>NC_136625.1:16883094-17079085 GCF_933228915.1 Telmatherina bonti
ATATATATATATAGATATATATAGATATATATAGATATATATAGATATAGGTGTATATATAGATATAGATATATATATGTATATGTTTGTGTGTGTATGTATGTAGCAGTGGAAGAGTCAGAAAGGCAGTCAGAAAGTGCTACAATGAAACATTGAATGAACACTTTGTTTAGTTATACATGGGATGAAATGAGGCTGTCTCACTAGTTTCTTGTGGACACTCAAACACAACATTAGTCAGAAATCAGTCAATAAAATTCGCAAGATCAGTCTGAAATTGGAATGAATCTTGGTGAGATAACCAGGTAGCTTTTGCCGGAACTTAGTGTGCAGATTCCACATCAAACTACTCAAAGACATCCATTCATGTATCTGAGTGTGTTTCTATTTCCAGCATATTTTCTGTCATCTCCGCCATCCTGCTCTTGGGCAATGTGACGTACACGATGTCTGAGAAAACTCAGGTTCTGGAGGCTGGACCTGCTGATGTCTTATCTACACTGGCAAGCCTGTTGAAGGTTTGTTTCTAACAAATAATATGTTGAAACAGCTGCAAAAATCTACACTTTATTTCTGTTTTTATTTAAAATCACAGCCTTTTAAAAAGATATTTGTATGTATATTTAGGATATGTTTACGTGATCAGAGAAATAACATTTGCATGCTTTTTGGTTTGTTTTTTCCCCAGGTGAAAAAGGAACCACTCGTGATGGCTTTGACCAAGAGGAAAGTAGTAACCACTGACTCAAGTGCTGTTTTTCAGTACACACTACAGGAGGTATGCCGTCTGAACTTTGCAATCCGCTTGCTACCAAAGATCAGTTAGTTCAAAATAATTTAATAAAATTTTTGATTTGATATTCCTGCATCAAATTCTAAAATTTGATTAAAATCCTGCACCGCTGGTTTAAGAATATGAGCGAATTCTTCGGTGGTAGTCAGAGAGACATTGGCTGATCTCCGTCAGTATCCCCCAGGGCAGCTGTGGCTACTCATGTAGCTTTCCATCACCTAGTGTGAATTAAAGAGATTAGAGATTTTTATCAAGATAATTAAGAAATTATTGGAATTCTTAGATGTATACCTTTTTTATGGGTTGTTTTTTTTTTTTGTTGTAGGTTGATCATATTCCAATTGTAACATCTTTGGTTTAATCCTGCTTCCCTCTACATGACAAGTGCCTTCAGGCAAAACCTGATCCCCACTTTGTCTCCAATATCTTTACTTATTGTTAAATGTAGAGGAAAAATATGGCTGCACGTATGTGCAGAAATGTATGTAATTATGCCAAGCATCATGGGAATGGGTTAATAGGAAACACATTGTGACGTGCTATTTAAAACACACATAAGTTAAAGGTGTTTTACACTATCAGTCATAAGTCCCATTGGATTTAATGGGAAATTGTCCTAAACCTTATGACCAGAGGTGTACAGTATAAGTTTAGACCATTCATGTGGTTTTCCTTTGCTTCCAGGCCACCGCAGGGCGGGACTCCATGGCCAAGTCTTTATATGGAGCTCTGTTTGACTGGATTATCTTTCACATCAACCATGCGTTGTTAAACAGACGAGACATGGAGGAGTCTGTCCCGGTGAGTCATGTGACTTATTTTGTAATAGTTAATGGCAGTTACATTAATGTCCAGATTTCAGCCATTTTGTAGAAAGTCTGAGCGAAATTGCTCGTCAAACTTAATACTTAAAACTTAACGTAATAATGTGCACAATTGATGTCGTCTCATCTATTAACAACAGCTGAATTTCTGTTGCTCATGTTGTGTTTAGTGTTTGTCCATTGGTGTCCTGGACATGTTTGGGTTTGAGAACCTCCAGACAAACAATTTTGAGCAGCTGTGCATCAACTACACCAATGAAACACTACAGTATTACATCAACCAGCACATCTTCAAACTTGAGCAAGTATGTGTATTTATATTTAGGGATATATGTATTTTTGTTTCTGATCTTGGCATGAATTTGAAAAAATTGCAATTAATCTGTTATCACATTAATCTGCATCAGTCTTTGATATCCTCATTATACAAGCACTACAGACGGGTACAGACAGCTAAAGTTGGTTCTTGTAGTTCTTTATGGCGCTGCTGTTTTTGTTTTCATTTGTTCAAACATCTTTTTCATTATTATTAAATGATATTTTAATAAAGCATTTCTGTCGCTATGCCACATAGACTGCCTGATTTAAACATCCTTAATGAGTCTATTCTCATTTGTCTTTTGTGCTTGAAAAAATTCCAGGAAGATTACATGTCGGAGGGCATCACCTGGCAGAGGATTGACTTTACCGACAACAGTGGCTGCATTCAGCTGATGAGCAACAAATTGACTGGACTCTTTGACTTACTGGATCAGGAGAGCAAGTATGTAAATTGCACTTGCAATCTAATCTGTCCCCAAAACTAGGGATAGGACGTTAAGACATTAACGCTCAGGAACAAGTTGCCACTGTCTGATTCCACCCTGGCACGCCAGCATATATTCTTTATGTATGTCTGTTCATGAAAAGTGTAGATGAAAGCATTTAAAAGGTTAAAAGTGCTGTAACATGTTGGAGAACAACTGGAACTGTTAGTTAAAGTACCCAAAATGGCACTTTAGACTTGGCCAAGGATGTTTTCTGTGTTTTTTTCTATGGTTTTCCAATTGAAATGCATTTAAATGCATTTATCCAGACATTACTAGAGATTGAGTTTATTATTTAGTGAATGGTTAAGAATACATTATATTGTTTGTATAGAGCATCAAATGGAAATGGTCTACATTAAATTGAAACTTTTATTATAACGATAATGTTTATGCTTAGTTTCTAAATTTTTCCCTACAACTGTGTCAGTAAAGATTTGTTCTCTATTAGCACATCAGGTAAAATTTGTTTTATCGGGGTTTAAGTTTCTATATTTCATTTCCTCCAGGAAATTGATGCATAAAAATGAGTTTTAATTAAACATGTACATTTGTCTTCACATATATTCATACCTTTACATTGAATAAGGGGAAAAAAGCTGCTTATGAAATAAGCTGTCAATTTTTTTGTTAAAATCATTAGATTATTTTCTAATTCTGGTTCAATAGAAACATTTTTTAAAAAGCGAACAAATATTAAATATGTTGGTTGAACAATCATCTGATGTTTCCACCACAGTCAGGTGTTTTCTGTACCTGTATATCAGACTTCTGCACCTGCTTACAGGTATTTTGTTCCACTTTTCATTAGAAAAGGGCTCTAAGAACCTTTTTTTTTTTTTTCTTCAACTCAATTAAATGAATAAATATTGCATTTTATTTTATTTTATTGACTGTTGTAAATTTTGCCTTTTCTGCAGTGAAGGGCTATGAATAAATTTGAGTACAACTGTAGCTAGTTACTTCTTCTAAAATTGATTAGAAATATATTTTTTCCATCATCAGAGTCTGGTTGAGTTAGGATTGTTAATTAATTAAAAGCAAACACCTCTATTAGTTGTCAGCAAAATTTTGGTGTTACTCTTTCCCATATACCATATGTCAAATGTGATTTTCTGTCTGTCTCTCTCTGTTTCTTCAGCTTCCCTCAGGCCACAGATAAAACCCTGTTGGACAAGTTCAAACAGCATCATCAAGACAATGCCTTATTTGTAGCCTCTCCAGCGGCTGCAGAGGCAACGTTTGTTATCCAACACTTTGCTGGGAGGGTTGAATATCACATCAAGGTAAAATTCCAACACTGTAAACATCTCTGCTCTAAAGTCCCTCACATTAGGTTCAGGTAAATGTCTTATCATTCAGCTCGATCCTGTAACATGTCGTCAGTCCACAGTAGCTCTGTGTGATAAGCCAGTGTGGGAAACTCCAAAACGAAAAAAATAGAAAATCTAACCAAGTAAATGATTCATTTCAATCGCCATAGAGGCAACGAAAGAGCTATAAAGTTTATAGTCATAAAAAGAATGTGATGAAACTACAGCTTCTCTGTTGTGTAAGTTCAGCATGGATATATTTGCCCTATTAACTGTGATTTTCTGTCTGTGTAGGATTTCAGAAAGAAGAACACGGAACACATGCGCCCTGAAGTTGTGTCACTTCTACGGAGCAGTGAGAGCTCTTTTCTGCATCATTTAGTTGCATCCAGCCCAGAAGCACTGTTCAGATGGGGCATCCTCCGAGCAACCATCCGCATTGTTTCAGTATTCAAGAGCATGGCACGCCAACGGACAGCAATCAGTATGTAGCTTTCTAAGGTTTGATGAACTTTGTTCATCAGAAAGTGTTTTTTTTGTTTGTTTGTGTGGGTTTTTTTTAATGATTAAGCATCCAGCTTCATTTTTTCTGTTTGTAATAATTGCACGAACTATTAGTAAAACTCAATTTTTTAAACTGTCGCCATAGTTGCTGCAAGACGAAGTTCTCGCAAGTCACTCAAAGACTTGAATCATCCAAAAAATCCAAGGAACAGGCTATCCAGGTAAATGTTAACTCTCAGTCATAAAGTAGATCTGATTTTCTAACCTATCAAACAGGAATTAGGTTCTCATTCTTAAATAACTTAATTCCTTTATTACTCTCACAGCAGCAGTGTGGATTTTTCTTTTGATCGCTCTGATGATCAAACTTTTGATCTGTTTGAGGACTTTCTTACCACCTATGAACAGAAAAGGTATGGGCTTTATGGTTTTCATTTTCTCACATCATACATTGCTCAGTTGTATAAGGTTTCTTTGTTGTTTTGTTTGCATGCAGAGCACTGTGTTTTCTTGGGCTTCATGGTTTTTAGCTTGTTTGGTTTTTCTTTGCTTTCTTTTGTTTTTCTGCAGGAAAAGTAGAGACAGTCGGCACAAGCAGGTCATTCCAAAGGTAACGCGATGTTGGGGATTTATGCTCGTAATGCTTCTTCTCTAGAAATGCATAAATGTTAAATCATCATTTAAACTGCTTTTCAAAACAAATACTTAGAAAAAATAAGAAAATTTTAATAAGTGTAGAATATCTTATTAGACTAAAGAATTATGGACTTAAGTGGTTGATGCAGATGACATTTTCATGCATCTTGGGACAATAAAACACCAACATACTGTATGTTGCCTCAGTTTTGAATATTTCATCTTGCATAGATTTCACTTTCAGCAGTGAAAAACTTTTTGTTTGAAGAGTTTATTTTTTTTATTTTTTTTATTTTTTTGTCATTTCGTCAAACAGAACCTCATTAATGTGCGTTCACTTCAACACATCGTTAGTCTTATGGCACATGACCGAACCAGCAAGTCAATCTTCCACCCGTATCGGAGAATGAAGCTTCCTACGGTCAGCACACAGTTTAAGGTTTGTAATTCGTGCAGCATCATGTTTGTTTTTCACGTCATTCTTAGTTTTACACATGCAGTTTTTATATAAATTTATTAAACACCTGTTCCTCCACCAAATGAAAGCCAACAAAACCTTTATTTGTTTGTTTTAAAGTTAATTTTGACTTTTTAGCTTCCCCTTTTTTGTAGTCTGATCTTAGTCTAATGGCTCACAATCAGTGTTTCTCGCCGCTGAATGTGTGTTTCTCACAGGCATCACTCATTAAGCTGATGGAGACCGTTGGAAAAGCAGATCCTTTATTTATTTTCTGTGTCCGCTCCAATGCCGAAATGGTAAAGTGATCTGTGAATGTGATGAAGCATTATGGTGTTTTTCTGAAGTTTTGCTTGTTGTTGGGTGTGGAAAGACTTTGGAAGTGTCCTGTTTTTACAGAAAGAACTGCACTTTGATCCTGAACTTGTGCTGAAGCAAATCAGATATGCAGGCATACTGCCAATGGTTCACATGCAGAAGTCTGGCTATGAAGCCAAATACACGTTTCTGGTGGGTGCTCCTGCTATAGTGAATCTGGAAATCATACATTATTAATATCGTACAGCACATTTTAAAATTGTTCTGTAAAAAATACTACTGAGTGAGTTATTCTCCTATCATATGGAACTAAGGTTGTTTCCTTCATGGCAGGAATTTGTGAAGGAATTCAGGATCATGTTTCCAAGAGGAGCCACTGCAACGCCACAGCAGATAACTGAACTGTTTGAGAAGATTGGGCTGGATAAGACCACCTACCAAATAGGAAAAACTAAAGTAAATCATCATATTGTTATATAAACATGTGTGATTATACTCATGTTGTTTTTGACTTCAGATTAGAGTACTGAGGGAATATTACCATTAACTAAATGGACTAGAAGTATATAAATGAAAATAAAGAATCCACTCTACAAATCAGCTTTCATTTAGCCTCATAATTTTTTATGTCATACTATTTCTTTTATTCAGGTTTTTCTCAAGGAGAAGGAGCGGAAGATGCTTCGTGTCACTCTTAACAAAGAGGTGGTGCGTCGTATCATCACTCTGCAGCGCTGGTTCCGCACCTGTTTGATAAGGTCGCATTTTCTACAAAAAAGAGATGCAACAAGAATCATACAGGTACATTTTCACTCCTTAACTTAAGATTGTCTCCTCATTTCTATGTTTTCTTTTGGTAAAAGCTCATTTAAAAGACTACCTATTTATCTTACTGTGTGGTTTAAGTTGCTAAATGCTCCTTTGCTGTTCATGTACACTTAACTTTCACATTCACTTCTTTGTTTGTTTATTGCTTTAGTCAAGCTAAAAATATTTCCAAAAACGAAGATCATGACGACTGGTAAACTAAAGGAAGGTTTCTGTTCTTTCAGCGGAGTTGGCGTGGGTTTTATGAGAAGCAGAACCGAACCGCAACAGTGATCACAGCTGCATGGAAAAGTTCGCCAAAAACATCAGAACAAGAATGTAAGAAGGGGGATGGAGACGGATCCAGTAATCGATCTGGGCGAGTCAGGTATGCATGCTGTAATTTTGAACCATTCTAAGGAACTATAGGCCCAGACAATTGACTGGACTGGAAAGGGGCTCAGAAAAGGTGTGGCGACCTGCAGGGCAGCAGCAAGGCTGGGATTTCAACCTGTGCAGCTGCATAGAAGAGCTTTGGGCTCTGTATTTAAGCTGATTCCTCAACCAACAATCGATTCTGTTCTGTTCTGTTCTGCTCTGCTCTATTTTTTTGTCTACAAGGCAGCTTGTAGATGGAGGCTGCTTTTGTTTCCAGACGAGGCTCCTCTTTGTTTGTTAGCCTGTAAATTCTCTGTGTAATGCTCCACCAAAAACAATTGCATTTTTTACATTTTTACAGTCAAATAGCACTGAATTTCCTCAATTTTTGGGACAATTTCTATGTTACTGCTGGCCTCTTAGTCTCTGTTTAACCTCTTGAATAGACTTTGGGTCCTGTTAGAGCAGGGTACGTACCACAGACATGGGGATGCAGCAGTCAAAATGCTTTCAGCCCTAGCTTTTCTTGGGAAAAACTCTTAAACAAATGGGAATAACTAATAAGACCCTGTAACCACATGTAAGCAAATTCCACGTTTTGAAAATATTCCACTTTCATGTCCGATTTCACAATTCTTTCTTTGTTTAGCACATCATGGAAACATTAGTGTCTAACTCATTTTAAGCATGTCTGTTTTGTGAATTCTTGTTCCCTACAGGCGAGTAATTATGTCAATGGGTTTTAATTGGGTTTCACTCTGGTTAATAGTTGAAGAAAAGAGTTGACTTTATAGAAATAATGCTCAATTAAACAAAAAACGTATTACATTATAACTATCACCATTTGTATTATAAGTAAAATGTCTGTCAAAACTATTTGATTTCACACCTTTTTTTTTTAACTTAACAGCTCAAAAAAACAGCTAATAAAGCAGCACAGAATGGACATCAGCCCCAGCAGGACCCCGCAGCCTGACCAAGGTTACAACCAGTCTGCACAGAGAGACAGAAGCAAGGAGAAACGAGAGGGTAGAGGATCCCCGCCACCTCTTAACAGACCTCTCTCTGTCCCAGTTGGCCATAAAGTTTCTGATGATCACACCACCAGCTCCTCTCTTCAACGCTATGCAGACGTTGCAGGTGTGAAGGAGAAGATAGAGAAGTGGAGAGGAAGACACAGTGAAGGTGACCCAACAGATGAATCAAGTCCTGAAGTACAGCGACGACGAGATAATAGAAAAAATGAGTTTCAGTAAGTTCTTTCATTCTTTCATTCAGTACACATGATAAATGAATAGAAATGTTTTTCTGTTTGTTGGCTCTTTTTATGTAAAAGTTAATATTTGGAAATGACAATCCACGTTGATCATATGGGGAAAAAAACATTTTGATTTTATATTTTGACACATTTATATTGAAAACAAAGTGTTATTTATTTCCTGTTGAGTCCTAAACTCTGGGTTTTTTTCTGTAACTAGTCGGAAAGGGAAGTCCATGTCTGCTGATGAATTGTCCAGGATCAGCTCGTCAGGTTCTGATAGCTCACCCTCTACCACAGAGGTAACTTTGACCTTTGTGAAACAGTGCAACTACAGTGCTGAATGACCTGCTATGTTTACTTTCTCCTGACTTGTTTTGATTATCCTTTACAACAACACTTCTCAAATTGAGGGGTACACAAATAACCCTTGAGGTACTTCACATGAAAATAATAAATAGAAATGAAATACTTTATTATAATATAATAGATTTATTATATTTTGAGTTAAAATTCATTTTACAAAATATAAATGTATTTTATTCCTATATATTTTTATGAAAATATAAATATTGCATTTTTATTAAATATATGTAATGATATCAAATAAGACAAATCTTAAAGTTGCAAGAAAGTAGCTCTCAGACTGGATTACGGCACCCTTAATTTATAGATTATTGTGAAGTTATTTCATTGGTCCAGCCCACTTGAGATATTGCACAATATGTGACCTGTGAACTGCAATGTATATTGACACCCCTGGTTTTAGGGGGTACTTGGCAGAAACATTATTCCAAAGGGGGGTACAATATTGAAAAGTGTTTGAGTCACCACTACTTTACAGCATGAAGTAATTGTTGGTTAACATAAGGGAGCTTGTTTGCCAGTTTTTATCATGTTGACAAAGACGTGAGAGGAGGTTTCTTACACATCAGTCAACGGAGGCATGTCAGTCTGTGCCTCATCACTTTTCCTGGCCCTGTTTAGGTTAGGTTGCGTCGCCACAAGCCGCAGAAACATAAGCGGCGCTTAGCCTATACCCGTAGCGGTTTGGTGATGGACTTTGGGGGCTCCAAGGAGAGTGAGTACTGGAGCTTTCCACTGCCTCCCATCAGCCCTGCTTTACCCATCCTGAAGAGTTCAGCCAGTAGCGTGGATGTCCGGGCCCTCCTATCCCAGGGCAAGGTACAAACCAAAGGGCCTTTTGACCAACCACAGCTCTCCTCTGCATGCAGGCCTTGCATGTGTATGTCCCAAGCAGAGCGGCTGGATGACTTGCATTCTTCTGGGACTTCTACTTTCAACCATCCAGCCTAGAAAACAATGAGCTGCAGCTTTCAAGTATCAAGGAAATATTAGAGCCGATTTCCAAAGTTCATTTCTGAACTTTTCATCTTTTACAAAAATGGGGTGAAACAGTAGTTCCAATGTCCCACATGCAGCAATTATGGTAGCTTTGATGTTGGTGTGAGTCTTGTCTCTAGGATTACATTTTAATCTTAATTCACGGATTTGAATATTCATACATATATAACATTCATAAATATATAAATATGTCAAATATGGATTAAGAAATATGTGAATTTGTCCAATTAACCTTAACAAACTTTATACATAATAAATACATCTTTATACCGATAGTATAAACTAAGCAAAGCATTTTGCTGGTGGCAAGAGTAAGAATAGCTTTGCATGATAAGTGGAGGTGGCAAAAGATTTCACTTCTTTGGTACTGTTGGTACTACTTTATTTTGGGGAGTGGTTTCGTGGTGAATGAGCTGTGGGAATCCTTTTTGAAGAGGTGTGTAGCTGCTGCACAGAACATGGGAAGGATTACTCTTTCACTCTTGGTTGCTTCTTTTGCAAGTTTTAGATTATAATTTACAGTATGTTTGTGTTCTCATACCTTTGCAGATACCAGCAGAACCTGATGGCTCCAGGTATAGCCTTCCACCCAGGATGAGCAATGAGGACTCTGCTAACCAGGGCTCTAACCAGTCACAACTCACCACCCCAGAGAGGTAAAACCATTCACCCCAATAATTTGTGAAGTTAATTATTTAGGATTTTAGTCTAGTCTGAATATTAATGCTCTTGTTTTTGTCTTCATTTCCTGTTGCATTAAATTCATATGGGTTATCTTTCCTGCAGGATGTGGTTCCTCACCAAATTTCTGAAGAAACGAACTCCAAAATACCCCCCTAACAACGATTCTGCATCTAATAAAGCTGGTAAGTAAAAGGCTTTGAAGACTTTTGCTGTTTTTTTTTCTTCAAAACAGCAACCTGAATGTATTTAAGTTATATAATCAAAGTACACACATACAAATAATGTATGGAGAACATGGTGGGAAAGAAACATTTAATACATACAAGGTAGAATTTCAAGAAGCGTTTCATTATTATACAAAGCAAAAGAATTCTTAAGTTATAAATCACTATATTCGATATTGTTCACTTATTCTGCCTTATTTAACTTATTGTGCTGAGGTTTGGGGCAATACATACAAAAATTCACTTAACTCTGGTTATTTTACAAAAAAGAGCAATACGAATGATTCATAAAGTTAAATATTTGGAACATTATTAGCACAAATATTGTACGAAGCAAAAATTAACTTATTACCATTTAGCATTCAAACACTGTTCTGGGAAAACAGGGAGATTTATAATCTCAGGGGAAAATTTAACTAAAAATAAACAGGTTGAGAACAACATTAAGGGGATTCTGTGTTTCGGTACAAGGGGTAAAGTTATGGAATGGGTTAACAAGGGTTAAATATAATACAATTTTTTTTAAAAAACTGTATAAAAACATAACATTTGCCAGTTACATGGCTGCAAAAGAGACAATATTTAGCAAGGGTCACTGACAATGCTATATATATTTTTGTTTGTTTGTTTTTTTGTTTGTTTATTTGTCTCTTTCTTTATGTACAGATGTAAAGAATGGTTAAGAATTTGGAAATATTAATTTAAATATTAAATACTAATTTTTACTTCTGCCCAGTCCTTTTCCTGTATGTCTGGTTTTGCTGGGTTTTTTTTGTTGTTTTTTTAAAGTTACTTTTGTTTCTTTTGTATGTTTTTTTTTCATTTCATTTCATTGGAAATTTATAGAAATAAACTTACCAAACCAAAGAAAAAAAGAGTTATAAAGCCACAAAATTTATTGGAAAACTGTTTGCTTGTGTACTAACTGAGCTCATGATAGCTGAACTGCGCATTACCATCATATGACTTGTAGGGAAACTTCCTGTCTTTCCTGCCATCTGGAGGCTATGTGTTGATAAACAAGTAATGCCATAGGTCCTGAAAAGTTGCTGTGGGACCCTTTTTAAGTATAAAGTGACACGCCTAGATACAAAATATGTACTTTTTTGATCAAGTATGTTCTTCTTCACCTTGTACCCACCAGTTTAAGCATTAAAACCCGTGTTCTCTTGTCATGTTACAAATGATGCTATATTTCCCTCTGCACCTATATTTCCCACTCCTTTCTGCAGTTACATTGCCCAACTACAATCCACAAATTTACCACACCTCAAGTCAAAACAGTGGTAAGGCCAGTCGCAACCCTACCATTCGTATCAGCAGGGCTACACGAGCATTGCAGGGCGGTGGCTCTCTGGAACGAGAAATAACTGATCCCAAGGAGCTACGAAACCTGGATGAGTTCCTTGGGAATCAGGTGAGATCTATGAAATAGTTGTCAACAATTTGCCAGTGTAAGTTGGGTTTTTTTCCCCCCCATAAACGTACAGTAGCTTTTAGAGCACTGGCACCAAGGATACTCTGAACGTGATCCTTTTTATGAATTGCTGTACAAAATTTTAAAAAATCTCGTTTGAGGGGATAATAAATGCGTAAAAAAAAAAAGTCAGAAATCAGATACACCTCTGTCTTTCCATTTTCTTGCTGCCTTCTTCAAAAGTTATTAATTCAAGGTAAAAAGAAATAAGAATAAAGAAATTGTTGTTTTTTTCTTTAATTAAATAAATTAAGAAAAAAAAAACTACAAAAAGGTTTTGCAAAACTTCCTGTGTTTTGTCCTCAGGTTAATGAGCTAAACACAAGACCTAAAGAGCTGTCCCCAACAGAGAGTATTTTCCTCAAAGCCACCATGGAGTTCAGAGAGGCCATCAAAAGCATGTACTCTCTTCAGGTTTGTCAAACATTTGCTTTAGACCAATATTTTCTTTTCATGTTTTCTTTTCTTTGTGCTTTTAGTAACGTATTCTATTAAAATCGTGTACAAAACCTTACCTTGGAAAGTATTTTATACGTAATATGCTAATTATGAATAAAAAGTGGTAAACTACTGTTTTGACCAACAGAAGCCCAAAATTTGCTACAATGATCTAATGAAGAGCTATCGTAACCAAGTGAATACGCTAGCCGAATCAAAGGACAATGCAGTGGTCCCACTGGTTGTCAATCTGTTTGAGTCTGTGCTGGATGGCTTCATCAGGGCTGAAATAAAACGAGTGGAGTCCGAACCAGCTAAGGTAGATTTGATGCTTTCAGTCATTAATTGCTAAACTACAGTGATGGCAAACAATATGTGACATAAATACAATTTATAACTTGTCCCTCTTCTTTGGCTACTAAGACCACAAAAAGTAAGAGGAAAAAGGAGAAATGTGTAAGTTGAGTACGTTAATCATTATTTCAATTGAAAAAGTTGGATATATTGAATCATCCAAGAGCATCATTGTTCTTTGGCTGCAGTTTGATAGTCCTCTGGATCACCGGTTCAACACATATCAGGTGAACATAATGCAGTCATGTGACTTATGTGGCTCCTATATTTGGGGAATGGAGAAAGCTTACATGTGTGACGGTGAGTACACACAGCTGCAAAACCACACAATGTTTCACATTTTTGAAAATACATATTTACATATGCAGCTAAACTAAACTAGATTTCTTTTGGGGTTTTTTTTTTTTTTTAGCCTGCAAGTTGATATGTCACAAAAAATGCCTGAACAGAATCATCACAGATTGTTCAACACAGTGCGCCAGACAGGTGAGCACTGACATTTTTTCAATCAAAACCATTGCATGATTTAATAATAATATCATTCACAACATATTTTCAAAACTTTCTGCATATATATTTATCATGTTTCTGTTGTCCTAGGATGATAGTGTACCGGGCTCCTTCCACTTTGGGGTGCAGGTGTGTGTTCTGACCAGTAAAGCCAACCCAGTACCCAAAGTGGTGGAATTGTTGCTGATGCATGTGGAGCTTAATGGTCTCTACACCGAAGGTATTTACCGCAAGTCGGGTTCAGCCTGCAGAGCAAGGGAACTCCACCAGATTCTGAAGACTGGTAAGTAATTCAGAGATTATTTGCACTTGAAACACTTTGTATTTTATTGTTAACTGACCTAAGAGCCATGATTAATGGAAAAGAACTTAAAATGGCTACAATATTTTCTTTTCATATGCATGTTTTTGTTTTTGTTTTTTTTTACTCTGTGAGAATCCATGAAAGGAACTGAACACATCTGCTAATATATTTGAGCATTATTTTTAAAACAGTTCAAAGTAATTCTGAACTTTTCATTTGTCATTTCATAATGATGAAATTCTAGTGTTTCATCTTTTATTACACAGCTGGATAGAATGGAAAAAATCATTTAAAAAAAAAAAAAAAAAAGGATGTTACTCTAACTTCCTCCTGCAGGCCAAGAACATACATGTTAGATAAACTGCTGATTCTTGGTTGACTCATGGAGTAACTGTGTGAATGGTTGTTTGCATTATTTGTCCATGTGTTGGTCAGGTTGGACAGGCACAGGGCTGGACAGGTTCCCAGCCCTGTGATGGGCTGGCAGCCTGTCCAGTGTGTTTAACTGAGAGAGGCAAAAATAATCATTTTTCATCTGTATCTTGATCATGTTCCATCAGATCCTGAGACAGCATGTTTGGATAATTTTCCAATCCACAACATCACTGGGCTTGTTAAGCGCTGGCTCAGAGAACTGCCTGACCCCCTGATGACTTTTTCTCTCTACAACGACTTTCTGCATGCTGCGGGTGAGAAGCTGTTCCCTTATCATTTTCATTTCTAACGTGTAGGATTATTTTGATATAACAGATGTAAATTCCTCATAAATTAACTAATTTACAGGAAGAGCCTGGCATATTGTACTGAAACTAACTGAGGATGTGTTTGGAGGACTTGCGATTGTGTGACTGTTCTATAAAATGCTTGGAGATATCCATATTACTTACTTTTTAATATGCAACCGTAACAGTGTGTGATAAAAAATGTTTTAAGTATTGATCTAGATGTTTGATTATCTACAGAACTGCCAGAGAAAGAAGAAAGAACAAAGGCTGTATACCTAAAGGTCGATGAACTTCCTCCTGCCAATTACAACACTTTGGAGAGGCTAATCTTTCACCTTGTTAGGTTGGAAATTTCTTTTCTTGTGTCTGATGGAACATTCCCAATAGATTTTAACCTGTTTGTCTTTTTAGGGTTGCAAAGGAAGAAGAGCACAATAAAATGTCACCAAGCTCTCTTGCTATTGTGTTTGCCCCCTGCATCCTGCGCTCACCTGATACGAATGACCCCTTCCTTGGTATGAAGGATGTCTCCAGGACTACACTGTAAGTTGTCATGCTGTGCACTACTGTAACTTAATTTTGTAAAGGTTTTAGTCATTATTTTCTGCATACTGGAAAAACCTTGCTTCACTGTGCTCTATGCATGTGTGTATCCAGTAATTTGTTGTAAAGATGTATCATTTGCTGTGTTATTTTCAGCTGTGTGGAGATCCTGATCTCTGAGCAGTTCAGGCGATACAATGAGAAGATGCAGAATATCAAGCAGCTCGAATATGCTGAGGCCCAAGCTGTCAATCAACTCAAACTTAAAAGACAAAACACGGTGAGAACAAACTGAGAAAAACAAAAAAAGCATAGAACAAATAAACCTGGGACAGTAGTTTTAAGTTTTAGTTTTTTTTCAGCATAATAGCACATTAAGGTTTAAAACACCATATGGTAGAAAAATGCACAAAAACATTAACTCACTGTCAAACTGTGTCTCAATATCTTTTTGCTAATACTTAGTAATATTTCATATGCATGTAAGGAAAAACATAATAAGGAAATGAACTTTTTATACAGTTGCATGCAGTCATTTACACTTGTCATGCAAGATTAAGTCAGCATTTGTCACCTACTAGTTGTCCTTGTTTCAAGACTCTGTGGAATTTCCTCATAATCTAATCAGTCGGTCAAATAAAGACATCGACATTAGGTCTTGTCATTCCTATAGCTGTACAACACCTAATGAAGGTAAAAAAAAAAAAACTCCACAGTAGGACTCAGAACAAGCAAACTCAAACTTTGTGAGTTCTTTTTTTTTGGTTTTGTTTTTGTCTGAATTACTGGAGAAAAAAAAAAGTACCATTTGTTGACACAGCTCTTTTCTGTGAACAGGTCATTGAAAAGCCCTCAGAAATGGATGTTCTTCCCCCATTACACTCCGATGAGTCAGAGATTACCCTTATTGAAAGAATAAAATCCATCAAACAAGAAAAGTGAGCTGACAGAAGTCTGTTTTTTATTATACTCAACATTTCTAAACACATTATTGAATAATATCATCCTGTTTGTTATTGTCAGGATGGACTTGGCCTGCACGTTGCCTGACCTAGAGCAGGAGCAATCTGACAGCGAAAACCTGGACTCTTTGTCATCGATGAGCACAGAGAGTCTAGATCAGCTTATGAACCTGGAGTCGGAAGGTCAGTAGAGAGGTAAGGTGCCTTAACCTTCCTCTTGATTAAAGAACATGATTTGTGTATAAATGTGGTTTTATGTTTCAGCGCAAGGGCTGATGGGATCCCCCACGCAATGCTATCATGATCACTATTTAGAAAAAAAATGCAATTTCAGTACATGAAAGAAAACAAAATTAGGGGTTCAGTATGTCTCTGCAAACAGGTTTTTGCACAACCACATAAAGTGCTGCTTCACTCAGCTGTGTTTACACATTTCAGGTATGCTTGTAGTCTCAATACATTGAGTCATACAAGCAGGAATCAGGGTGTGCACTTTTAACTGGAAAATTTCATGTTTTTCCATTCAGTCAGATACACAGATATGATTCAAGTAGTTTTGTGAGGAACTGAAAGAAAATTTGGATTAAGAGATATACATTTTCCAGCTGTTCGCTTATACTACGACTGCATTTTTGCATGATAAAAACAGAAGTTGGCCCATGACTTTGAAGTTTTGAATGTGGGCAGTCATAGATTTTTGTAGATTGTATAAAAGATTAACCAATCCATTCATCCATTTTCTATACCATTTTCTATAGATATACATATATCTGCAAAAAGAAATATTTTTTAAAGGCAGAAATCACAGATTATGTTTCTCCATGTCAATGTATGAGTCTCCTGTGGATGTTAAGCCTTGATTAAACGCTGATTTCATGTGTGTTCTAACAATGGCTGTATTAATAACTCATTTGGATTTGGTTTATGTCTACAAAAAAGAGAAGTTTTATAGTATTCGAGTGATCATTCCAAATATTATTTTACAGTTTTTGTCTTTTTTTTGCCAGGAAAGATGACCATGCAGTTGAAAACCCAGACGCCTGACCACCCAAATAAACCAGCTGACCTGGCGAAGAGAGTCAGAAGTCTGATGGCTCAGACTGATAATGAGCAAAAGGAGCTCACCTTAGACCAAGATATGGATGTTATTCAGTCTATGTGCTTCCTATCCAACCAAGACACTCCATCCTCACCCAACAAGTCCCAGGTCACAACAAAGTCATGGAATGGGAACTTTGATGATTTGGATATCCCTTACATTGACGAGGAAGAAGATCAAAGCGAAAACTAATATAAAAAGCAGGGAAATTTGGAATATTCTCAGCTATGTGTATTAATATAGCAACAAAAATATAAATACCTGCACTTTGTTTTAAAAGACTTATCTGTTTATCAGTGCTGCTACTGCCATAGAAATTGTCTGCTGGTTAATATGTAATAAATGGGACATTATCTTGGCCATTCCCTCAGGGTCTTTAAGGCAGAATGGGAGAACTACTCATTATGTTTATATAAATATGCTGTGTGGTTTTAAATATATCTGACTTGTACAGTACATTTTCTGAATAAATATTTTGGACCAATTCTTGATGACAAGCTCTGTACATAAAAACAGAACAGCATGAGAAGTGCATAAAATGTTCTCCGAGTGGCACTACAGAAAGTTTGTGTCTGTGGGGAAAGATATCTTGTCACCGTGGCAAAGGTTCCAGAATTATCCACAGTGATACTGCATTGAACAAACTGTGACATTGTAATTGTCTCTTCCCCCCCTCCCCATTTTCTTGAGGATTACATTAAGTACTACTGTGACTCATCTGAGACTTATTATACATCTAACCAAACTTGTTGCTTTTCAGAATGACTGACTACTTTATAATTAAAGACTGTGGCTTTGCCAAATTAATGTGTTAACACAGCCTTTTTTTATCTGTTTGGGTAAGAGTTGCACATTTCGTTGTGCTGATTGTTAGCCTGATGCATGGCACTAAATAAAATGAATAGTTTTCATGTGACTCTTTTATTAATGCTGATAAAGCTAACTATATCGAATGAGTTACTCCTACTTGACAGGAGCAAATTTTTATGTGACATAAATATTTCTTTGTATATAATAATTTTAACATTTTTTTGATGCATTTGAAAGTGAATGGACTGATAAGGTAACCCTGAGATTTCCATTAAGTTGTAAATCAACCTTTATTTGTATAGCACTTTTCATACAAAAGCATATCGAAGTGTTTAACATAAAAATAAAAACAGTTTCACACTTAAAAACACACACCCACGCTACGGAAACACACAACTCTTCCCCTGACCATTGATGCCAAAATAAAAACTAATAACTTTAGGATTCTGTCAGCTGTATCTGGCTTGATACTGCTGTGAGGAAACTACATCTGGGGAATCCGTCCATGTCAGCAGCCGTCCCAGGAATGACCAGCAGAGACGCAGCCATAGGGAACATCCAGTTCAGGGTCCACACCACAGCCATATGGTTGCAGTGCAGAACCCCTACCAACACCCCCGACAGGATGACCTCCGCCACAACGGCCCCATAGGTCAAACAGATGCGGCCCCCGACACGGAGGATCCCCATGTGGAAGAAGAAACACTGGAGCTAAAAGGTTAAAAAGATAAAATAACTAAATCAAAATTTCTGTAAAACAATGATTAAAACAATAAGATTAAACCCCAGTAATATGTAGATACATAAAAAGTACATAAATATGTCATAAAATTAGGTAAGACAATGATATCTAAAATGTTACAAATTTATTTAAAAAAAAACAAAAAAAAACGTAAATGTACTTATTTACAAACAGATAAAAAGAAAAATTCAAGTAAAAGCTAAACTAAAAAAGTGGGTCTTGAGCCTCTTTTTAAAAACATCTACAATTAAATTTAATCAAGAGTAATAGTTTAATTTCAGAGGTGCTGTCAAAGTTCAGAGACCATCACACACACACACACACACACACACACACACACACACACACACACACACACACACACATACATATATATATATATATATATATATATATATATATATATATATATATATATATATATATATATATATATATATATATATATATATATATATATAAGAAAAACATGTAATTGTAGATCATGTAACTGTGTGTACATTGGGAATAACTGAACATTTTGTACACTTGATTAAAACAGAAATAGAGAGACTTTCCATATAAGGAATTTCCTCTTTGTTACCCGCGGTGTGACGGTCACAAATCACCACGTGAGGATCCCAACATCTAATGGTTTCTAAACCAATTGGATAAAGACTTGGTCGTCGCTCTTCTTTGTAGATAGCCAATTGTCGGACAGCCTTCCCTTGGAAGGGCGGGTTAACATTTAGTTCAGGAAGACAGGCAGAAGTGAGGTGGGGATGAGAAATCACCACTTAGTTAGCTTACAGCTAGCTGCCTACAGCCAGTTGAAGAAGTGTAATGAGCCTAGTTTACAAAATTAATACATTATTTTACTTTTGGTAGGCGCAACGATGACCCTTTGACATCAAGAATGGACATAAGTTAACAATGACGGGGGAGAAAAAGAAGAAGAAGCGGCTGAACCGCAGCATTCTTCTTGCAAAGAAAATTATAATAAAAGATGGAGGAAGTGTGAGTTAAATATTTATTTATCTTCGTTAACTTAGCCTGCCTATAAACGAACTGATTCTCGGGTACTGTTGTTGGATAGGGTGCTTTTTTATGTTGTGTAAACACAGTAGCAAAGCGGACTTTGCGCCAGTGGTTTGCTACAGAATATAACGCTGACCGTTAACGCTAGCTGGGTGTTGTTGGGACCGCCGAGCTAAGTGGCTAGTAGTAAACTAGCATGGGCTCATGTTAGCGGCCTGCGCTAGCTCGTCGTTTACACGTCAGCTCAGGTAACGCTAGCTGGCTAATGTAATTGTTTTTCTCTAGCTAGTTATACATTACGATTATCCAATTACCCCGGCTATTAATAGTTCTGTCTTAAGTGGCAATTTAATATTAATTATTTCGCAACTGTCTGAAAATGTTGTACGACAACATCACTAAGGCACAGTTCTCCAAACTAAGCTCAACATGTTCGTTTACTAGCATGTGTGTTTATTTGGGTTTACATTTACACGTTTTTAATTAATTTGACGATTTTATATTATTTAAATCGACTTTATGTACCATTGAGCTAAAGCTAGACAAAATACAACAAATTGTCAGGCATTAGATCCACAGCATGTTTGTCAATACTGTGTTTAATATGTGGTCGAAGGCAAAACATTCAAACATGGAGTTTGGTCATGTTGTTCAAATCAAGTTAATACAGTGAAGTAAACAACCCAGACAAGTGGACATTGCCCGTGTCTGTTTTTGGATTCACGAGACTATAAGAATAGTAATTCAGTTAATATGTATAGTAGTAGTAGTCCATTATGTGTTGACAAAGTCTCGTTAAATATTTGGCTGGGCCTATTGTTTTATATCAAATTAACATCACTGAAATGATTTATAGATCCGTTTAAAGCAGTTATTCGGCTATGTCAAGTAGTGGCAAAATTATCCATAACCAAGTTTAGATGTTCTGAGACATCCTGACGATGTGATTAATTTGGTACAGTAAGAACTTAATGTCAAATGGGATCTGAATGTACACGAATGAAGACTTGTGAACTTAATTATTTTTAAGAAACTTTTTCTAACCACTCAGCCATTATTGTTTTGCATTTTAATCGCCAGATTTTAAACTAATCTTGGCAAACATTAGACTTGGCGTTAACCACAAAGTTTGTATCTAATTATGCATAGCTGGTTTTTCATTCTACAATAGTGAAGTTGCATCATTTACATGAAATAGTTATTGTTCCTCAATTTATTAGTTATGTCATTACACTTTTTTTTCCCTGCACAGCATCCACAGACCCATACACCATTTCATCACTTTACAGATTTGTACAAATTTTTACCGTGTTGCAGTGAAGTGACATCCCCTCCTGGGACAGGGTTTATGAGATAATGAGGATGTCTATTTATGTTTTACTCATTACAGATATGTCTGCTAGTGTGACCTAATAAACTCCTCATTTCATGTTGCTTCACCTGTTAACTGTATATTCTTTTATTTTGCTGTAGTTTCACTTTTATTAAAGACTTTTGACATTTAAATGGCAACATCTGATATAAATAATTATTTTGTTGTTAAAATAAACATATTTATGATTTAAACTTACTCGCCCCAAATAATGAGAGATTTGAATTGTTGCAGATAGTTTAAATGTCCCTTAAAAAGCTTGACCACATTGAGTCTGTCTTATTAATACAGTGATTAAACATAACTTCATTTAAAGGACGCTTGTATTTAAGGTGTTTTAAAATTATCATTGTGATCTTTGTATGTACCTTATGTATTTAAGCAGTTGACCCTTTTTGAAGGTGGATAATATCTAGAAATGTGATGGTTTGATCGCATTTATGTCATTTCATATCAACGTATTGGATTAATCAAAAATTTTCCTCATACTGATACTGCTTTTAAAAGTCCACAGTTGCGCATTTGTGGGTTGTCCCACATGACCAGACAATGTAGATGTTTTTTTTTTATCATTTGCTTCAATGTTTTGTATCATTTGGCTCAATAGAGATGCCAGTGAAAGGTTTAATTGGTGAATGTGATGCCATCAACAAGCACTTTAAAGTACACTAAGACTCTTTTTGGTCAGACAACTGACTTCCTCTATGCATGCCATGTCTTTGTTTCTAGCCTCAGGGAATCGGTGAGCCCAGTGTTTACCATGCTGTTGTGGTCATCTTCCTGGAATTTTTTGCATGGGGTCTTCTCACCACCCCAATGCTCACGGTAAGCCCACATAAATGCTCTCTGAAGAAACACCATTGGGAAAACTAAAATAATAATTTGTACACCTTTATATGCGGTCTCTTTTCTGAAACTCAATCCAGAGAGAGGCATTTTCATTGACAGGAAACACACAAGGCTCATCAGCAGCCATGAATAATTGAATTTCTAATCAGTTGAGCAAAACCCTGGTGATTTTGTTTTTCATGTATGCCCAGTGTCAAATGTTCAGTCAAGTAGTACTAAACAGAGAAAATATGAACAGGACATCAAACAGCTGAATTGTGTGAGCACCATTAGTTTGTTTAAAGAAGGTTAACATGGGGTCAGTCCACAGTACAGATACTAGTCATGAAAACCATGTCATAAATTCACCTCAGAGCTCTGTGCAGTGGGGTTCATGTATTTACTACAGGCGTCTTTTTTTCCCCCATCAGTTGGAGGAATTTCACACAAAAACCTTGGGACTGGAAATAAAATTCACGATTTGTGTTTCCCTTAATAATGTTCTCCACATGATATTCCAAGATGACTGAAACCAAAGATATCTTTCCGCAATAACAGAGATTATATAATGGTTTATTCATTAAATCTTTTTACTTGGACTTTTCCTATTTAGGTCAAATTTAGCATTTATTACTTTTTTGTCATTCCAATCCATGTAACCATAAAATATTTTGAGCAGAAACTTGAACATCTGTAAGCCACATGATGTGAACCAGACATGCTTATGCAATCCATGTCTTTCAGCTGTCTCATGTTTGAAGAGGTAGTTGTATATGCAACTGTTCAGCATTAATTACTGGGGGGGTTTGTTGGCCTCACAATCCATGGGCAGAGGCAGTATTAGCATTTTTGACTAATCAGAGGCTGCCTGAAGATGAGAGGGACTGCTTCACTGCTCCCAATGAGCGTACTGCTTCATTAGTATCCAGCACCAACAGTCTTCACTGAGCATTCAGTCTGTTTGTGTTCGGTAACTGACTCCCAGAGGAAGCAAGGGGATTCTTTGCTATGTCTTTAGCTTTCCTGCTGTATGTCTAAACAATAACTAGATTCTGTTATTGAGTGCTGGTCAAGCTCTGCATGTCCTAAACTAAACTTAAGTTTTGTGATTTTTGTCATGGACACAAAGACAACATGGGGACATGAAATATCTGGTTGATTGGATATATTTTATAAAACTGTTTGATTTGTTAGACAGCAGCATTAAACCAAATATGGCTAACAAAACACCTACTTTGTTATTATTGTTATTATTATTTTATTTTATATTCTGTTTATTCATGTCCAAGTGTCACCTGAAAAAAAATTCTGCACATTTTTATTACAACTACAATATCATTTGTAAAGCAAAGGCATTTCAGTGTTTTTAAACTGGTGTCACTGTTTTATTAAATAGTCTTAGCTGTGATTTATATTACCATACTCAGTTGAGCAGCCAGTTGCTTCTAAACCTAAACTCTTCTTGTATGACAGATTTTTATTCAAACAATCCATATTCTCATTTGAAAAGTACTTTGGTGAGCCAGACCAACCATGAACTGTTCCTGTAATCATGACCCACAAACAGTAAGCTAACACTTACTGTTTAAAAAAAAAAAAAGAAATGGTGAATTTTCCTACTTGGCATCTACAAAACAACTACTTTACAGTTTTTGGAACCCAATAATGTAGTGGTTTCAAGTGTCCTGAACAACTCTTAATATGAAAATAGTCACTGGGATGGGAAGAATCCAAGTGCACATCATCTTGTAATCTCCTGGAAAAGGTTGTTTGGAGGCGTTATGACCAAACTGTAAAAGTAGATTTAACAGGATTTAACAGGATTTTTAACCATGTTTATATGGTAAAAAACTCTGACATTTCAACAATTACAAGTGTAGCATATTAAAGATAAATGACCAAGCAGTAAACCTTTACCAGTAGTGGGAATACATCACAGACAAACTTAGATGTAATTCCAGGCATACTTGTTAGATATGGTTATTTTGTGTTTGTTATTGGATAATCATTTTGATCATCCATTTAGGCAAAATGTGGTCTTCAAACCGGGGTATTTTAAATATTTAGACTTTAAATGTGAAATTAAAAGCATCTATCTTAGCTACATCTCATTAAAACGTACATAAAACTAAAAGCATATGAGACACTGGAGGTCCATGTTTGTACTGTAACGCAGTGTCTGTCTAATGTACAACTCGACTATCTGTTTGTTTCCAGGTTTTACACCAGACATTCCCCCAGCACACATTCCTGATGAATGGACTTATTCATGGTGTGAAGGTAATAGACTAACAAGGTTCTTGTGTCTCATGTGCTTTCATCATTTTGATAAAGGTAATTTGATGATTACACATGCAAAGTGACTAAACACAGGCAAACATGCTGACATTTTAAAGGGGTAGGACTTAAAACTTTTGTACTTCTTCCAAATCCTTTGCAAACATGTGGATTGCTTTTTATTTTTCTTCTTTTTATTTCCATGTGATCTCTTTTTTTACTTTTGTTGTTTTGCTGGTATATTTGAGTCATTATTTAAACTACTTTGTTGTATAAAGGTATTATCATCATGTTTCTTTGTTTTGATCTTAATTGCTTCACATACACTATTTCAGTCTGTACAGTATGGACATGCATTAGTGTTTGATCACAACTCGATAGGCTTGTCTACATAGATTAAAACTTTTTTTTTTTAATTTAGCAAATTTTTAATGCCAAAACATTGGTGTACATCAAAGAAAGCAAAGTGCCCTTATTAAACCACCTGTTTAATTTAGATCATCTAGTTTCTATTTAGAGAAGATTTACCCATGTTCTTGTTTCACAGTCTCAATCCTATTACAGGGAAATATGACTGGTCAGACCTAGAGTTAAGTCGAGGCCTAACTGTCAGATAGCAAACACCAGTAAATCATGTAAACAACAGACCTTACACCTACCTGTAATGTCAGCACTACATTGCAGCAGGTAGACATTAAAGTATTGCAAACATGACATCAGTGGAGTTAACTACAGACTGTGGCATAAATGATCACTCAGGTGAAATGGTGGTACTTTTATAGATGATGCTAAATTTAATGAAATACCTTGCAATATTCTGCTATTCTTTCATGTCATCAGCATTTAGTTCCGCCTTTCATGACCACAGTAGTCGTTGGTTTTTAACTAGCTATGTTTTAATCATTCTTAATGGGGAAATGGTAAATGAGACTTTCTTATAGGATTCATGCTATAGGGGCAGTACAAGCATCGCTTATTATTTTACATTGTTGAAAGATAGGTTTTTCCAGCTCTGACACCGACCGCATCAACGTGTTGACTTGTGTGTGGGGGTCATTTTTTCTGTTCAGTCATATATGATGAAGTAGTTCTTTATTTCCCAGAGCTGCGATAATGAAAGAGTTCGTCTTTCACTGTCTCCAGAGTGGAGTGTAACTGAAGGATCAGGCACTGCCTGTAGTTAGTGGTAGTTTCAGGAAGTGCCTGAAATGCATTGTAATCCCCAGTCCAGAGCATCAAGTGTAAACACTGTGCAAAGAAGAGTAGGACATTCTTTAAAAGCTTGTTTTAGCACATGTGTTTTTATGTAAAGAAAAAATAAGTTTAATCATGATACCGTTGCTATAGAAACAGTGATAGATTTTAGCTTGTAAGCTTTTGTCAAACATTCAGTTCATTTTGTTTTCAATTATTTTATTTGTAGCTCTGATATCCTTTCTGTTCCCCATCATCCATTCCCTTTTTATCTTTTGCAGGGCCTATTATCATTTCTGAGTGCTCCCCTGATTGGAGCGTTGTCAGACGTATGGGGACGCAAGTCCTTCTTGCTGCTAACAGTCTTCTTCACGTGTGCACCCATTCCACTGATGAAGATCAGCCCATGGTAAGAGCCCAAACACTGACAACTGCACATTTATCTGGATTTTGTTAAAAGATGAAGTCTAATTCTTATTTATCTGAAATATCTCATTTTATAATGAAAAAATTCACAGCATCAGAATAAAATTCATGCCTTCCATCAGACAACTATTCTATTCTACAGTCATTTAGCAGACGCTTTTATCAAAAGCGACTCGCATACACATTCATACCACGATAGGCACATCGAGGGGCAACTTAGGGTTCAGTGTCTTGCCCACAGACACTTTGGCACATAGTCAGGGGAAGCCTGGAATCGAACCCCCAACTGTCCATTGACACACAGCCACCCACTATAAACCATTATACCCAACTATAAACATTGTAACTTGTCAATATTAAAATGAATTTCCTATTTTTAATTTGAAGTGGCAAACCAAAGTTTTGTTGGGTTTCTTCTACTTTCAGGTGGTACTTTGCAGTTATCTCCATGTCTGGTGTCTTTGCCGTCACTTTCTCTGTAATTTTTGCATATGTGGCGGACATCACACAGGAACATGAGAGGAGTACAGCATATGGTTTGGTGAGGAAATGTTTTAATGAAGCAGTGACTATTCATAACTTGTCATGACTCCTACAAATCTAAGCTATTCTGGGTTTTTTTGTTTTTTTTCTTCATGTGCTCTTTTTCACACTCAGGTATCAGCCACATTTGCGGCCAGCCTGGTTACCAGTCCAGCCATTGGAGCTTACCTATCAGTTGCCTACGGTGACACTTTAGTCGTGATCTTGGCCACAGCCATCGCCCTCCTCGACATCTGCTTCATCCTGGTGGCTGTGCCAGAGTCGTTGCCAGAGAAGATGAGGCCTGCATCATGGGGAGCACCTATATCCTGGGAACAGGCAGACCCCTTTGCTGTGAGTAGAACCACAGTAATATATTTTGAGTTCTGGCTATTTCCAACATAACATCAGTAGATTGCAGTATGATTTGTAATGTAGAAAGGCACAATGTTCACAGATTATTGCAGTTGAAAAGAGACAAAAAGTAACACATTTCTTGCATTCACTCATTTCCTGCCACATAGTTAATGTTAGCTTTGTCTCCATACTGTTCAGCAAATGTGAAGTAATTATTTGAAATGTAGCCGACAGTGCTGTAGACCTAAGGCAAAGTTCATTGCCTCGTTTGAAGCAAGTAACCTTAACTACAGAGTGGCCCCCAGATGAACACAGAGCAGAGGTGAATAAATACAACAATACTTCAATGAAGAAGATGAACACAAATATTTGCATGTCTAGATCTTTGGGTATGCTTCACAGCCTTTAGCCTACATCAGATGTAAGCAGCTTCAGTTCATGACAGCCAAAGTTCTGCAGGTTT
Organism: Telmatherina bonti; assembly: GCF_933228915.1. Classification (NCBI taxonomy): domain Eukaryota; kingdom Metazoa; phylum Chordata; class Actinopteri; order Atheriniformes; family Telmatherinidae; genus Telmatherina; species Telmatherina bonti. Next base: position 16,909,882 of record NC_136625.1, read on the forward strand.
TAGATGCTTCCCTGTTTCAACACACCTGATTGAGATGAATGAGTCACTGAGCAGAACCTGATAAGCAGTTGGATCCATTTCATTTGACTTAGGTGTTTCAGGTAAATGCCTAAAACCTGAAGGGCTACTGCGCTTGGGGACCGGAGTTGCTTATCACTCATCCTGAATTAGATAGAGCTGATTATTCCCACAAACAGTCATGTGATTGAAATGTTTAGAACTTACATTTCCAGAAAATAAACAATTTAGTTGCTTGTGGAAAAAGTTATTCTGGGATCCAGGAACAGTTATTTTGGGTCTTCAAAACTTTATATTGACTGTCTTTCCTTTTTTTTAAGTTATATCTTCCAATGTATATTAATGTAGATTTTATTTTGCTTCCTGTTTAAGGCAAGAAAGTTCTCTGAGTTTCTCAATTTTTACAAGTAATGTAACAGTGCCATTGTTTTGACGTCATTGTCCCATTTCAGCCAGAAAATTACCATTAACATCATGTATTCAGCATTGTGTTGTCACTGCAGGACAAAGGCACCAAAGGTTGCTGCTAGCTCACATTGGCTGTTGGAGTACAGTTTTTCAGGATAAACTGAAGAGGGGGAAAAGTGTATTTGTTTTGGGTTTTTTTTTTGTTTGTTTGTTTGTTTGTTTTTTAAAAAGAAAAGAAAAGCCATTTACAGTTTCATGTTTTAAAGAGGCTGATATGTTCTTTTTTTTCTTTTTTTTTTTAAAAGTCTCTGCGTAAAGTGGGCCAGGACTCAACAGTGCTCCTCATCTGTATCACAGTGTTTCTCTCCTACCTCCCTGAGGCCGGGCAGTACTCCAGCTTCTTCCTCTATCTCAGACAGGTAAAACTCTAAATGTTCTACACACCCATATCCAGAGACTCCACAGAAATGCCCCCAGTTGTTCTTAAATACATGAATAAAATGTTTTCATACATCATTTTCATAACATGAAAAAGACCAGCTGCTAAAAATGGACACTGAGTACTAACTTCTCCCTAAGATATCTGAGATCTTGTTTTATGAAGAACCCCATAGATAGGTCTTCATTTATGCTTTTACTCTGTGACCAATTCATACTTTGGTTATCTATGGTTCTACTAGAAATCTTATAAAATGTCTGTAAACATTTATTGAGGGATGCATTTTTGCAGACCAGCTTGTTTCTTTCTTTACAAAACGAAGATCACATTCACTAGTTGGCTTAATATATTACTACAGGAAAGGGCACAGTCAGTCCAAAATATAAAGCACTGGTTATAATGTAAAGATAGGAGCCGGAGACAGCAGGCAGATGTGAGAAAAACTTGAGAAGTGTGAAGTCCTATTTTTTTGTGCATGTCTGTGTGTAAAAGGTGTCAGTTGACCCAGTTTAGCAAGTCTGTCGCAAACAAGTTCAAACTTCTTTTTTGACTGCCTTGAAAATGATAGCACTATGGTCTTGGAGCACTGAGATAACATTACTTCCCACGCCTTTCATACCATTTTTTTCTAGAATGGGTTTGTTTTTCTTTACTCATTCAGTGTCTTTACTTTTACACCACCTCAAATAAGCTACTAAAATTCTGCTCCTGACCATGTGGAAGCATATAAAAGAGAGAAATATGGGTCTAAATCACCAAAGATATTACAAAGAAAAGCTACTTTTGCTAAAGTCATCTATTAAACAGTATGTGTTTACTAAAACAATATGCAGACCTCTTGCTTTTATTATCTTTTATTATATTTTATTATCCATGAATACCAGAAATGTTCAGGAGAGAGTGCACACAATTTGGCCCAGATGTTTTGTGCTGTTGCTGTTCACACAACACAACAGGAGGATTTCTGCTGGAGATCATCTCTCCCAGCTGGAAATGCAAGAGGGAGGTGCAGTGGAGCAGCTGTTTAGAGTGTACGGGAGGCAGCTGTCATGCAGAAATTAGGTTGTGGAAATTGATGTTTTTACATCTTGAGAATTGCAAATCAGAATCCTTATTGTGTTAATATCTATACTCATATATGTTCCCAAAATGGGAACATATATATGAGAGAGCAGCGCATATGTCATCAGAAAAGACAAACCTAGCAATGGCACACACACATGCACACCGGTTGTAAATCCTCTTTCATTTATTGTCTCACCTGTGCATGTCCTGGAAGTATTACCTGGGTTCAGAGTGGAAAATCTTTGCACAAAATCTGGAGAATATTTTGCAGGCATTTGCAGTCTCAAATGCCACAACTCTGGGACACCTGCAACATTTCAGGACTCCTGTGCATGTATCAAAGTGGCTTTGGTGTTTGGCTGGAAATAGTTGATGACTGTGTCGATGCATGCTCATCTGTGATTGTTTGGTGCTAACCAGTGTTATCTGTATGTTATCTTCAGGTCATAGGCTTTTCCTCCGAGACAGTGGCTGCCTTTATAGCCGTGGTGGGGATCCTGTCAATACTAGCTCAGGTAAATCAATACATATTTTTCTCTAATGGGCACCTGTAGCTCAGGAAGAAGAGCAGTCATCTTTCAACTGGAAAGCTGGAAGGTCGATTCCAGGCTTCACCTGACAAGACGCCGAACCCCTGATGTGCCCATCAGTGCCTATAAGTGTGTGTGTGTGTGTGTGTGTGTGTGTGTGTGTGTGAATGGATGAATGCGACATTTAGTGGAAAGCACTTGGTGGTTGGCATGACTGGAAGTACAAGTCCATTTCCCATTTCATAAAATCTGAATTTAACATTGAACTTTCTCAGGTTTAGGCATTTTATCTTTGCAATTTTTATATATTTCATTATTGGTGCTTGCATCACTCTCTTTATTTTCTCATTCAGTTGAATGTTTTGTCCATAAAACTCAATTATTTTAGCTGTTAATTATCTAGATCTTACCAGATTAATGGAAATGAAGTTGCTAAATCTCTTGTAACTTATGCCTTATTTTAATATCTCTAGACGGTCGTGTTGGGTATCCTGATGCGTTCCATAGGGAATAAAAACACAATCCTGCTCGGCCTTGGTTTCCAGATCCTTCAGTTAGCCTGGTACGGCTTTGGCTCACAGCCTTGGTGAGTACACTTTTAAGCTTTTGCAAAGGTTTACACATGTTTTTTCTTCTTTCTGAAATCAGTTTGCCTGGACTTAGTCACAGAACATATAGTCAAGAAAACACAACATTCAAATCAGTGTGTATTTAGCAGACATGTGCAGAGCTTGTCTGAATCTGAGACAGCAGTTTTCCAGCAGGGTCACTTGGAAAACCTGCATGAAACTTCCCCTCAACTACCAGGATTCCTGATCCCTGATGTAGATAAAGAGATTAATAGTTGTAAATTAAAGTTCTAAATTATAAAGGAGAGAATTTGAGATGTATTAAAAACCTATTATTATTGATTCCACAAATTGATTTTTGTTTTTCAACTTGTATCACCAGTAAAAGATGTATCTTGCTCTGTAAGAAAAATCTTCAGAAAGATTGCTACCATAAAAGTGGGATCTGAGCTCTGCATACTCAGATTTGTAAGAAGATTGATGTAAATGATGCTGATCTATTCTACTATTCTGTGATTCAGATCCTATCCATTTTTTATTGTTGCTGTTGAATTACAAATGTTTTTTGCTGGAATTCATCATTTTGTCTTGTCATTATTGACATGTCAGAGTTACACCACTAGAGGGAAGCATAGACATCAGAGTTCTCAAAGCACCAAATTGTGTTAAAGCTTTAGAGTTTTTGTTGAACTGAATCACAGAGATAAACATTTGTTTACTTATTACCCCTGTTCTAAAGGTACTTTTCAAGTATTGACAACATATTAATTGAGTGGTGAGAAAAGAAAACACACACAGTTTTGATTTCAGCACACATTTGTTTTGGTCATGATATGCTTATGCAGCGTCATGATTATAGTTTCCATTTAGACCTGCATTCATGTTTTTTACTTAAGACTTTATTTTAATGATAGACAAGTCAGGTAGCTGCATGAAGTCGTCTTCATATTATCCCAAAGATTCTCAGTGGGATTATGGTCTGGACTCCGGGGTGGTCAGTCCACGTGTGAAAGCGATGTCCTTTGCTCCCTGAACCAGTCTATCACTGTTTGAGTCTGATATATTCTGACGCTGTCGTTTCTGGATATGCCTGTGCCATCAAATCTATCATAAGCTTCAGTATTCGGGTCGTCGGCTGACATTTTGGGCGCATAATACTGCTAAACCCGAACCTGACCTACAGGAGAAACTTAAGATCATTTCCAAAGTTAAAACTGGTTATTTAATTTTATTTTATTTTGTTAAAATTTTTCTATTTACCACAGACCACCACCTTATACAGTTACAATTTCCTTTCTCTTCAAATTAGAGCTTTCAGGTTCACGTGTTACTTCAGTCTTGAAAAGAAAGGCAAGCGACCATATTATTGATTTTGAAAGCAAACATTCACAATGTCTCCTTTGGTCAATGCACCAGAAATGAAATTAAACAAAGGTCAAGTTGATTGTACTGTACATTTAGGTGACTCCTCCTCTCAATGTGCACCACAAAAAGGCTTTAAAAATTTGGATTTCTCAAAGTTATGTTGTAAAAAACTGCAAAAGTCCATCTTAAGTGGTTACCTAATTATGAACAGCATAGACACTGATTATTGTTATTATGGCTTTAAAGTTTTGTTAGGAAAAAGGGACATCAAACGCAGCTTTATTAAAAAGGACATTTTCTGCTGAATATATACAGAGAAGTCATTTTAACAATAAAAGTGCTAATAATTTTAAGGTAACTTTTAAAACATGTAAACCTTTTCAGTTTAACAAAGATTCAACATTTTTCCTTTGTTTCCAACATTTGGTTTGGTTGTAGGATGATGTGGGCAGCAGGAGCCGTGGCAGCCATGTCTAGCATCACCTTTCCTGCCATCAGCGCCATCGTGTCCCGTAATGCAGACCCTGATCAGCAAGGTAAGTTTCTATGTACTGCTCATCAGCTTATGGTGTACAATCACTATTTTTTACTGTTTTAATTTATCTCAATTTCGTTAATACTGCTAATTTCACAAGTATATTATTAACCGGAGGATAAAAACTAGATCAACATTTTCTTGGTAGTTCACAACTAGCTTCAGGGTACATTACTGCCACCTGCTGGACTGGAGTGTGCTGAGAGAAGGACAGCTGGCTCTGTAGATCAATAAGCTGAAAATCTCTGTTTATCACATATAAATACATTTAAATGTGTAAACCAATGAGAATCATCGGCTGTCTGTTTTTAATTTTGTTTTGCTGCTTTTATTTGTATTTGTTGAGCTTGAGAGTACTTGCTTAAGCAATGCATGCCGAGTGGAAAGAAGTGGGATCTGTTTAATATAATATGCATGATATGCATGAACTCAAATTCTGGAAGAGGTATTTAATGTTTTTTTGTTAGCCTGTGTGATTTTTTATAAAAGAAAAAGTCAATTTTTAGTAGTGGCTCTGATTCAGGTTTCTAATTATGTCTCATGTGTAGGTGTTGTTCAGGGAATGATTACTGGAATTCGGGGCCTCTGTAATGGTTTGGGCCCTGCTCTTTACGGCTTCGTCTTCTACTTGTTCCACGTGGAGTTGAGCGACACGGACAGTTCTGAGAAAGGTGCCAAACCCAACATGGCCAACCCCACTGATGAGGTGAGCTTTGATCGATAGTTATCTTAAAGCTTCTCTGTGAATAATCAAATCCTCTGAGTCACGACCTGATTTTATGTCTCTTTCTTCAGAGTGCCATAATCCCAGGTCCTCCCTTCCTCTTTGGTGCATGCTCAGTGCTGCTGTCTCTACTGGTGGCCCTGTTCATCCCCGAGCACACAGGGCCCGGCATGAGGCCCGGTGCCTACAAGAAGCACAGCAATGGGGCGCAGAGTCACTCCCACAGCCCACAGGGCAGTGGGGCAGAGGGCAAGGAACCGCTGCTAGAGGACAGCAGTGTATAACCTCAGCTAACGGGGGCAGATTCCCTCATTCCACCCTCAAAAGCCCCTTCACACATGGACCGATGCACACATTTTACCACATGGACGCTCATGCACCTCAGGCACAAATCAAAGTGCTATGAAGAGGAGTTTGTGACCATGTGTTTGTGTCCACAGCACAAAAGTGGGTGCTCAATCCCTCGCAGACCTTTTCTTTCTAAAAGCAGGGTTTTGTGCAGACTCTCTTAAGACCCTGTATGAGAAGGTTGTTTTGAATTATTTTTTTCTGGGCTGCCGTTGAAAGGTGTGTGTTTGATGTGACTCAGCTGGAAACCAGTCTCTGGTTTCTCTAAAGCTGCAACTGAGTGGAAAATGCACCCCCTATCCCCTCATTTCATTGAGTGCAAGTGGGGTTCATCTGAAATTTTACTTAAAAACTCTGAGTCTTGAAATTGCTCGCTTAAGTTAGCCAAGTGGCAACTTCATCAAACCACAGTGCAACGAAGAGTTGAGCATTTGTATAATGCTCTTCCACAAGCTAACTTCTGTTCTGATGCTTCTTGAAGCATCCAAGAAGGGAACACAGTTCTGTGCACACAGCAGAGTAGTGCAGCAACTGGCACTGCGTAGTCTCTGCTCAGATGGTTAAGCAATTTGGATATTGAAGCTTTGTTAGGACCAGACTTTGTTTCAGTGTCGCAGTTCTTGCAGAGACAAGTGCAGAAAAGAGACCACTTTATTAGCTCAACTGGTTTTCAATGTTTACTTGCCAATCTCTAGATTCGTAGTACAGTTTGGGTTGTATATTTTTCTCTGTTAAAACTGAAGGCTAGTTGTGCTTCAAGTTTTTATTCAAGAAACAGTTGTTGCCTTGAAGTGACTTAAATATACAGAGACATTACGTAACCTGTATGACGACCAAGGTCTGAGAAGGCTCTGTAATTTCGCACTATTGCTCCCATCGGAGCTGTTAGACACTTTTTATTCCTTTGTATTCATGACCATCCTGTAACTGTGTTTCTTGACATTAATCACTATCAAAGTTCAAAGTTTAAAGAGCCACAGTTTTATTTTAAAAGTCTCTGGACCATTCAGAGTTGGAGCATTGCTGTCAGCATGTCAGTGTCTGCTCTGACTGTTGATACTGAGGATCAATATCATTATTTTCAAGAGAATATCAGTCATACAGTTTCAATAGAAAATTCAATGGTTAAGTGTGCTATAGTGTGGTGAACAATGTTTTTTGTTTTTTTTGGGGGGGGGTATGTTTTTGTTATTTAGTTTTTATTTGTTTTTTTTCCCCAGTTCTCATTGGATAAGACCCTGTAACGGTTTCCTATAATTAAGTTGACATGCAAACACTTACAAAGAGGTACAGCACAATTCTCAAACAGTAACTCGTGGCCAGTAGCACTTTGACTCTAGTGTAAAGTTTTAGTTTGCAACATAGTGGGAATCTGCTGGCAGAATTATGTTCAGATCCAAGTTTTCTTTCAGAATCCTGTCAAATTAAGAATTATAACTATAAAGCGAGTCATCAAACATACATATGAAGCTGGTTGCCTTCTACCCTGATAAGTAAAACCAAACACTTGCTCGAGACTGGACCTTTTTTAATCTTTATTCTTGCACACTTGGAAAGAAGAGGTGTAGTGACATTTAGTGGCAAAACTACAGATGTTATCCAACAGGATAACCTGAACCTAACCCATACTGTACCTTCTAACAAACAGATTCCACACAAACGGGAGCAGTTTGGTCATGTTAGACAAGCTCTATAAATGCAGACTAGTGCCACAGTTAAAACTGGTGCAGCAATGGTTTACATGAAGTTTTGATATCTACAGGCAAGGAAAGTAAAATCTGCTAATTCCCCCCCCCCCCCTTGTGAAGTCCTATATTGTCAATAAATGCATATAAATACAAGCTTTGAAATTCCATTTTCAGAAGATAATTAACTCTGACTTTGTCAAAACTTAGAGGATCAGGGTCATTTTGTGTTCCTTTTTGTCTTTTGCCTTTAGGTGGTTCAGCTGTCAACCTGCTGCCAATGTGGTTTGGTACTTTAACTCACATGGGTTAGCAACCGCAAAATCGTAACGTTGAGCAGTAAATTTCAAAATGCATCTTCTAGCATCCAGTGAATTTCTTGCTGTTTAACATTTGCTTGAACTAAAACATAAAACTGTGCCAAAATAGTTTTTTTCGTCCTTTGTTCTTCTTTTTTTTTTTTCATGTAATTTTGTCTGGCAGAATATTTAAGCTGTTATGCTGTTTTAAAGATTTTTAAAACTTCATCCAGTCATTTTAAGTTGGTTTTTTTTTTCTTGTTTTTTTTTCATGACCTATCAACTCCCCCACCTCCTCGTGTCTTTTCAGTCTTTGTTTTTCATTTAATAACAAGCATTTAGATTTCGGCCTTTGTTAAGACCCCCCCCCTCCTCACACAAATTTATGTCAACATGTACATCTTGACCACACATCATCATCAATGTTCTGACTTAACCTGTCATAGTTTTTAATTTTGTCAGAGGGGTTACTACACAGGAGGCCATTTAAAGTTAATTTATTTCCAGCAATTGTTTCTCCCTTCATTTATCATTTATTGGACCAACACGAGGCTAAAACAGCAGTTCAAAACATTAATAAATTGGTTAGATTCTGCACCAGCCCCCACGTGCACTCATACAGCCTCCAAGCAGATGACCGTAAATGTACAAAAATCTCCTGTGCGGACAGCAAATGTATATATTTATTACTCAAGGAGATGGCTGCCTGTTGGTCTATTCGGTTGTAAGGTGCAATTATCTATTTCTCAAGACTTACCTGCTAGCCACTCTTGTTTTTAGTACAATGTGGTTTGTGGCCTGAACCCCTTCTCTCTGTGTGCCTAAAATTAGCCAAGAAATGAGTATGGCAACATAAGTAAATGGTGGTTATTATGTAAATATGGGAAACTAATGATGAACTATTTATTAAAGGTTTATTGTACAATGAACTTTTTGCCTCTGTTTTTTTGCTCCACGTGGTGTTTTAATCTCTTACCTAACTGCTTATTTACTCTGAAGCTTAGTCTCATGTTAAACCCCCCCACCCCTAACACCTTCCTCTTACCACTGCCTGAATCTGATAAACCTGCTGCACACAGCCTGTCCAGCACCAAACAGCAAAAGAATTAACACCTAACCATTAAAATGAGTCAAACTTTCAGCTGCCTTTTTTATTTTCCTAGAGAAGAATCTTATGTTAAATAACTAGAAAATCCCTCTAACTAAACAGAACTACCAACTTAACCATCTTTAACTCACAATTTTATTCATTTAATTGTTACTCCAACAAGTTGATTTAGTTCAGTGATTTCCATAGAAAATTCTGTGATATGAAGCTCTTATGGAGCTAAGACTGCTTCGTAAGTCTTAGCTATTATCTATTTTACTAATCAGAATAGAAGTTTTTCAAAAATGACTGTTTTAATATTAAATGTTAACTTTTATAATGTTCGAGCTAGCAAGATGATTGCTGGGCTCGAGAATACATGCAATGTTTGTGTGACAGCAGAGGTTTTCAAAGTAGTAAAGGGCAGAGCTAGGGGAGAGTTTGCTGCTGCATCCACAACATCTTTGATGCACAACGATTCTGCTTGATCTTGCCACCTTCAATGCAACAGGCCACCACATTTTGTTAAACATATTTGAAGGTGCGGTGGGTCTGTCAGGTAATCTTTTAAAATGGTTTTACTGTCTCACAGATCAATAATTTTATAAGTATGGATATATGCTACTCAAGGACCCATAAAATCCAGTGTAGGGTTCCCAAGGATCAATTTTAGGCCCAATACTGCCAATAATCTGTACATGTTGCTACTTACAGATTCATCAGGAAACTTGGCTTTGGTTTTCACAGCAATGCTGATGATGAACAGTTTCACATTATTGTGTCTCCTGATGAGTTCAACCCCCTCACTGTGGACCCTGAGGTTCTCCAGTTCCAGCTTTTTAACTGGTCCAAAAGTTCAACCTAAAACTTTCCGCGACGTCCCTTTCCATCATTACAGCCCTTGAGTGTTGAACAGCCTGCTCAGGGCTGCAGAGACAGTCGATGTTTTTAAAAAGGGCCTGAAGACCTACCTTTTTAGCTTTGCTTTTTACTTATTTTATTTATTTAGTTATGTTTAGGATATTATTTTATTACATTTGACTAATTTATTGGGTTTTTTTTTTTCATATTTTATGCTTGACTCCAGTGTTTTCCTCATAGTGATCCTCCACACCGGTAACTTTGCCTGCCAGATCTGCAGGGCATGTCATCTTGTCTGGGTTGTTGGGGACCCTGCGTTGCAGCCCTACTGCTGCGCTCTGGATTCTGGCCTACCTTAGTCTGGGTGGTCCCTGTGGTAGAACCTTCCGTGGTTATGAGTGGGCTGGCTTCCAGCATAAATAGATCCCCTTGTTTCCTCACAGCAGCACTAGACATCAAGCCGGATGTCCATTTCTTTAAACATTTTTATACCTATTTTAAATGAAGTGACAGTAACAAGGGATTATACTTCATGAGGTCAAAGGAAGGGGGCAAAGAGGGGAAAGTGTGCTCACGCTTTGTGTGTGCAAACACCAACCTCACTAGAGTTTCTTTATTCCTTATTTTTGTGTGAAGGTGTATATTTTTCATATATGCATAAATAAATTGGTTCTATAGCTTAAAGTGTGTTGTGTTGCTCTCTGCTTGGAAAGCACCTCATAAATCTAATTGATTTGATTTGAAAATGGTTCTGGGGTTTGGTAAAAAGTTAAAATTGTCTTTGAAAATCATGAACACACCATCCTCCAGGCTAAAGAGGGGAGGGATGATTTAGCAAAAGCCAGAATCAGTGATGAAATGGAGGCGCATTAGTGCACACAGTATCAGAAATATCTGTGAAGACACTGAACACTGCAAACAGGTTTTGGAGAAACTTTTGCTGCCATCAAGGAAAGATCTTGCTGATTTTAGTAAGACAATGCCTAACTCCATCCTAACATTAAGGGATATTCTAATTCATTTCGTGCCTGTGTTCATTATTTGGCCAACATTCATACACATACTTCATTCATACTCAACACAAAAGGATATCAAATGAGAATTGACTAAATAATACTACTGTACTGTACTTATATATTTTTATTGCATCATCAAGAGGAGAACCAACACAGTGCAAGCCTGTCCTAACACACTCAAAATGTGCTAACATGTTCCTACATGAGACTGGTGTCATTATTGCATCACTTTTGCTCATGCATTTCAGAGATGAGCATGCTGGGACAAGCTGTGAGAATATGTCCGTTTAGTGAGACATTTCCTGCTACATGTACAGAATAATCTCTGCATGTCTGTGCAGCGTTTCTTACTGGTGTTTTTCCCTGTCTGCAGAAATATGATGATGTACGCAAAAGCGTCCAAGTGGAACAACAGGTGTTACGTGGTCTTAACCTGGGATAAAAGAGATAATAATAAGACTCTTAATCATAATCCATGCCCATTGTTTCCTTACAAGCCCTCTAACAGCACTGGGCACAGCAGTGGATTTAGCTACGATGGACTCATCAGCAAAATGAGGTCTCATATCGAGCATCGATAATCACTGTGCAGGCTGTGACATGTGGGCTTCAGTAAACAAGTGGATACTGAGAGACACATCAACAACCTTGCAGCTGTTTTGTGTGGCACAATGACTAGTCACTGTTACGTGACTGACAGTTTACCCCCTTTTTTTTCATAAGAAAATGCTCATGGCACTGAAAAGAAAGGGGTTGTGTTTTAACTTGATGCCTGCGGTGCTTGTAGCTGCAAAGCACACACCGACAAACGGCAGGTTCCAGCTTTCTGAGAATTAGGGGCACAAAGCCTTGTCAGGATTAACAGCTCTATGGCAGGGAAAGGATTGGGCATGTTTTAACAAGAGCAACTTTACTGAGCACTTTAAAGAAGCTTCTTAGATGACCTCCTTGGCATAAGTGAGTGCAAGAGAACCTCTTGAGTCTCTTGTTGTGTAAACAACCTCATGCTGCAAATGAAAAGGGGCCATGTGGCTATTTGGGGGGGGGGGGGGACTGTTGGAATGTATTGTGATGCAGAGTTGCTGTCATAGCACATTTACTTTACAGGTTTCAGCAGGGTGCATGCGAGTGGAAGAGGGCTTACATGTTTAAAAGAATAGAGGCCACAAGCTGTCCACAGCGCCGCTGCTGCACATGCGAGTGTCCATTAACCTCAAAGAAGCAGTGCATTCATCAAATCGTGCCTCATAACTTGAAAGCTCTGGAAATGGCAGCAGGAAGAAATCTTTCTTAAGAGTTGCACACTTCATATACCAGCATACACACCGGGAAGGGGAAGCGGTGGTGGATGTTCTGACACACGACAGGATCTTTTCCTGCGGTAGATGGGGTGCATGCTGGCGTCTAGGAAGAGCCCCAGGATGAATCATGCATGAACTTTATTGTTCTTCTCGTCAGTTTTGTCTGCTTGTCACTGACCTTTGCTTGCTTTCCCATGTTCTATAAGCAGACCAGCTATGTACTCTCTCGTGACTGCCTGGTGCTTGCGTTTGATGGTTTGCTCTGGGATACAGTAGCTACGGACCTCTTAAAACTGGCTGTTTCACCCCTCAAGGTTCAACAAGAATGAACACAACCCTGATTTTTCAGAATTCAGAAAACATTCTAACCCTACTTGCATTAAGCCCCTTCCAGATATCTCCTGCATCACTTACAGACAGCATGGACCAAATGAGCCTTATCATTCTAAACTCTGACCCTGTTTGCTGTTGCTGTAGAGTGCTCCCTATACAACCATATGTTAGAATAAGGTAAAGTGACAGGCAGGTCAGCCTTAGCTTTTATGTAAGAACACTCTAATCCCCTTCCAAGCAGTGCGCTGATCATTTAACAGATTTATGTCATTACTGAGAGAAAGAACATAAACCAATGCACCTGTGCTGTGAGTGACAACTTCAAGTGCCACATCCATAAGGCTTTTAGTCACAAATCACATCACGCTGTTTAACCGCCTACAATTTTTCATAGTGCACCATCGGCTATATCAAAGCACTTCTAGCTGTTTGTTACCAATACTGAAACTTTAAGGGACTATCATCAAGATATAAATCTTCAATTGAAAAGCTATTTGTATTTTCAGACAAGTTTAATGTTATACTATATACACTTGTGGAGCTGCAAAGTCAGATGATGTATATATCTAGTTATATGATATATATATATATATATATATATATATATATATATATATATATATATATATATATATATATATATATATATATATATATATATATATATATGTATGTATATATATATATATATATATATATATATATATATATATATATATATTTATATATATTTATATATATATAATTTATTTATATATGTATGTATATATATATATATATATATATATATATATATATATATATATATATATTTATATATATTTATATATATATATATATATATATATATATACATAAACAGGTGTGCTGTGCTGAACAGACCGTGTACAGTGAGTTTATCAGACTCAGGCGGTGGGAAGAGGAAGGTGTTGGGGGTGGGTGGGTGGGTGGGGTGCAGACTGAGACTAAGCTTCAGAGTAAATAAGCAGTTAGGTAAAAGAGATTAAAACACCATGTGGAGCTGCAAAGTCAGATGATGTATATCCAATTATATGATTGATATACATATATATACATATATATATATATATATATATATATATATATATATATATATATATATATATATATATATATATATATATATATATATATATATATATATATCATATAATTAGATATACATCATCTGACTTTGCAGCTCCACATGGTGTTTTACTCTGAAGCTTAGTCTCAGTCTGCACCCCACCCCCACCCCCAACACCTTCCTCTTCCCACCGCCTGAGTCTGATAAACTCACTGTACACGGTCTGTTAAGCACAGCACACCTGTTTATCACCTAACCCTTAAAATGAGACAATCATTCAGCTGCCTGTTACATAAATAGTAAATACAGAAAGTTTTTGAAAAACTAAAAGTTTCATATTTATATATAAAAAGATTAACAATTCCATTCACAGAAGTATTTAGACCTTTGCTTCTGTGTGTGTGTGTGTGTGAGAGAGTGTGAACCTTAAATTAATTATTCAGTTGTAATTAATGGCTGTAAGAATGCATGCATCTGCCTGTGCGCGGTATTGCGGCTTGTGGCATAGGTGAGTGATAATCACAAACAGTAAGGCTTATTGGCATTATCACTACGGTCTGGCATGGTTATGACAGTATCATGAAAAACAAGGAGGCTCATCAGGAAAGACGAAGGACAGATGCAGCAAACTATCCAATTCTGAGTGAAAATCTTCTTTGGAGTTCTCAGAATCTGAGGTTGAGGTGAAGGTTTACATTTTAACAGGACAACAGTCTAAAGCATCTGGCCAAGAACACGTGAGAGAAATATGATTTTAGTGAAAGCTTTTTGGCTACTTTTTAATTTTTTTTTCAGTGATGTAACAAATGGCTTGTATTTATTTTGTTGTTGTGAAATAGAGTTTATATTTATAAGTGAAAATACTGTCTTTTGGGGGAAATGAAGGTGTTAAAAAGTTAAAATGATACTACAAATACATTTAGGTAAATCAATTTTACAATGACTTATATTATGTTTAATCCCGTCGAGGTGCACGTTAAAGTCTTTTGCCTTTTAACATGAAGAAATCGGTGTTACTGTTGTAATTATTTCAACTTTAATCTTTTTCCCACAACATGGTTTCCAAATGTTAACAGTGTCATGTGCCTTTTCTCATGTCTATTTTATTTTCCAAAGCCAGAGAAAAATTCATAGTCTTTTCCAGGACATCCATGTTTGCTTATTGTTTGCTTTCCGGGTCCGATTTCCAGACAATAAAGCTTGGCTGTTTTGACAGCCAACATATAAATATCGGATGTGTAAGTTTCCTTGAAGGCGCCTCAAAGGAAGACTTACTGCCACAAGTGAGATTACAAGTACCCTGACAGGAAATCCAGTGGTGGGAGTTGTTTAAATCATTAAAATCTGTTTTGATATTTTGAGGAAATTACTAAAAAAAAAACCCAAAACTCTGTAATTGCAAATAAAGTTTGTAAGTTTGATGTTTTGAGTTTTATTTGCAGTTAAAAAAAAAAAAAAAAAAAAAGGAAAAAATAAAACATCTAAATCCTCAGTTTTCTTTGTTGTGCATCCACCTCGCAATTATTTACCATTAGCTTTGGTAATGTTTGGAAACCTAATCAGAAAGGATTTCCTCTTGCTTAATCACTGTCTATTTGATAAATAAGTGATGGATGGGCATGAACATAAAGAGATATTTTGTGTTCATTTATTTATTCATAGTGTGGGGCTATGTGAAGTGCTGATGAGCAGTCAGCGTCTTGCCTGCAGCAGACAATGATCAGATCACTCTGGAGAATACAATAATCATCCCCTCCATGTGCAATATGGTGCAACAAAGAGGATGCACTTTAGATGACAAGAGTGTCAATTACAATAGACAAAACTGTCTACTGTAAAAGGAAGTTAATGTAGAATTCAGTATATCTGACAAACAGGTATGCAATTTTTTTTTTTAGCTGTTTTAGATGGAGATGGTTTAAGGCAGGGATCCCCAATCCTGGTCCTCACAGGCCGGTGTTCTGCAGATTTTCCAGGTGTCGCAACTGCAACACACCTGATTCAAGCAAATGTGTATTTAACATGTATGTAAGCAGAGCTTGTCTGAGTCTGAGACAGGAATTTTCCAGCAGGGTCACTTAGAAAACCTGCAGGACACCGGCCCTCGAGGACCAGGACTGGTGATCCCTGGTTTAAGGAGTTCTAAGGTCAGAAATCATCTCTGCTTTTCTCAGCTGTGAGCTGTGCAAGGCGAGCGCTTCACACAACCCCACTCATGAAACAACACCACCTGTTGTGTGTCAGAAACAGCCAATTCTCCAGTCATTGTAGGACTTTTCATGCTTTACTGCTGAAAAACCCTTTGACTTTACTAACTTTAGGCCATGTTGCTACAACTCTTACCTTTAATATCTCGACCCTGCTGTCAAATTTATACAAGTATTGTATTCATTTAGTTTATTATTTAATAACGATGTTATTAAGTGAGAAAAAAAAACAAAACTTTGGAAAGCCAATCAGGTATTTCAGCTAGTTCAGAAACACTACTCTCTGTGGGAAATTAACGTTTGGAATTGGGGTTTGTGGATTTTCAACACAGACAAACTTGGCTGATTTCAGGCAAAAGTTGCTTCTGACAGTAGAAACAAGAAATCAAAATGTTTTAGAAACTCTTTATCTGGTTAAATTCATTAGATATTTTGAAGAACGTGAAACCAGAGATGTTCTTAACTTGTCATTGCGATTCATTCAGGATTTTTTGTCTCTTCTAACGTCTATTACAGGAGTCACATTTGAACACAAATCCATTCAAAGGCGGTGCCTTGCAGATTTCCCTGGTCAACTCAAGCTGTCACATTGACCCACCTGCTACCTGGAACAGGCTAATAGACACTAGGACCCTGCAGCCTACTGCAGCCATGTTATGCATGGTATGCTGCCTCCCTCTTAGCTGACTGAGTTGACCCCAGGGGTCGGGATTAGGGGGTTATGAGACTTTCCACAGCTCAAAAACAATCGTTTTAGTCCCCAGCAACAGGCTGTCACAGTCAAATCATGTGTTCATGAGTCATTTGTTTTTTTGTTCATCTCCTCCAAAGCACATCAACAGGTTTGAGTCATAATAAGCTCAAAGTTAATGAAGTATCGTTAAGCTCATTTGATTAAATGTCCCAAGAATTTACATGCAAACAAAATACACCAGAATATCCATTCTTCCTCCGGGAATGGTTTTCCTCTGCAGGGTATCAATTAGGAGCCTGAAAAACATAAACATATCTCTCCATTTGTTGTGAGAGAGAAAATAAAATAGTGTCTAACAGAGGACAGCTCATGAATGGGAAGTGGGACGAGGCTTGATCGCATCACTCACTATAGGATTTAATCTAATTAAAGCATGTCACTCCTAGTACACTCAATACTGGATTGTACTAAAGATATAATATTCACAGCAGTAAAATTCAATTTATCTTCATTTGTTATAGAAATAATGTTCCTGCGTTGCATGCTAATCCAGTCAGCTCAGTGGTTAATTACTCTGATGAGGCTGGCAAGGTTTCTCTTAAGTGTGACCTCCTGACCCTGCTGCCTCAACTTTCCTTCCACCATTTCAGGCATGTTGTTGCCCAAATGCGATGGGTTCTCATTACTAAATGGAAAATAAACTACAAGATTCCCACTGAAGCACTGCACGCATCAGCGGCAAATAGTGCTGCTGGACATTCAGTCTGCGTGCTTTCCTTACAAATCTAAGAACTTTTCGACCACTAAACGACAAAATGTGATCATCTTTCATCAAACGCCCTTCTGCTTTGGTAGAGAATGTAAACAGAACTAACGGTGGTGATGGAGATGGCTCTGTGGCACAAATACGGCGCATACAGTCATGTCAGGAAGAACACGCTCTTGGATATTTTCAGCCTCTGGGAACTCACTTGAGAGCACGGTGTGAAATACGTAATGCTGGTGTTTTTCCATCACTCTATCCGAGTGTGAGAACATCAGAGGATCAAAAGGAGAATCAAGTTCTCTTTTAAACAATGGCTGGTTTGCGCACATATTTTCCTTCCTTTTCTTTTTCCCAAAGTTTCCAAAAATAACTACTTCTAGGGACAACCCGAACTGTTCTTCGCTTACTGGTATCTGATCCGGAAATTAACTTGAAGAAAGACAACAGGTTGATTAAAATATTAAGGTTTAAGGTTTGTCCCTGTTTGTTACACTCCCTTTGCTGAGGTTATGTGTAAAAAATAAAAAATCAATTCCCTATTCTGCAAAAATTAATTTCCAAAGTTGCGACAACATCAGTTTTTTTGGATGCACCTTAAATAATAATTTATTAACAGTCCTGTCTGCTGTACTGTTAGAACAAAAAAAAAGATCTCTTGGATCAACTTCAAGACTCACAAAAGGCTAATGGTTTTCCACTTATTGCATTATGTTTGGAGATATTTCACCCGGCATCTTTGATATTTGCTTGTGTAGTAAAATTACATAAATCTAAAATCCTAAATTGCACTCTCACTTCCAGGTTTTTCTGGATTTCATGTTTTGTTTTTTTTTTTACAAATGTAGTCACTATTTCTGATTGAAAAAAGCAATTTAACCTGCCACCGCTGTAAATGAGACATTAATGAACAAGTCAGGTTTTGTTGCACACTTCAACATCTGTCCTGATGTTTAGAGATTTAATGGTGAGGGTAAGTTAAATAGTGTTGCAAGACAGTGTACAGGCCTATATAAAAAGTAATATGGTTTGTATGGTGCTGTCACCATCAAAAATGTTTCTCTGTCATCCCGTGTAAAGCAAAAAAAGGTTTTGAGCTCTGATGTGCTGGGTGGCATGTATCCTTCTATGTGCATTTTTTACCTGTGAGCTTCATGTTTCATTCAAGAGCTACACTTTCCTCTGACAGTCTACAGATATATAGTTAGCTGGTGATAAACTTGCTGTAAATGTGTATAGTGGTGAATGTGAATGTATAGTGGTCTGTCCCCTACTACCAGAAAATTATTCAGCAACTATGCTATATATATATATATATATATATATATATATATATATATATATATATATATATATGTATGTATATATAAGATTTTCTGGTAGTATTTACTATAAATTTATTTCTGGCATTCTAGACTAGTGGAAATTTGTCATTCAGTGGGAAAAAAAATCCACAGTAGCATTATTTGGCTAAGTTTATTTTAAAATGTGGTCATTTTCTAATAATAAAATACATGGTGATTATTATTTTTGTTTTATTATTAATAACATAATCACATATGTAATCCAAACCATAAACATTTGAATCGTGTGAAAGTCAAGAACAGAAGTCATGCACTTTTATTGTTTGACGATTTTTTTTAAAAACTTCCATTATTCATAAACAAATATAAATCAAATTAATAACTTGAGATGAACTGTGAGATATAGACTAATATATCTAAGATTTAAAATTCATAACATCGATTATTAAATTTTTTTATTCATTTTACATCATTCTAAAAAAAAAAAAAAAAAGGAAAAAAAGTATTCTTAACGATGTAATTATAGTCTTTTAGACCTGATCATAATTTTTTGTAATCAGATTACAGATAATTTCGTTACTACACAAGCCTGAACATTAATATATCAAGTTCTTTACTCTGGAAAACGCTTGAAGGAGCAACTGCGTTATATTTTAACGCGTTACCACCTGACAGTGGGATCAGTTTGTTGTGTAATCCAATAAGCTCCAGTCCGCATTTCCCCTCAAGCCCATCTGGCTCGCTGGCAGGGTTTGTTTACTGGCGGAGAGGCTGGGAAGAAGGGGATCCTACAGGAGCTGGGGGACTCTGAAATCTACCTCTGTCTGTGGAATAAAAGAGACAAAGAAAGGAAGAAAAAAGTCGGAACTCAGTCTTTTTTTTCCCTTATCCCGATGCGGTTATTTTCGCTGCAAACAATAGTCCAGAGCGTGAACATAAGTTGGAGCATATAATTTTTTCCTTCCTATTTTTAATTCCCAAACAAAAAAAGGAGAGTGGAGAGCTGCTGAGCCGCGACGAAGTCTGCCTGTCAGCTTTTCAGAGAGTGGAGGACCCTCTCAAATCTCTGCACTACTGCCTGAAGAGGGGTGTTAAAGCTGGCCAGCTGCCCCTGAAAACAATTACACAAGTTAAACAACTAAACCGAAGTGCTTTGTGTGCCCTGTGGGACTTCGGCGGATTTCCCCCCCTTTTTTTTTTCTTTACGAAAGACACGCCAACGTTACGCCACGCATGCCACAAACATCGAGTCAGCAGCTCCAACTTCCCTCTCAATTCAATTAAATGTGGCTTTTACCGTGGTTTTCATGTATGCATCTTTTTGCTTTTTGACTGGAAAGTGCACTGCGGACAGTGACTATTTAGGACGCTTCTTGAAAGTTGAAATATTTTGAAAAGGCTACTAAAAAGCAGCGCAAACTTAACTTGTGGCCTGAACCACAGTGGCGGAGCCAGGCCAACTAGCGAGTTAGCTTAACTGCTAGCACTGGCGCTAGCTTCTGCTCAACCAAGAAGTCTGTTTTTGCTTTTTTTTCGGACATAGGTCAACTGAACAAGGCCTGTTTTTATTAGGCAAAACGATTAATGTAAAAACAAGAGCACTCGTGCAGTGCTGGTGTTTGTTAGAGGAGGTTTTCTGTGAAGTGGCTAACTTTAACAGCAGCGCTAGCTTGTGTTTGACTGAACACGTTGGACACGTTCCTCCGCCCATCTTCCGGGATGTCTTTTATTTATTTTTGTTTACCTGTTGGCCTTCGCCGCAAAACAAAACCAGTTTCCTGAACGCATATCTTGTGCATTTGAATTGTCCTCCTCGCCAAGGATTATTGTGTATTTTAGCCGAAGTAGTGGTGGATGGTGTCAATTATGTGGCTCCGGACTTTGTGTTTTGTTTTGACCGCTATCTGCGTTGTGATGAGCTGTCACCGAGCGTATGGAGAGAGTAAGTAACACCAATTATCACATTTAACTTGGTTAATATTAACAGTTTTAATTGTGTTTAATTGTCCCAATTTCTGATCAGTCTAATTGCTTGTGACTGTTCCGAAGATGACAGAGTAATGCAATATGGAAAACTTTTTAAAATGATTAATCAAATATCAACAGATTCTTACAATGTCTGCAAATTTTTCTTTGTTTGCAGTTTGCAAATAAGGAGTCCAATGTGTGTGTGTGTGTGTGTGTGTGTATATCTATCTATCTATCTATATATATATATATATATATATATATATATATATATATATATATATATATATATATATAGTGTGTGTGTATGTATAAAATACATTACATTAACTTTTTATTTCTACAAATATTCAAAGTGGGCTTTCAACAATTTTTACATTTTCACGTTTTTACAAGCAGTTCAATTTTTGGATACTATTTCTATTTCATTCAAATAACTGTAGCAAGCACGGTTACAATTAATTATGTTTACATACATGAGAGAGGAATAATGAACTTTTTGATTAATATATTTAACTTGATTGAGATATATATATATATATATATATATATATATATATATATATATATATATATATATATATCATAATAAAACTCTCACAAATGCACTTTTTCACTAGGAAATTGTTGTGAACTGCATTTTACCCCTAATATTGTCTGCTTAAATGAGCAAAGAAGCTAATACATGTGATTTTTTTTTTTTTAAATTACAAGAGGAATCTTAACATTGAATGAAGCTATGATAAAATTTTCCTCTTCTTATATGTTTTATGCATTAAATCAGATATCTTGAAGAAGGGTTTTTATTGTTGTTTTAAGCATTCTCATAATCTGAAAATATAGTTTATAGAAAACAAAAGTAACCTAGTTTTGAAGATTAAAATGTAAAAGCAACGATTGTTATGTCAGTTTTACAGTGATAGATGGGAATAAAACTGAAAGTCTTCATCCTATAAGTGCTTTTTAAATGCAAAGTTTTGAGACAAAAGGGATAAAAGAGACTGAAAACCACCAACTTAAAATAAAATTATATAAATTATATAATTTACTAATATTGCAAGATTTAAAAGAATGTTTTATTACATATACTTTCAAATATACAAATGAACCTTTTTCAAATTAAGTGTGACAATTTATTTTTTTAAAGGGTCATTTGACAAAGTGTAGTTAACACCTAAAATGTGTATTTAGGATGTTTTCTTCCACTTATCAGAAAGAAGACATTCTTTGTCTTTGACTAAAAGCTGGAAATACTAGCCATACTGCTGATTATTGCAGATACGCAGCTCTAATATTGGCATGTACAGATTTTTTGTTTTTTTAGTGATGGTAGGTTGATAAAGGCATGCTCGCAGCAGCAGTAGTGTTGTAGGCAGTGACTGCATTGAAAGGACAAAGGTTAACACTTATCGGCTGTGTGAGTCTGTAGAAACTGTAAACAAAATGTTTTGTCCTAATTAAGTAAGTAGTCTGAGAATTTATTAGAATTAGTTGCTTGTTTTTGCAGGAAAAAACCTTTGCCAAGCTGTTGTGGTCTGTGCTGGAATGTAAATAAGCTCTCTTACACATCCTGACAAACCTTTTATATTCGCCAGTCCAGGTGATAGGAATGAATGAATGCATTTACAATCGCCTGACGACGTTTCACATTTCTCAAAGACTGTAAACATCCGCCGTTTTACACTGTTTGACTCTGTATACAAAGCAAATATTAGTTATTTTTTTGAGGAAATGTTTGGCAAAACTGTGGGACGTGCTGTTGAATCTTCATAACAGTCACGGTACGATCAACAGATAGCAGCACTGTTAATTTAACATTATACATCATTCATTGTTGCATGCACCGGGATATGTGATTT
This sequence comes from Telmatherina bonti, assembly GCF_933228915.1. NCBI lineage: Eukaryota > Metazoa > Chordata > Actinopteri > Atheriniformes > Telmatherinidae > Telmatherina > Telmatherina bonti. The sequence goes on from NC_136625.1 coordinate 16,932,347, forward strand.
TTATCTAAGTGATGATTCATCGGAGGTTGTTGTTGACCTGTAGGTGAGATGAAGGGTTTACAGATTGCCTTTAAACATTTCCCATTGTGCTGCTTCCACTGCCAAGCCTGTATGACTTGTTGAAATGATACTTGGCTTTGCTTGGTTGGAAGAAAACTGACTTGTGTTCAGTCAGTTTGTCACTTGTTGTTGTTTTTCTTTATAAACTCAGAGTTGGTCTCAGAGTCCACACTCTGAGACCAACTCAGAGTATGGACTCAAAGTCAATTTGATGTTGTAATTAGACTTAAGCGTTCAGTTTTTGTTCATCGATAGATTTTTATGAGTGTTAAGTGATAATAAGCTCACAAGAATTTAAAAAGGATTAAATTATTCTTACGGTTTTAGTTTTGGAGAACATTTTACAAACTCTGAGCAGAACTTTTATACACACACACACACACAAATATTTTAATTGTTCTCGGTAATTTAACTGGAACTATTCCTATGTGCAATAAAAGGCATACTATATGGACGCTGCGGCTGCATACAGAACATAAGCTAACTTTGTATTGAATCTCATTTGTGATTATAAGATGATAATTTCACCTTAGAGGCACTCCCTCACCTTTCCTTAGATTTAGTATGGGCTAAACGGAGCGATGTCATCAAACCAGTTTGAGCAAGAATCTAAAGACCTAAAAGAAGAGCAAGTTGTGTAATTGCATTGCTGCCCCCCTCTTGCTCCTCTCAGACTTGAATGAACCACAGACAGGAAAAGTGGAACCTGGGCCTCACACTGGCAGATTTCATAAGCTGGACTGACCAACGTTGAAGTCAGAAAAACTTCTGAGCTACTTGTTGGTTGCTGTCCAGCTCAGCTTGATGGAAAATTTCACTTAATAATGGAAGCTTATATTATGAGTGCTGTATGGATTGGGTTAATTTACTCAACACCAACTGGATTTTTAACATTTCAGAGCCATTTTATCCATCTAACTGCAAATTTTGTACCTCTTTTTTTTACCTCATAATTCATACTATCAGTTGCAAGTTGCAATTTTGATGTGTGATTCATGGTGAATTGCAATTCTCACATCTATATATGTCATGTTTGCCTCATCTTTCTACCAATAAGATGTGCCAGAAACCACATTTTCATTCATGGTCATAGTTCTAAAACACATTTCATTAAATTGGATTTCTTTGGGGGAAAAAAAGTCTCAGGTGGTCGGGCTGTCGTGTTGTTTTGCTATGGTAGCACATCGCTTTGGCAAGAGTGTCAAACAGCAGGAGCTCTCCATGAAGCCTCCGGCACCCTGTTGTTGTGCACTGCACTGGTCAGGATAAGTCTTGTAATAGGGCAGCGATCCAGAGACCTGGCAGCCTTGATTTATGCCTCCCAACAAGGAGAGCTATTGTAAAGTGATGAAACTGTCATCCCTTCCCATCTCTACACACAAACAGCCACTGTGGTCTCAAGTACTGAATTCATAAGTGTGTTTGACATGTGTATAATAGAATGATTTTTACACTTGTCAAACTCAACAATGACTGTCCAATATAGTTTGACAGGTTCATTTTTGAAAATTATATATGGTTTGGAAATTGAGTGATGCAGCACACCTGTAATTTTTCACTTTGTCCAACCATGTAGCTGACAAGTCAACCTTGTTTTGTCAGGTCTTTACCCTTGACACACAGCCTCTGTTGGAAGGAAATATGCTTATTATTGTCCTTCCACACTTAGGAGGTAATAATTACCTCACTGTTAGTGTTGTCCTCAGCACCCTCATCAAATCAAAGTTCTTTAGTGGTCATTATGAGTCTGGATGGTTGCCTTGACATTCGCTGTTTCAGCGTGACACTTGGCATTTTAGTGTCAAAGTAATGAACTTGCTCTCTGTGCTCTCAGATTACCGGTGTTGTTCATCAAATACTCATAAAGATTGATCGAGTTATGGTTGTTTTGTTTACATAAAAAGGATTTTCTTTCTAACTTCAAGAGAGAATAATGTGCAAGTGAGCGACTGAATCACCAAATGATCTTTGGTCCAGAGCCACATTACACACATGACACATGTGTGTAATTACACACATGACACATGTGTGTAATGTGTGTAATCAAGTTGTGTTCTTTGTGGTCTCTCTTTTACATGGTGCCAACCTATTTAAAGACTAGGAGCTGCTTTTTTTCCATTTTAACCTTGGTTTAAACTTATCCAGTGTTTTTGTACCAAATTATCACTAATCACCAATATCAACTAGCTGACAGATTTAAAAAAAAAAAAAAAAAAAGCTTCAGTGACCGAGGATGGCTTTTACTCTTGTGCGAAACAGGTTTTATGTTAGTCATAGCACTGCCACTTTCTTCTCATTGTATTGTCTAAGCTCATTTTTGTACAGGTTAGAAAATGTGCTTATCTCCTTAAACATCTGGCTTTTTGTGCAATGGGAATGTGTTAAGTCCGTCAAATGCCTCTACAGTAATTAATGGTATTATTTGGCTCTGATCTCATTGTTTGGAAGGCAACACTGCAATCTTAAATGCTGAGACACACATTTACTGATCATAGCGTCTCACTTCGAAACTATGGTTGTCCCTTGTGGGTGAAAAGATGTGATTTGAGAATTGTCTGACTGTAACACACCTGTCGAGTGACATATTACATGTTTGGAGCTCAAAAGGGTTCATTATGTCTTCTTTCTTAATATATAAACAGTTAATACCGGTATCAAATGTATGATTTATCTATCATATCACCTTTCCAGTCAGTCATATGTGGACAGTGATCACCATGTGGAAATATTTAAACTCGCTGTGCTGTATCTACAATTTGGTGCTGATTGCTTGGACTTTTAAATCTCGGGGTGCTGTATTCAGCATCATTGTGCTCCACAAAAATGTTGTAGTCTGATGCTGCAATGCCGGCTAGAAGTGTGAAAGCACACAAAAAGGCGGGTTTGCTCTACTTCTGTTCCTACTTCCCAGATATTCTGATGGTGGACATTTCTGGAAGCCTCTCATATCAAGTCTCTGAAGTAATCAGAGATGATTACTTTCTTCAGACCTGGGCTGCTTTCCTGCCTTGTGAAAATTGGGGTTATAATCTTGAAGTGTGAGCTTTGCTTCAGCGTTATTCCTTCTGAGAGCCTTTCAAAGTAAAAATACTTATTGAGCTGAAACGCTAAGAATTTAAGCTTGTTTACATATTGTATAACACTCTAAACATAACAATCTTTTGCCTTTCTTGAGTGAATTTCTTAAGCTGATGAGGATATCAAGTTATTTTGAGGTGTCACTGTTTATGTTGCAAATTAAAAATGGCACATGATTAGGTATTAAGTAAACTGTGTTTTTAGTGGCATTTCAAGATCTATGTTAAGTCTAGGTAGGAAAACAATTGAAAAGCGAAACCTTGAAAAGGGAAGTGTTGCAATCGCAGACTGTTTGTGTTCTTGCATACTGAGACCTCAGTTCTCTACAAGAACAGCAACAATATGTACCCCCACCCCCTATACAACACTTCCCTCTCAAGATGAGACCAGTCATTTGTACCTGTTGATGCTTTAATCTGTAGGGAGAGTGTTGCAGGTTTGTACTACTAAACTTAAATGTCAACCTCAGCATCCTTTGGTACAGATAACTAAACTGTTCTGTGCTGATGCTTTAACTTGAATATATGTTGGTCTAATGCCACTTAATGCCACATATGCAAACTGTTGTATATACAGCTGTAAATACATATATTTGGAGCATAAGTCAATGAGGTGTCACAAGTGGCACTGTACTTAAATATAATATGTTGTTTGCGGAATTTCTGCTTTATTGTGCAGAATTTTGCCATGGAGTTTGTTTAAATAGGGTCAAATGTCAGATCTTGTTGGTAGATTTTTTTCTCTCTCTCTCTCTCTCTAAAATGTGATCAAGCTGTATGGATTTCCTTTATGACTTATTGACTTTGATTGTAGTCTGATGAATGGGAACCAGACCACCTTTGAACCTCCACTGCAGAACTTAACAGTGTTGTAGAGCTTGTAGAACAATAAGTTAATGATAATTTAAAGGGCAAATCGACATGAAAAAGTGAGGTTTTCTGTGTAAAAATGCAAATCAGTTTTGTCACTTTCCCTTGTTGTCTATATATACACTGGGAAATAAAGGTAACAGTTCAACAATACAATGTAACTCCAAGTCAACCACACTTCTGTGAAATCAAACTATCCACTCAGGAAGCCACACTGATTGACAATTTCACATGCTGCTGTGCAAATGGAATAGACAACAGGTGGAGATTATAGGCAATTGGCAAAACACACCCAATAAAGGAGTGGTTCTGCAGGTGGTGACCACAGACCACTTCTCAGTTCTGATGCTTTCTGGCTGATTGCTTGGTCACTTTTAAAGGTTGGCAGTGTTTTCACTCTAGTGGTAGCATGAGACGGAGTCTACAACCCACACAAGTGGCTCAGGTAGTGCAGCTCATCCAGTATGGCACATCAAAGCGAGCTGTGGCAAGAAGGTTTGCTGTGTCTGTCAGCGTAGTGTCCAGAGCATGGAGGTGCTACCAGGAGACAGGCCAGTACATCAGGAGATGTGGAGGCCGTGGGAGGGCAATAACCCAGCAGCGGGACCGCTACCTCCTTCTTTGTGCAAGGAGGAACAGGAGGAGCACTGCCAGAGCCCTGCAAAATTAGCTCCAGCAGGACACATGTGTCTTCTCAAACAGTCAGAAACAGACTCCATGAGGGTGGTATGAGGGCCCGATGTCCACAGGTGGGGGTTGTGCTTACAGCCCAACACCGTGCAGGACGTTTGGCATTTGCCAGAGAACAACAAGATTGGCAAATTTGCCACTGGCGCCCTCTGCTCTTCACAGATGAAAGCAGGTTCACACAGCACGTGGCAGATGTGACACAGTCTGGACACCCCGTGGAGAACGTTCTGCTGCCTGCAACATCCTCCAGATTGACCGGCTTGGCACTGGGTCAGTAATGGTGTGGGGTTGCATTTCTTTGGAGGGCAGTACAGCCCTCCATGTCCTCGCCAGAGGTAGCCTGACTCCCATTAGGTACTGAGATGAGATCCTCAGACCCCTTGTGAGACCATATGCTGGTGCAGTTGGCCCTGGGTTCCTCCTAATGCAAGACAGTGCTAGACTTCATGTGGCTGGAGTGTGTCAGCAGTTCCTGCAACACGAAGGCATTGATGTTATGGACTGGTCCGCCCGTTCCCCAGAGCTGAATCCAGTTGAGCACATCTGGGACATCATGTCTTGCTCCATCCACCAACGCCAAGTTGCACCACAGACTGTCCATGAGTTGGCGGATGCTTTAGTCCAGGTCTGGGAGGAGATCCCTCAGGAGAACATCCACCACCTCATCAGGAGCATGCCCAGGCTATGTAGGGAGGTCATACAGGCAGTACTAAGCCTCATTTTGACTTGTTTAAAGGACATTACATCAATGTTGGATCAGCCTGTAGTGTGTTTTTCCACTTTGATTTTAAGTAAAACCCCAAATCCAGACCTCCATGGGTTGATACATTTAATTTTCATTGATAATTTTTGTGTGATTTTTGTCAGCACATTCAACTATGGAAAAAAATAAGTATTTAATAAAAATATTTCATTCTTTCAGATCTCCATCGTGCTACTTTAGTGTTCCCTTTATTTTTTGAGCAGTGTATGTATGTATGTATATATATATATATATATATATATATATACTTAAAGTAATCATTTTATGATATATGTGGTCAGTGGAGTATAAATTCACTCAACTTAAATCGCATAATTTTGAGAACATCAACAGTTTTAGTCTTGTCTTTACAAAGTAAGGCTTGTATGGAGAACTTGCCTTTTCCCTATATTAACCTTTCAAATGTCCACCAGTTTTGTATTTTTTTTTTTTTAATAATTTCATCATAAAATAGGGAGTATTTAAATTTCAGGACAGAACCTGGTTTGTTTTGTTTCAGTTGTGTTACGTTGTTATGGACTGAGCTTGACTTAAAAAAAAACAAAAAAAACAAAAAAACCGTGGTTTCAGCTCTTCTGCCAAAATTTTCTTCACAAGTAGAGAAAACAGCTCTGATAATTCTTCCTCTACTGCTGCTCTGAAATTCCTCACTTACACACCAGGACTGCTATGTTCCAGTTTCAAATGTGAGCCACCGTTGGTACGACTGGAGTGTATTAGATTCTCTATTGGGAATGTGGTGCTAAAAATACTGGCCTGGCTGAAAGTGTACACTGATAGGAGCGGGGACTTGCCGCCCTGTCATGATTTGCCTTTTCCACAGGGTCGCTTAATGTTCTGCTGTTTGACTTTACTATGACAATAGAAACACTGTCGCTGCATATTGTGCACTTCAGTCTTGTTTGTTCTTTTAAGGGTTTTGTTTGACTGTGTGTGGGGCCTTGTACAAGATGGAGGGAGGCTCTTTGTTGTAAATGTTGATGGATTTGAACAAGGCGGTATTTGCAGCAGTTACCGTGACTTGAATTAAAAGGATGATAGGTTGCCACACATGTTGAAAAGAGCCATTGATTTATGTGTGGATTAAAAAGAAAAATCTACTTGTGAAATCAGCTCTGTTTTCATAGCTGAAGCCTCAAAATTGTCATCTGGACTGAAGGTAGTTCCTACAGAATAGAGATATCTAGGTAGGGGTTTGGAGAGAAGTACTTTTAGTCTACTTACTAACTGAAGACACTTTTCATTTGTATGTTTGTAACTTTGCTTTGTACTTTTATCCAGCTGAAGGAGTAAAATGAGCTACTGCCATAAAGAGGTGCAGACCTAGCTATTACTCCTTTTGTCCACATGACTGACCAGTTCGCCTCATGTGTCCAGCTCAGTGGTGGGTCAGACAGTAAACAAAAACAGTCCTCACACCAGACCACACACTTCCAGCTGTGCCCATGACTTGTGAACTGGAAAATTGGCTGGAATGTCCCTCATTTCACTTGTGAAGGGGAAAATGTCTTTATTACCTTCATTATTTATGTTATGTTATGAAGTGTATGATCGAGAGTTTGACTGCTGTACGTACACAACCGCGATGGTGGATGAAGCCTCTCTCTTCACTACTAAATTTCAAGCCGATGTTGAAAAATCTGAAGTTTGAAAGCAATAGCTGTCAGTATAAAACTATTTCACAAGGTTGAAGACTTACAGAAACAAAATAAATTTGTTAATCATAAATCATTAAACAGAAAAATGGATGAATGCTGACGAACATGCGGATTCAACATCAAGTTCATCTAGAAGTTCTGTTGTTTTATTCCTGCCTTGGATTAAACAGGCTACTCTAAATTAGCTCTAGTTTTTAAATATGTCTGTATCTGTATGGTGTGAGAGACAAAAATACAACCATTAATGGCTTTTAATCAAAGCTAGCCATACAAATTTCTGACTGTCAAAATGTCTGATAATCATCCTGCAACATAGCTACTTGTATAGTGTTCAACACCATGCAGGCAGTATTGGGTAAACAAACCCAAAATACATAAATAAAAGTCATATAAGCTTAGTGTAACTTGTTTAATTTAAACAACGGGGGAAATCTGGTTGGGCACCTCTTTTTCAGGGGTGAGGCCAGTGTTATTCTAAATTAGCCACTGGCTCTGAAACAGGACTGGAATCACAATAGTAGAAACGTACCCACACAAATGAAAAGGAAGCATTACGGAATGGCTGTTTAATTTTTTCACCAGTGCTTTTTACATAATAGTCAACAGCTTTCTGTGAAAACACAGCTTGATTCCTCATCACCATCTGTTCAGCTGTAATACTCTACATGTCTGTTACATGTGGTGCAGACAGTGTTCTAAACAATGGAGCATTTTTTTCTACATTATGTTGTCATGTCAGCACATACACCAATGCACATTCATACATGATAAACCTATAAATGCAAATTTTCACTTTAAATATTTTGACTTTTGAACTCTTGACTAATTCAGTCAGTTTAAAATTACTTCTAGGACTCTTAAATCTCTATTTTTGTGGAGGGCATTGTCTGATTAATTTAGTTGCTGCCTTACATTCATCTCTTGTATTGAGTCAATGTGGTACAGTACAATTTGAATTGGTCGAGACAGCAAAAAGATGCGACCAAACTGCGTAATATGCATAGTTTAGGTATTTCTGCTTTGTGTGTATGTGTCTGGGTGACATCTGGCATGGCCAGAAATCTACTACTGATGCAATACATGAATATTCGTTTTTCCTTTGCCCTCACAAATTTTGACTACATTAGCTGCTGTTTTTTATAGTCTTAAGTTTCAGAAGCAGCTCCATAAATCAATGGTGTAACCAAGGCTGAGCTCAGCCTGTGGTTGATGACAGCACTCCATATTTGACAGTGGCTCAAAGCCAGATATGTGGTCGCTAAACAAAGTGTCATTGAAGATGGTCTGCTTCTCCTCAAAGCCTGAGACACAACCACATATTTCTATGTAAAATTTCCACTAATTATTAGGAGGTTGATTCTTCTTAGGAGGAATTTTGACTTTTTCAACCTTTGTTTTCTTTTTTGCACACTTCTGCCATTATCAACTGTTGTAATCCACAGACAACTGGGCTGTGCATTTGAACCTTTCCTTATATTATTGGTTTAGCCACAATTTAGCTATTTAATTATTCACTACTTACAACTGAATGATACATAGAAATGACCCCCTTTCTCTCTTTCCATGCTTGTCTTTTCAGTTTGTCCAAGTAAGGACATTCGCAACAATGTGACCAACCTGCAGACACTCAAAAATTGTACTGTGATTGAAGGCCACCTGAAGATCATACTCATGTTCAGGACCAAGCCAGAGGATTTCCGAGGCCTCAGTTTCCCCAAGTTGATGGTGGTGACCGATTACCTGTTACTCTTCAGAGTTTATGGCCTGGAGAGCCTCAGCGATCTCTTCCCCAACCTGACGGTCATCAGAGGCAACAACCTGTTCTTCAACTATGCTCTAGTGGTGTTCGAGATGCTCCAGCTGCGAGAGCTCGGTCTGCACAGCTTGATGAATATCACCAGAGGGGCTGTGAGACTTGAGAAGAACCCAGATCTCTGCTATCTTTCCACTCTGGACTGGTCCAAGATCCTCGACTCTGTGGAGGACAACTATATCATGGCCAACAAGAATGAACGAGAGTGTGGCGATGTCTGCCCAGGGACTGCGGCTGGAAAGACCACCTGCCAGACGACGACCATCAACGGGCACTTCAGCGAACGCTGCTGGACCCAGAACCACTGTCAAAGAAGTAAGCTGTCATTTTTTGTTCTCTACACTAATACCAAAATATAACTGATCTTTAGGATTTCTCATGAATACAGTTGCACAAACTTTTTCTTTTTGTTTGCTTGTTTTAAAGGTTTGACCTGCTAGTTTGAATTTTAAAAGATATGAATATTTTTCTAAGAACTACAATCAATTTTATACAAACTCTGTAATTGCCAATAAGTGATACTTCACATTTTCTCTAAACAACACAGCAAGGCAACTGGGCCCTCTCCGTCTAACTGGAAATTAGAAAGGGAAATTGGAAAGATCCTTGAAATGGGCACTTGTTAAAAATCTGGCAAACAAAAATTTCAGTTTTGAACATTTTATTCTGACACATTTGATTAATTTTAACATAAAAGTAAAATGGAAAGCATGGCAAAGTTAAAGGTTTGCAGAAAAAGACAAATGTACCAGATAAAAGTGAGGAAAAAGAAATGGTTCCTTTGAATTGTTGTCAAGTCAACTTTGACTCACTACCATTAGTTTAAATGCAATTCTTGGCAGGCAAGTGGGTGTACAAATGGTAAGTTTACTGGTGAGGAAGAGAAAATCTGTTTTTGTGCACTTTGTGCACAGTGCATTTAATGAATGGAGGAAAAACAACATCGACCAGTTCAGATAACAGGCCAATCAGTTGGTTCCTGTTTGAGACTTGAAGTCTTGTTTCTGAATCCACACCAGCTTAATCTAGGACTAACAAGTTGCACTTCATGGACCAGAATTGAGACTTTCAGGGAATCTGAACATTTCCAGTCAGTCCTAAAATTAGTGTTGAACATGCAAATTCACTGAGTGGAAGACTCAGTTGCAAGCTATGAGACACATAACTGGCCAATTATACAGTAGACCAATTAAAAATAAAGACCATCAAATGTCATTTCTCTCCAATAAATCCATACTTTATTGCCACCCCTCTTTGACATTAGGTACAAAGCAGTGGAGACTCCTGTAGGGAGAGAATTAATCAAGATTATCTTTAATACGGTCTAATATAATTTATACATCATTAGTATTTTGAAAACTTTCTTTACTGTCATCACAATTGGATTTTTTTTGCTTGCAGAAGCTGTTTAGATGATTGAAGTGCCTCTATAAGCCATCATGAGGTGTATGGCAGCTCTTAAGAGAGCACATTGATACATTAGAGTATCAACTATGATTTTTTTAAGTACTTCAAAACCTTTAATGATTTATTTATTGTTCTTCAACTCTATGCACAAAACACCAATTTGGTTTCCACCTCCAGTCATTTAGATACAATATACAGGCTCTCTGCGACCGTACTCAGATCCAGCCACAAAATCTGACAGAAGTTGTCAGATTCTTTATTTTATTTTATTTTATTTTATAATGCAAAAGAAAGGCAGGTCATTATATCAAAAATATTTTCTCTATATTTTAGATGAGAAATTGTCTTTTTTATCTATTATTAGTTTGTACTCACATGCACCCCTCCTTCCCTGGTGTGTATTAGTGCTATTCTGTTTTCCATCGGTTTCTTTCTGTCAGTTCATTTCCTTTCCACTCTGCTTTTGCCACATGACTAACCAGCCTAACATTTCGAGAGTTCAGCTCCATTTGATTCAGAATAAAACAGACAAAGACCAATGTTTATACTGAACTGTGTCAGAGTGAATGCAATCGTATCAAACATTTCCCACAAGTTGATTTGAAAGAAGATAGTTGGGTCCTTTTTTTTAAGATGAAATGTCAGATATGTGTAACGTGTAAGGTTCAACCCAAGTTGTGTGTCAGTGCAGCTGGAGCTGAAATCCCCTGTTGCAACACCTTCACCAGTCTGAATGTTTACAATCAAAAGACTAGGTTTGTCTTTTTATTTATATTGTGTGGAGAGACTAAAGGGAGAAAATGTAACTATTCCATATTTTTCATTGTCTACTCCTGCTCTATTCTGGTTTTTAATGAAAAACAAGAAGCACATACGTATTACACTGCCCAAAAGTTTAAGTGCCAAGAAGAATTTTTTTGCTTGGGTGCTTGATCAACACCTTAGCTTGCACTATTACACAACATTGCTTACATTAGCCAAGTGACTTTTTTTAAAACCAGTTTTTCAGAACGTCTGCTTTTTTTTTTTTTTTTTACACTAATGTTTGAGTTGAGCAATACTAAAATGGAGCTGATCGTAGTCTGTTGGGATATTTCTCAGCCCCCTTGTCCCTAAAGGGTAGTTTATAGTTTTTGTCTAGAGACTTTTTTCTTTTTTTTACTCGAGGCTGCTTATCCATAGTTACCAGAAATGCCTTTATACCTTAAAACTAAGTTCAGATGCCATAATGTCAAACTGTTGTTACATAATCAGCCTTTTTGCTGTGACAATTTCCTTATTGTGTGCCAGCTTGTGATGATGATTTAAGACCAGACGCTGGCAGGGAAAAACCAATCTCCAACCAGGAGAAAGCATTCTGCACAGGTTGGGCCTGTGGTTCTGTGGTCTGAGACTTGCAAGTTTTTTTTCCCTCCTTTTTGCAAAAGCATGAAAAGATCCGTTAAGCACTAGCCAGAACCAATGGACAGAGTACTTTGCATTCAGTGTGCTACACTGTGCTTATTAGAGACCCCCTGTAATCCTGGAAGTAAATTATATTTGCTTTTCTTTGTTTGTGTTTACCCCTTTATTGGGCAAAGAACCACACACTTAATTGTGGTAATTGGCATACAAAATGCCTCTGCATATTTGTCCATGAAATCACAGAACCACACTCCACAATAATCATTTAAGATCAGGCTTAATCACATCTATTTTATTATTTCAGTCTTTAGCAATTAAATGAGGGAAAAAAACATTAGTACTGATGACCTACTAAAAAAAGATTTTTAAAGACTTGTAGTACCCTCCAATATTACAATAACATGTTTTTTTTATAGAGTACACACTGACATTATCAATGTCAGCACAGAATTGTGGGAGAAATGGCCATTTTGTGGTATACATGCCGTATGTTTACATCAATTTAGAAGTGGCTCTCTTTTTATTCTCTGTCTTATTCTGACAAGAATTTCATCTTATTTTTGACTGCTTTTATATTTTTACTGCTTCTATTAAAAGATTATTGAAAGAAATTTAATGAGTGATATTTTGTATCTTTATTTTTAGTAACACTCAATATATTTATCAGAAATCTACACAAAACAGATAGTTTGATTTCAGAATCAAAACATGAAAAAAATTAAACAATAAAAATTAGTGTGATGATGAAGGAGCAGCTGACAACTTGAAGACTCAGATTTTATTTCTTTTGTTTGTAAAATGACACAAACATTTAATGATTGATAGTTCATGAATTCACGATAGTTGTGGGAACTTACGAAACACAAAGTAAACACTGACATTTGAGACTAAAGGTGGCATCTGAACCTGAACTTCATTTATTGTTCAGCAGATGATAACATTCAAAAGTATCAATTAGTGTTTCCTCATCATAACTATTTTTCACCCATCCTGTGAACAGTTTTCAGCATGTTTTAGACATCTTCAACATTGTTTACTAGAGGGAAGCCTGAAAATCTTGATGGAAACAGTAACCAGGCACGTCCTAAATGGTTAGAGAAAAAACCATGGCAGTGATGCCATGTGTGCATTTTCTATATGGTTGAAAAATTAAATTTCCAAGTATTTCAATAACTGCCCAACAGCTCGTGTTCAGATAGAGTTAATTGATGAATTAAAGAACAGCCACAATTTGCAATATTGTTGAAAGAAAAGGAATCTGCATTGGTTAAGTGTCAGAGGTGACTGTGGGTTAAACTCTTCCTGTTATGTGTACACCAACAGAAAACAAAGCTGGACAACCATGTGATTTGGCTGATGTCCCATGTTTGGAATGACATCCCATTTTCCTTCCCTGCTTCAATAACAGAGAAAATGTAGGCTTCTGCCAGAGTGGCTTCTGCTAATTTCCCATTTATCTTTACATCAAATTGGAATTTCTGTTCATCAAATTGGCAAAATTAAGCTGCAGGAGAGGCTCATCACCAAAGTTGATTTGATTTAGCTAAAGGCTTGCAGACTAGCGTTTAAGATTTCAACATTAAAAACAAAACAAGTTTTAACAAAAAAAGATCAGACATATTTGGAAATATTCATTCATTCATTCATTATCCTAACTGCTTAGTCCGATTAAGGGTCGTGGGGAAACTGTTGCCTATCCCAGCAGTCTTTCGGGCGAAATATTTGGAAATAAATAGTCTAATTTTGAATTGTACGTTTTGTAAAAATAAACAATTTATTTAATTGCTTTGTTTCATCTTCAGTTTTTACTTTTTTGTGTTTTCTAAGATATATGATTATAACAAATTAACCAAAATGAACACTTATTTAAAACTACTATCGCCAGCTGCACTTAACAAAGTAGTGATCCAATTGTAAAAGGACACGCAACAGCCTCAGGGATAAAACTGTCTTTACTATGATGTGTTGGCCAATAATAATAATAATAATAATAATAATGATAATAAGCACTGGTAGCTGAAACTAGGAAGAAATAGACCAATCCCGATATCTCATATTGATCATCAATTGACCACTGATTAATTCCATTACTATTTAGCACCTTTTTAAATCACCATTTAGTTTGTCTACATGACAGCTCTAAATACTTCTAAGATATGGTGAGCCAGGGTCAGCTCAGTTATGAGTTCAGTAATTGAACTGTTAAATATTTTCTATGTTGCTCAACAAAGGCTGTTTTGTTACATCTTTGCATAAACTGTGGAGACATTGGTTGTAAATTAGAAGTATGTTTTGGTTATAAATATTGGACTCAGGATGGTTTGTAAAATCCCACTCGTACTAGTGCTTTGATTAACAGAGAGGAAATGTGTATTTTCATAATGGACTAGCATTCATAGCTTCTAATGTTTAGAGTAAATCATTTTCATGGCACAATCCATCCATCCTCCCATCTGCTGCTCATCTGGGTACACTGTTGGATCAATTCATTAGATCAAAGTCACAGGAATTAATACATACTCTTAACTCTCTTTTGTGTGCACACATGAATAAAGTAACTCAATATTTCCTGATATATTTTTCATCATAAATGAATGAACTAATCCTTAGTTTTAATATAATTAATTTTTTTCACCACAAAGCAACAGTTTAACATAAAACATTTCAATATGTGTACTTTTTATCCATATTATTAAAGCCTAGTCTGTGTTTCTCCTCTATGTGAAAATGCTTCTATGTAAAGCCCTCCACCAAGCTCACAGCAACACAGTAAATTAGCCCAGGTGGCCAGTGTTTTACACTAATTATTGGAAGAGATCTTAATTATCTACCCTCAAGGGGGGCCGTGATCTGCCTTTTCAGCCACTGATGTTTGGGTTTGCAAGGTCTGATACATTTTTAAAAAGTTCCCATATGATGATGTACATCTCTCAACAGAGACATCATCCTATGACTGGATTTACACTCTGGGCTTGTTTGCCTCCTTAGTCTGCAGGTTCAGAGCATGTGCTGTTCAGTCCAAGCTCGCTGTTAAAGTTGGGGCGTTGCTGTCGGGTCGAGTGAGGACCAGGTGTCAGACTTGTCTTGATATGGAGAGTCCAAATTTATCCTGAACTTATGTCACATGTCTCTCCACCAATCACAAGATGAACTTCCAGAGATTCATCGGGGTCAGTGTGTATGTGTGGGACAGTAACACAGACGGACTATAAATCACTCTGGGACATAACCTCTGCATGTGTGCAGACAGTCAACGGCCTTTGTTTAGTCTTGCTGCTGGGAAACGAGTGTAACACTGTGGTGTAATCGTAGATATGAACACATAAATCTTTTAGTCTGGCTGTATCGGAAGGAAAAGCGAGGTCGCCGGTCACTAAGGGGGTGAAAGGATTAGACCGCCTAAGCATACACCTCAGCTATCCTCTGCTGACCTTGCAAGCTCCTGACGCAACAGTCTGCATTGGCGCCATGATAGTTTTCCATCCCAAACAATAGCGGTAGTAGAAGTTCACGGAGTGTTCTTCCCAATTGTTTCCTGTCTTTGTTGTTCTACTTCCCGTCTGAAGTTATGAATGGACACCAAGGTCTAGAGTGCTGCCTCGGTTGCGCAGTCACTTTTATGAGACCAAAATACTGAAGGGCGGCCTGTGAAGGTCAGTAAGGCAGGAAGGAAGGCAAACTTAACTGCTAGTAAAGTTGTCTTTGGGGAAAAAAAGAGGATATTTTTTGCAAAGTTTTATTATTTGGAGATAAAAGCGAACCCTGATGTGACAAAAAAAACTTTATATGAATTTTTGTTCCTTTTTAGCATTTATATTTTGTATGATTGATGGATTCGTTGCCTTTAGCATTTTATCTAAAAATAAAAATGATGCGAAAGCCAAGCCATTTATATTTCCTTCTTGGTCATATCATTCTTGCTGCCATTCACTCTTTATGTTCTACAAAATATCGACCCACAATGCTTAAATACCCAGTTTTCTGCATGTAGCCGCGCAGTCAGTTAAATTGTGTACAAACTGAAAAAAAAAAAAAGTGAAACAAGTTTTCCATGTGTGGTAGAAATCCTGTCCTCGCAGAGCCTTAACAGCTGCTCAACTGGAAAAAAACCCCAACTTAAAACCAGCAGCTGAAACAAACTTTTCCCTTCTACACTTTATGTTCGATATATTTACTGTCACAACTCTATTATACAGACTGTTGTGATTTTTATTACAGACCTGCAACCTCCGCTGTGATTTCACATAACTAAGGCCAAACGTCTAACAGTACCTACCCAACACACACACACCAATGTGTTTCCTACAGTGTATGGGATATAGATTTGGTTTTACAGCCAACACCTTTTTTTTTTTTTATATGAGTAGGGATGTGGGCCAGGCATCATGTCTGAATTCCTTTCTTTCTTTGTTTCTGCTGTGCTGCTAGAGCCGTTTTCAACTCATTTGTTTTTATTTTAGTTATTTATTTATTTATTTGCTTCTTTTCTCACCATAGAGAGGGGGTGCTTCCTTCTATATTTATAACAGAAAATTAAAATGAAGTTAAACTTAATTCATTCAGCACATTCCATAAAAATAATTTGTGCGTTTTCATTCAAAAAGAAAAAAAAGTTGGCAAAAAGCTCCACAAAATACTCTAGAGTCTTGTTCAAATCAGAAGAAGAAACACTCAATAAAGTAGTTTTGAGATTCAATTTATAACCATCGGCGCTGCACCAGTTCAGTTGGACAAAGCTGAAATAGCTGTTTATTTGAATAACCTGTGGCTGTGCTAGAAATACATACCAGGTAAATCTGTTATTCACTTGTTATACTATGTACTCAGCTGTGTAGGTGCAGTAAGGAGACAGAAAAAGAAGAACATAATCTTCTGTTTGGGGACCTTCATAACCCAATTAGAACTACTCTGTAGTTTTAGATTATTGCCTGTTTTCGTTTACTGTGGCAACACTTTGGTTTATAATTGGGTGGGGATGGGAAAAAAAAGCCAGACAAGATCTGACATATGTCTACAAGTTGTAAAAATGAGATTCCTTACTTCTGCCTGAGTGTCCACAGTCTGCTCTACTCACGGTTAATTATGCAGAGTGCTATTCTACAAGCCTTAAGCTAGCCTCACAGCCCCCCTGTGCACACACATGAACACACACACATATAGAGTCCTTTTCTTTGAGCTGACTTAACTGCTCTGGCACTCGGGTCTTGTGGCACTGCACCCTGCAAACCCTCTTCATTCAGCTACTGGAGCCATTCCCATGGAATCCCAGACATTTCAGGCATTTGTTAAAGCTGGGCCGACAGGCGTTTCTTCACTGCTGTACACGCTCATATTCACCAGAGCCATTTGGTTTCAAACAACTCTTTGCTGTTTATCTTTGAGCTTAATCACATGCTGTTTAACTGCTCTCACAAGTTTCAAGCAGCTTTTATCCAGTTTTTTGTAAAATCTCTTTATTTTTTCTGTTAATATGATTTGTATAACTTGGGTAAATAATACTGTCTTTTTGGTATGTTTTGGCATTTCTGTGTACTTAAGCCTGGTTGGGTTGCATTACAGTGTGTCTGAAAACAAAATGCTTGACTCCATAAAATCAGACCGGTGCATCAGATCCTAGCGGTTATTTATATATATTTTTTATGTTGTTTCTACTCAAGGCTACAATGAATAACAAAAATAATTAAAAAAATTAACTATTGTTGATGAAAAATTGCATTATATTTTTTTTTTTTGGACTTTGGAGAGTTGAAATGGAGACATTAAGGGTAAATATTGATGTAAATAGATTTTTTCTTACCGTGGTCTCATTTCACATAAATATCTGCCTACTGGAAGGGTTAGGATCATAAATAAGGCAATATAATGTTCTTCTAAAAGTAAATTAAATCGACCTCTCAGGGTTTCTCTGCTATAGTGATGATTCTCTTCCTGCTTATACTTCTTGTTTATTTCCACCTCTACTCCTGGTAAAGTCAAAAGCGCTGGTTGATAATCAAAAGACAGACTGTGCTTGGATGTCGCATTATTAAACATAAACGCTTTTGATGTCACAACAAGTAGTCAAATTCAACCTTTGTGGTAGTGATGATTTCAACCTTTCACTGAGCTCTGGAAGGAAATGAAGATTCAGGGCTCTGCCGTGCGTCATTTGCCTGTCAAACAGGCAGTGTAATTGGCCATCAATGGAAGTGCAGTGTTTATCATTTCTATTCCAGTCACGGACAAACTGGAAATCCTGCCTTGGGATGACAGTGGTGGCAGGGTGACATTAAAAACAAAAAGTGCTCTACCATGTTGTTGATGTGTTTTTGTTCTATTAACAGAGGCTGGAGCTGGTTAATGAAATTGTTTACGGTTCCTGTTGCTCCCAAGCGAGCCGTCTTAACCGAGGCCTGCTGCTGTTGAGTCAGACCGGCCGACACGTGGTTATCAGGAAAAATGAGACAAATAAACCTGATCGTCTGATTCTGCTTTTTCATGAAGTCACGTTTGCAAAACTTCTCCGATATTTTTGTTTGGTGTCTTTTATTTGATCAAAGTTTAATTAGACATGTTTGAGGTGGTTGATACTAGTTATTCATAGTTTGGTACGTGATTTAGTTTCCTTTGGACATAAGTTATTAACACGCAAAAGATGTTGGTTACATTTTACCTCTTGGAGCTGGAGGACCTAACTCCTGGACATGACCAATAAATATGTATTTTATTCAGCCTCCTTTTCAAGTACCTACACAAGTTATACTCCAGTGGAAAGCTACAGTTCTTGAGAAATAAAAGATGTGTACCACTCCATGCTTCAGTCATCACTGTAGATTCATTCATTTCAGACCAAAATAAGCCATACTGTACTTCAGTAGCAGATGATACTGCAGCAATCGCTCCTGTTACACCAGCAAGGGTCCAATAAAATATTCCACTAAAATAATTTTTCCACAAGTTTATCGGTAAAAAAAAACAACAAAAACATTCAAGCTAACATTACAAGATTTTAAGGATTTAATTGTGTGTCTGCTTTGATTTAATAAAAAAAAAAATGTCACAGTTCAGTATCTGTAGTTCTGTTTTTATGATTAATAATGCAAATAAGAAATAAATGATTATTTTTTAAGTTTTGATCATTCTTTTAATGTCATAAACTGTCCAAACTGGCCCGCTATGAACTCTGTGACTGACATCAATGTGTTGTTAACAAAATACTTTGAAAATACCCAATGTCTTTCCAGCACTTCAATCAAGGCTCAAATATCAAGTAATTATTATGTTTATCTCCTTGCAAATGTTCATATGCCTACATCAGGATCTCATTTGTGTTATTGTGGAGCTGCAGTGGGCTTAGAGGTGTTTGCTTATAGAAATAGGGACTACTTTTACATCTGTTCATCACTAGTAGAGAGGAAAGCGGGCAGCTCGGCATTAATGACAGCCAGTAGTGTGTATCGAGGCAGAGACACCAGTTGTCGCTGCGTGAGGTGAGGTGAGGTGAAATCTGATGTTCGAGGACTCTGCCTGGGTTGTATTCTGTTTCAGAACTTGCTGAAGGTGTTGTAGGCTGATTTTATTTATCATATTAAAATTGCACAAAGGATCTTATTCAGTATGCTTCAGACGTTCACCCATGTTGTCTGTAAACATGCCCAGCTTGACGCAACATTAATTTATGCATATTTCCACCATCCAAAAAGTTTGTTATTCAGTTTATTTAGGTTTCCAGAACTGCGGGCCAGAGGAACACAGCATGGAGGAGCAAGGACAATGAAGGAGCTGTTACTTCTGATGGTTAACTGAATGCATTCAACGATATGGTTGCAGTGAGTTGAGTACAGGCTCAGTCCTGTGTAAAGTTTAGACATGCACCAGCAAGCCAGTTTTTAAAAACTGGATGCATGGTCAGCAGAGGAGACGCTCTTGGCCAGTGGGGAATGGTTGCTGGATAATGTGATATTATTTATTATACAAGCCTAAATTTCCACAAGTGCTGTCATTAATCAAAAATGATTTCTCGACGATGTAAGCTTTATTTTTTTTACACCAACATTCCTTTATTATTCTGTCACCTAAGTGGTGCATGTCAGTAAATTGGGCATATTTTTAAACCCATCTCAGTCTGCTGTGGCCTTATTTCTGAAGTTGTGCCGTTTATTACTATTGTTTTTAAATTATCAAAAGTCTGGAAACATAAGATCAACATTTTCAAAAGCACTTTGTACTCCCTCAGTTCCTTTCTTCTGGGCCTTCAGCAAAAACTTTCTTTCATAAGAAACTAAATACTACCCTTGTCATGGCCGTGGAATTTTAATTACCAACCAGCACACCACCACGTCCCTGTTTGGCATGTTCTCTGGTCCTGCATGATCTCAACACAGAAGTCCTGAATATGCTGTTGTTTCATCACTGCTCTAAAAGGAAACTGGAAAAACTTACCACAAAATGATTTTTATAGAGTTTTGTGGTTAATAAAGCATGCAGGCTTTTTCATTTTTGGGCTGAAATTAGTGTTTGACTGCAGTGAAGTCAGGTATCACCTTCTATTTCTATGTAACTGAAATACTAATCATTTACTGCATTTAAGCGTTTGAAGAAACCACACACACACAAAAAAAAAACCCTCTTCATGTTTCTTTTGGGTTTTTTTGGGGTTTTTTACTTCGGCTGCAGAGCATTTGAAGACAGCAGACAGAGACTTCTTCTGAACGGTGTCATTCCTTGCATTAGATTCTTTCTCCCTTTTTGACACCCTGTATTGTTGAAGCTGGATTTTGGCTGGAACACTGTACAGATCTTTTTCTACACCTCCAGTTTCCAAGTTGGCACCATCCTGACAAGGCTGTATTCATCTCTGTCAAACTGGGGCCTGGAGTGGTGTTGGTTTGTTGTTGCTGTCAGTTTTAGGCCTCAGGGATTCAGGGTCTCATTGTACGGCGCTGCCCCCTCGTCCGATTGAAACCTCAGCTAATGAGATAAAGAGCCAGGCATTTCTGCAGCATTGTTCCTCAGCCTTCATGTGATCCTGCTGTACTTTGCACAAACTGCATGACAAGAGATCAGTCAGCACCTGAGCGGTGTCAGCGGAACCAGACTAATAGGTAAAGGAGTTCAGGGACTTTTTTTTTTTCTTTTTTTTTTTTAAAGGTCTAGCTAGCTACAAACTGACTCAAGTCAAACATGTCAGTGAATGGTTTTCAAAAAGAGTCAAAATCATCGATTTTTTTGGTCATTAAACAAACATACAAATGGAAGAGAAATTGCAAAGATGCTGAAAAGATAGAACTCAAATTGACCGACAGACTAAACTAAGTAAATGCCTGTCTCTGCTCCGTTTTTAGGCCTAGTAACAGTGATGACAAAAAAAAAAAAAAAAAATGGGCCTGTGTTAAGAGATTTGCATATTTTAAGGAGAGAATAACAAACTCCTTCTAACGGTCTCTTTGGCGTCTTCTTCCTGGGAGATCAAAGGTCACGCGGTTAAGCTGCACTTTCACAGGTCTTCAGCGTCTCAGCCTGGAATATATCTCTGACAGGCATGCAAGAAACAAGTCCATCTCCTTCAGCGTGGTCATTTCTGTTTCTATTAATTAAACCTTTCTGTCTGGATACAAATAATAAGGCCTGTCGCAATAAGTCAATCACATGATTTTAAAAAAAAAATGCTCGCAATAAGTTTGCCGGACGCAATAATTTTTATTTGTCTTTCTTTTTCGCTCACTCTCTCACCTAAAGTGAGAGATGGCATTTGTTTTAATACAATATTAACTAAACAGAGCAATACTACAAGCTTCCATCTGCACTTAAAACACAATCATCAACTGCAGTTTTCCCAGCTGGGAAAAAAAAACCTTAACAAAGAGGCTAGCTCCATCTTCCTGACAGTCCACAATCACAGCGACAGATTAAATACATACAGGACAGTGCAACATGGTGTGCACTCAGAAAGCGTTGTTGGTAAAGCCATGCTGCCCTTTAATATTGTTAAAAAGGTGAAAAATGTTGCCAACATTTCACAGCCAGTATGAACTCCCTGGATGTACATACATCTTACAAACGGCATTTCCACAACTTAATAATGACATAGAAAAATGACATTTTACCATTCTACCTCTGGTCAAGTCCAAACCTGTCCCCTTATATGAGCTTGACCATAGACTATGTAACTGTCTTACATCGTGTTTAGAGACCATATTTCCTGATAACATTTCCAAAACCCCAGGAGAAATCCTGGTGTGTTTTAGCAGACTGGTGACTGGATGAGCATAAACTAGTCTGCATATCGAGCTAAATGTTCTTTAGAAATAAATATGTTGATTTTTGAAAGGGTGCACTTGCATTATTATGACATTATTGTTATTTTAGTTGAAAATGGTCTTAAAATGACAACAATAATCTTAGTGCAATATTTTTAGTCTATTGCTATAATTTCTGAGACAATTAATCTCATGGCAAAATTTGTAACCGTGACATGCCTACAAATAATTATTCATAATGAGCAAGTTGCGCTGATTTAAACCCAGTAAGCACAGCTAAACCAGTTGCCGGCAAAGTAACTGACATGTCCTCGGCTAATTTCATGCTATGATTTTTTTTCTTTCATGCTTTAAATGTGTCTGCTGTTAATGAATATCAGAAAATAAGTTAAGTAATCTAATCAATGTTCCGCATGTCCAGAGTTAACTTTGTAACTGTAAACTAGAAAAGCACTTGGAGAGTGCAAACCTCTACCAAGGGCCAGAGTTATTCCCATATTATAATTATTTGTCCTTTTCCCATGATGAAAAAAATCCAAAGGCCCCCTATTTATTTCATATTCTGGATCATAGTATCCATAATGATTCCTTTCCCTGAATCAGTCTTTGATATATTTTACAACCTATTGGAAGCTTGTCCTGTATATTTTTTCCTAAGTTCTCTGACCATTTTTGTTGGAGTTGCGTGCACAAATGTTGAAAATGACTCTCACAATTTTAAATAATCCTTCAAAGAATTCCTGGATCCAAACGGTGATCCGGATCACCACCAAAATTAAATCAGTTTTTCCTTTTCACATTTCTCACAACTCCTGAAAATTTCACGAAAATGTGTCCATAACTTTTTGAGTTATCTTAAAGACAAACAGATATACAAATAAACAGACAGATAAATGCCGGCGAAAACATAACCTCCTTGGCAGAGGTAATAATGATGATTTGCAATAAAGAAGCAGAAAGTTTCTTCCTGTTAAAAAACTGGGTCATATAAGGATACATTTTATGTTCAATTACTACCAAAAATGATTTAAGAAAATAGTGCATTTAGACTCCTCACCAAGTTATTATAGTTGTGATTTAAAAGAAGTGCCATGTTTGCCTGATTTCATTCAAAATGTGATTTATGCAATGTTAACAGATGGTTTGTTTTTGTTTTGTTTTTTTTAAATCAATGATTTAAAACTTTAAAGATTTTTTTAAAAAATGATGAACAGTAAACTGGCTAGAAAAGGCAATTTAAACTTCACTAAATTCATAGTTTGTTGAAATGTAAAGCCTTGTCAAACTTCTTGCGAATAAGTTTCTCTTTTACAACCCAAACGTTTCATCTCCAGTGTGTAAAATGTCTTTTATCTTTTAAGGGGTCTGTGGTTTAAATGCATTGTAAGTTTTGACATACTTTGTGTTCAAGTTGTTCTCATTCAGTTTATAAAAACATGAAGGCTGTGACTTTTATTAAAAGACTATTACAACAACATCTTTTTAGAATGAAAAAAACTCATCATACATCAGCAAGAATATGGATTCACTTGGGTGGATACCGCATGGGAACAAAGAGCTAAGTTGTTCATATATTTTGTTGTGAATGGAGGTGTCTCCAAGTTTCCAGAGCAATTTAAATCTGCAACAACTCCTATTGACTCTTAGACGTGACGAGACATGATAGATCTCCCAAGGCTCCACCACATGAACAAAGCATTATTGTCTCAGCATGAGGTCGACCCCCGTCATTACAGAATGCACCTCGTTTCAGCATGTATTAGTTTTCTTTTTAACATGAATGTTAAACATCTTAAACTAGCAGACGGCCAGCTTGTGAATTCATATTGGCAAATGCAGCTGGTTTGTAGTCGTGAGGAGATGAGAAGATTGGAGCTATGCAGTTCACTTTTCTCCTGCTTCTTTCCATGTGGCTCTCGTGGCGGGTTTCTTAGCAAAGCTCCCTCTCTTTACTGCCGTCTGTCTATAAAGGAGGAAATAGACACAAAGGGTTAAACTGCATGCTTGTCTTCCTTGGAAATGGGAGAGGCCAGTTGAATGGCTAGCTCTAGCAGCTAGCCAATGCATTGGCTAAGACTGAGGGTGGATCTGGTGCTGGGCCTGTGCTACGGCATGGAGCTCTGCTAGAGGATCAGGAGTCGCTGAGGGCAACCATAGGGCAACAAGCAAAGCTTTTGTGTACATGTGTGTCTGCTGTATGTATGTCGACATGCATTTGAGAAAAAGTATAAGGGTAGCTTTTCAAATTTAACTTTAAAGATGATCTATGACCAAGGGTCTGTTATTGCTTGGAAAGTAATGCTTTTTCTGATGATCCTTTTTATGTGCCCTATTGACGCAAACGAAAGATGGTTATATCATTTGTTTTTGAAGCACTGTGCCCCTTTTGCTTCCCTCTCACACTGCTATTCTCATATTGCTGCTGCCCTCCCCAAAC
Source organism: Telmatherina bonti (assembly GCF_933228915.1). NCBI lineage: Eukaryota > Metazoa > Chordata > Actinopteri > Atheriniformes > Telmatherinidae > Telmatherina > Telmatherina bonti. The sequence goes on from NC_136625.1 coordinate 16,956,764, forward strand.
ACACACTCCTCCTGCACTTCATGCTCACCTCAGTTAATGTGAGAGGACAGCGGGTCCATGTTGTTTTGTTCATTTAATGGCTGACCACATGACACTAATGAAGCCAGGTCATTTTGGGTACAGGCTGTGCAATATCTGGTTAACAGGAAATTATTGCAAAAAACTACTTTTCACACACTGTTTGCCAAACAGTTTCCCTTCTGTATATATTTTGTTTCTTTGGCCATCTACAAAAAGACATATACTCATCTCATGGTGTCGCCTGAGATCTTTTTACAGCCTTACTGACTCATTTTGGCCTCTTATGTGGAATGAATTTGCTCCCAATCCCTTAGCAGTTACACGTGTAAACAGCTAACCCTCATACGTGTGTCTTTGTCCATAATTGTTTGTGATTATGCCTAAGAACACGGCCCAACTTGTCTTTGCAACACCGTCAGCAGTTTGTATTTCTCTGAACTTTATTTCTGTTATGGGTTCTCAGGACGTTGATATTTCTCTTTTGCTAAGAGGTAACGCGCCATTAAAATCTGTGGCTTTTCACACTCAATACACACTGAGCAGTCCAATCACAAAGCTTTATATGAAGCATAATTATACATCCAGCAGTGGGTTTTCAGCTTCTTTCTTCACTTCCCCATGCACTTAGGCCTGTCACGGTAACAAGTTTTGCCATGTGATTAATTGTCTCAGAAATGATTGCGATAGGCGATAATATTGCTCGAAACGATTATTGTTGTCATTTTGAGACATTTTCAGCTAAAATAACAATGTCATAATATTGCAAGTGCACCCTTTCAAAGATCAACATATTTTTAATTTCTAAAGAACATTTAGCTCGATGTGCAGACTAGTTCATGCTCATCCAGTCACCAGTCTGCTAAAACACACCAGGATTTCTCCTGGGGTTTTGGGAATGTGGTTATCAGGAAATATGGTCTCTAAACACGATGTAAGACAGTTACATAGTCTATGGTCAAGCTCATATAAGGGAACATGTTGGACTTGACTAGAGGTGGAATGGTAAAATGTCATTTTTCATGTCATTGTAAAGTTGTGGAAATGCCGTTTGTAAGATGTATGTACATCCAGGCAATTCATACTGGATGTGAAATAAACAAATGCCACCTCTCATTTAGGTGAGAGAGTGACCAGGAAAGAAAAGAGAGACAAATGAAAATGATTGCGTCCGGCAAACTTATTGCAAGTATTTTTTTCTTATTGTGCGATTCATTGACTTATTGCTCATTGCGACAGGCTTACATGCACTTAAGTGGTTTTTATAATTAGTTGCACTTGTGGCACATGCCGGAAAATTGAGATTCTTGTGAATTGTTTTGGAAAAAAAGCAAAGTGCCATCGATCCAGCTTTTATTTTTCGCTTATTTCAGTGCAGGATTGCTGAAGTCTATCCCAGCAGTTACTAGATGAGAGTTATGGGACACTTTGACAGATCAGTAGTCCATTGCAGGGCCATCATACATGAGATATAAATGATTTAACCAGGAGGTTTTCTTTGTTTGATTCATCTTGTGAGTTTCCACAGTGTATTTATTTTAGGGATTCAGTGTTACTCGTGCATGGAGTTAGTCGTATCAGGTCAATAGGTGATGCCAGAATGTGTTGCTAGGACAGATTGCATTTAGATTAGCTTCACAAAAATGCTGATACAAGTGCCTGAATTTGCACTCAATCCAATCCAAATCTGTTCACACCTATATAGCACTGTTAACTTGTGGCAGATTACCCAGGATTCCTTTGGATAATTTGAGGCTCATTTACTGTGTTGTTTTTGCAGCTAAGAACTTAAAATGCCCATATGTTAAAAATATATCAATTGTAACTTTATGCAGCTACTTTTTTTTTTTGTAAATTGTTTTTTACTTATAAAAAACCATGAAGCTTAATATTAAAGTCATTCATGTTCAGATAATATTTTCAAAGTTGTGAATGACAACAGTTATAAAACATCTGAATGTTTTCCATATGATTGCTGTCGTAAACTGCTCCCAAGTAGTTCTGCCCTTGTTAAATAAGCTTGCCATCATTAGTAAAGTCGATACTTTCCAGTCCTTAATTACAAAAATTTGTTATCTTTTATTAAAGCATGTTTATTTTAGTTTAGCTCTAAACTGTTGTCCAAAAAGGAACAAAAATAAAAAGTCACATCCACAAATGGAGTGATTTGTCTTATCAGGCAAAAATAAAAAAATACTTAAAGAAAATTAGAGGTAAGATACGGGAATGCAATAATATCATTTTTATGAGGAAATTGCTGCAGTACAAAAATATTTAGAGACTATCAGGGCGTTACGATGTTGTAATATTTCACAGCTTCTTAGTTGCCATTTTTCTGTTTTTTAACATGAGTTTGGATTCTGGAATTTCTTTATAAAACAAAAATATGCATTTTGTTTCTATATGCTTTAGGTGCCATTCGCTATGTTTACATGGGAGTTTTAATTTCTGTTTACTCCGAATAAAAGGTAATTCCCCTTTTAAGTGATGAAAAACGACCATGTAAACACTTAATTCCTAATGCTAATTTCTGTTCAGAATTAAACTTAATTCCGATGTAAGGGGCTCGTTTATTCGTGTTTTAATTCCAAACTATTTAATTCTTCTAAACCTTAATAAACCTTAATTCCGGTCGTTCTGCGAATGACTCGTCCCATCCCATTGACGCGCGTTGTTTTGCCTCCCGTGTTTGGTGGTCTATCTTTCTTCTCCTTCTCAGTTGCTGCAAAAAGTGAAGCAGTATACTCGTGTTGAGCTGGTACTTTAAATTTATCATAAAAATTGCCGAAAATTGCTACTTATTATGTAGTTTTTACAAGTTACAACTGAAAAGACGAGAAGCAGGAAGCCACCTTTGTTTATTTCCGGTATATGTCATACGGTCACGTGGACTCTGTCCAATCTGAACCCCTACCAACCTGCCGCTCTAAAGAGGAATTAAGTAAATACGTGTTTTGTGTAAACCTTCATTATGAATTATTATTTTCAAATAAACTCGTACGAGAATACATTATGAAATGTAGAAATAGTTTAATTCCGAATGATTAATTCCGAATTAAAAAAACATCATGTAACCTTACCCATTATTTCCATCTGTGTCACTGTCACCAGGCCTGCTGGATGTAACTGTCTGCCTTTGTCCACCATTGTTGGACCTGTGGTGGAAAAGACTCTGGTCTTGAGAAGTTGTAATACATCTAAGAGTCAACTGTATTCTTACAATGAACATTTTATTATAAACTGATACAAGCACACGCTGGATCTTGGAGAGAGAACTCTCTCTGCAGATGCTGAAGTAACACCTGATTATAAACCATGCTTAACTCCTCCTAGTTGCTGGGCAGACCACAGAAAACAATCATTCTGTCCTCCAAAGCTAAACTGAGCTCACTAAGCATTAATCACTCACTATATTACTTTATTGCCTTTAACCTTTAGACAACTGGTCAACCAAGCAGCTGACAAAAACAGATGCCCTGCAGGAAACTCTTCCTGTCTCAGACTTTGTCTGCACATTCCAGACAAGGATCATATGACTTAAAGAAAGCTTTGTGCATTGACACAAAACACAGCAGGATCACAGCAGATCAATGCATATATGTCTAATACTTAATACAAACCAAACTCATAACAATTTTCCCCAACAGACCCCTGCTGGTTGTATTCACTTTGTTGGCCAGTGGCAGATGGTCTTCTGGGCTGTTGGGAATGAAGAGGGATTTCTCTCCTGCTGAAAGACTGATTTGACCAAAACAAATTCATGAGGAATTCAAGAGATTAGCATGTACTTTAATTTGGGACTGATTAAAATCACCTGTTGTTTGGGGAACTGAAATAAAAAATATCATCAGCCTAATTGCCAAAGTCATATTATAAGGTGTTTATAGGGAGATGCAGCAGTAAATCATTATTGTTCCGACAGAGGAGTTACGCAGGTATTACAAGTTGGCTAAGCTACATAGGCAGTTGTGCTGTGAAGCTGAGAGTATCTAGTTATTTGCATGAGGATAAGGTTCTGCTTCCTGTGCTTCTCCTTCACCTTCTGGACATACACCTTTGATTGATTTGTGTCACTATCATTTCATCCCTCACTAACCTGACCTTTATCTTTCCCCGCAGTGTGCCCTGCTCAGTGCAAACACAGACCATGCACTAAAGCTGGCGAGTGCTGCCACGACCAGTGTCTGGGTGCCTGCCTGAAGCCCAACTCAGCCAGTCACTGTGTGGCCTGCCGTGGCCTCCAGCATGAGGGCAACTGTGTGGAACGCTGCCCTAAAGACTACTTCACTTACAAGGACTGGCGCTGCGTCTCCTTTGCCATGTGCCAGGGTTTGCACAACAGATGCAAGAGGGAGAAGGAGCGTAGCAAGAACGCTGACTGCAAAGAGTACGTCATCCACAACGGTGCCTGCATCCCTGAGTGTCCCTCTGGCTACACAACCGTCAACTCTTCCTCGTAAGTGGACACTCGAGTTGGTCTGATGGGCTCTTGATGGCCTGCGGGGAAGATGTTTGATCAGTGAAGCATGTTTAATATTTGGTATGAAAACACTCAGAAGTATGCATGGGGTTTACTCTCAAGTCTTTTTACACAGGAGCTTGTTGATGTATTGGTTGAAGTGCAAAATCCCTTTGAATTCGCAGTGCTGCATATACTAAAAATAAAAACAATGCTTTGGACATTTACTCTTTATATAGGTTAAATGGAAAGCTGTTTCAGCGACGTGATCTGTAATAAAGGGATTGAAAAGCAGAACAAAATCACAGCTGAAAGATTCAGCAGTTGAAGATACAATCCCAGAATCTGACACCATCTCTTCTAATGACACTTTGCAGACAAAAGAAGGTACACAAGACTAAAAACAAAAGGGTCATAGACAATTGTAGGAGGGAATTGAAAACATGGTTCCATGCATAGTCAGTCTTGAAGTATGCAGAATCTTGCATCGCATGCAGCTTCAGTTCTGTTCTTGGTGATTGAAGCACAGAATGGCGGTACAGGAACTGATGGTCTGCTGAGCTCAGACATTTATTTGTATGTGTGCCCGAACAAACCCCTTTATTCTGTGTTTGTGTGTAGGTGTGTGAAACTACAGACAACTAGGTCAAAGTGGCATAGCGCAGTAAGAAGCATGGCACATGTATTCCTCTATGTTTGACTCAGTGTCATACATTTTAATGTTGCTTGGTTGTTCACCAGGTGCTGCAGCTTGCTTTGCAGGGATTGTGGTGTTGGTGAATGCAAGCACTTAGACATGAAGTGCGCCTTTCGTTTTTCTACATGTGTTATTTATAAATCCCATTGTGAATCAGTGCATCAGAATATAGAGATTCCCAATAAAAGAAAGTCTTGACCTGCCAGTGACCTTCACCACCTCCTTCTCTGATACCTTCTCTGACTCCTGACAGGGCTGTTGATGAGCGTGCCTGCGAGCACAAAGTCCAGACACCTATAATCATTCTGCTCAAGGAGAGGTTGAAAATGCAACTGGATCTTTGGGGAGTCTTTTTAAGTAACACCAGAACTGGCCCATAGAGTGACCAGTAGTTAAAAACCAGGGGGATGTAAAAGGCATTCAGCACAGATTGCTAGTTCTCCGGGGTGCTGGGCCTCAACTCTCCTGGTTTGCTGCAAACAAAGAAGGTTTTTCTGGCGTGCAACACAGTAGCAGAGTCCAGACAGTCTGTCATTGTCAACAGTTATGACTAGGAAAAGCGGTTGTGCTAGTGCTGCGGTGTTTGTGGCGTTATGTGTATTTAACCTTTATTAATCCACAGAGGATTTGCTAAGTACATAATCTCCATTTGAACAACGTGCAGCTTCACATTCATAGAGTCACATGCACTGCATTTACACCTGACAGGCTACTAGAGAGCAGATGGTGCTCTAGTGGAGCAGCTCACAGAGGAGAGCCTTGCTTTAGTGCACTGTGGCCACTATAAACAGAAGAATGCCTCCGATTTCCTTCCTCTTATTGTTCCCAGCAGCTCAATAGAGAAATAAATAAAAAATATTTATTGTTATAATCACTGTAATCAGCAATGTAGAGCATTGTTTGAAACTTGTGTATGAAAAGGATTATTATTCAGTATTACATATATATTGTGGTTAGTTACATTTTAATAATACTGTGCTAAGTGATTTAAAACTTAAAAAAGATAACAGGATAAAAAAGTAATACGAGACCATGTATGTTTAGAAAAGCTCTGGCAAATGTTAGCATGTAAAGACATTATTATGTTTATTTTTTTTAAAGCTGTTAAATATCATACTTACATTTTGGACATTTAAAGAATCATAATAATGTATTTAATTTGTTTTTGCGTATATGTGGAGATTTGTGCAGGTGATATTGTGAGATGAAAAGCTCTATAGTTTCAGTCGTTCTGTTTTCCGATTTTATCTCATCTTGCCAGGGAAATGAATCAACAGTGCTGGGCATATAAACCCTCGGGCTACTGTTGACCTACTGTGGACCCATTTGTACTCATATCTCAGGCTTTTCACACTGGCTCTCTCTCTGTTCCCCTTTTTGGCTCATCTTTTCTCTTTGGCATCTCCCTTCCGTCGGTGGCTTTAAACTAAGCTGTGGAAATGAAAGTGCTCTTTGGAAAAGCAGTGCACTCTTCAAATTTATGAGTGTCTGGGCCAAAAATGCAGATGTGGCAGTAGAGCAGGAAAAAGGTCAAGATAGTTCAGGAAAGTTTTGAACCAAGAATTGAAATGATGCACATAGTATTATATTTTATGCACTTTTTCAGCCATTTGGGTATTTATTTTTGTGTCACACGAGTTGCTGTTGTTAATCTCATCCACAGGTACAGCTTATAGCACATTTGAGATTAGTCAGAGCTATGAAATTTGTCACTCAATAGCTGCTACTGGGTCCCATTATGAAAACGCCAAACTCCTCTGTAGATTTCCAGCCAGCTAGTGCTGTTTAGCAAACTTGTCCACGCCCTGTAAAACAGTCATGCTCTGGAAGGTGACCTCATGCAAACTCTTGCAGACAGGCCATCATCAACCTGACTGACCTCTCACAACTAAATAATGTCTCATTCAATGGTTGAAATTAGTTAATTGTCAAAAAGCTAAATCTTAACGTGAATCATCTAACGTTAATGTCTCAGTGCTGCTAGGAAACAGTTTAAAGCAGTTGCTGTCAAGATCTGACTGTAAAAAAATATAACACTGGATCTTTTTTTTATTATTATTTTATACAGAAGAACAGCCAGACAGGCAGCTGATAAAACAGAAGAAAATTTAACAGATATTTCATTCAAAGTTTGGTGTAAATGTTTGGATTTAATGCAACTTTGGAATATATTGTGATTTATTTTGAAATTCTCTGAAATCTGTCTCTTTTTCATTTGTTTTGTAGTCTCAACTGCACACCCTGTGCAGGGCTTTGCCCCAGGGTGTGTATGGGTCTGAAAACCATAGACTCGGTCACCGCTGCCCAGGATTTGAGAGGGTGCACCATTCTCAATGGGAGCATGGTCATTAACCTGCGAGGAGGAAGTGAGTAGCTGTTGTTGAATCAGGCAACAGTGCACAACTAATCAGCAGAACAGTAAACAAAGAGCTGATGATGTTACACAAGATCCAACACAACTCCAGTTTAAAAGGAAATAAAACAAGTTGTCCAACTTATATTCAATAAATCCACAGGTTTGTCATTAATATAAAAGCAAGATCTGCAAACGTGCTAACATTAAATTAAATCTGCAACGGAGTTGTGTGACATAGTGGAATAAATGAGAAATTCTTTACTCAACTCGTGCATTAGCTTTTAGGTGAATTAAAAAAATAAAAAAAAAACATGAAAAACTCAAAACCTTTTTTTTTTTTTTCACTCAGAACTCTGCAGAATCAGAGGTCACCTAAAAAACTTGTGCCTTGTGGTTTTGTGTAGACAACATCGCAGCTGAACTGGAGGCCAGTCTGGGCCATCTGGAGGAGATCACTGGCTACCTCAAAGTGCGACGTTCCTACGCCCTTGTGTCCCTCTCGTTTTTCCGCAAACTCCGTATTATTCGTGGAGAAGAGCAGGAAAACGGGTGAGAATCCATCTTCTTGGTCTCCTGTCATCCCTCCTCCTGTAATTATGAGTTAAAAGCAGGAGGACTGATCTTTGCTAAATGTTTTTACGTGGCAGCTGTTTTTAGTTCAGATTCCAAAATCTGACGAGGCTTCTGTAAGACACGGTGGAGGGTGCTTTCTGCACAAAAGCTACACTCAGACCAGAAATATTAAAGATGGGAACACAGAAATTCAAACTGAAGAATAACCATGACCTTTACAATCATGGCCAAATGTCACATATAATCATAAATATGTTTATGAGGTGTGTGCTGTTTTCCAGGAATTACTCCTTCTATGCCCTGGATAACCAGAATCTGCGGCAGCTCTGGGACTGGTCCAAACACAAGCTAACCATCCTGCAGGGCGGCATGTTTTTCCACTACAACTCCAAACTGTGCATGTCTGAGATCCGCAAGATGGAGGAGGTGACAGGAACAAAAGAGCGGCAAGTAAAGAACTACATCGCTTCCAAGACCAACGGTGACCAGGCCTCATGTAAGAACCCCGGCTCTTCAGACATGCTAGTGTTTCCAGAGTTACTATGGCAGCAGACAACACAGAATCAGGATGCAAACATAGTCATAGTTATTGTTATGATGGCCATTTCCCGTTCTGTGTTTGCAGATAACTTCCTGGAGACATTTATACTAATATTGTTAAAGTGGGAACAACCAACAAAGCAAAACTGTGAAACATGGCAACAGTTATGTAGATAAGTTTGTCCTTTCCATTTAAGTCCAAAAGTGAAAGCTTCAGGAAGTGAAAAGGTGTGGAAAAGAATGAATTGTTCTAAAGATATGAGAGAAGTTGTGATCTCTTTCTTTTAGCTCTTATTTAAATGTTAAAATACAATACAGTAAAATTTTATTCATAATGCACTTTAAAAACAACAATGTTGACCAAAGTGCCACATTGTGGGGGGTTTAAAAAAAAAATAGCATACATTAGGACAATGAAAAAAAATTACAGTCATCTAAAAGCAATAAAAAATAAAAGCAATCAAATAAAAAAAAATAAAATCAGATTAAAAAAAAAAAAAGTTCACGTAATCTTAGTGGCTGTCATTTTTACAAAGATAAAATAGCAAAAGACAAATTGAAAAGAGAATATTCCTGAAATCTTTTGTGCTTTTTAAGGAACTTTCAAACTAAAGTTTAACTTCCTGTCCTGTATGTTTTGTTTTATTATTAACTGTTACCATGATTACACAACCAGGATCGCTCTAAAATCCCAGTGTGCATTTTCCACTCAAGATCAAACCATACAGTTTCAATGTCTTCCTGGTTAAAGAAGTGGAACAGCTGTAAAATTCTCATTCTCAAATCAGGGCTTAAATAAAGCGATGGTGTTATTATATATTTGCCAGTTGGGCTCTTTCTATGTCTTTTATATCCAAGAGGGTTTCAGCAGGTCACACAGGAAAAATGTGTGAATGAGTTCAGGGGGAACAAAAATGTGCTTTAAGCCATGATTGGTTGGAAATTGTTTATGCCTTACGGTCGACTAGAGTCGAGAGTTTATGAAACGGATCGTTCTTGAGTCCTTTTGGGATCATAACTTTAAATTTTCAATTTTTTCATTTAATACCAGGTATGTTTCCACTGCTCTGTCTTGTCCTGTAATTACTTTAACTGTAAAGGTCACAAGGCAGATTTGTACACCAGGACACTGCAGCTTAGCAAATTAATCCACCGAGATGTGCCATGCCAAGCTAGTCTTTGTTTACGGAGACATTAAAAGCTTTTATTGCTTGTCTCTTCAACAAGTACATAGATGAATTTGATAAACACATAAGAGCACAGCTGCAGAGCGCTGACCAAGGGGACCTTTAAGAAAAATAAATTTACTCTATTCATCTACAGGAAGGCGTTTATCATATGTAAATACTATCGTGCTGTTTCTACATTCAGACACACCTCTTGCGCTCTGTTAAGTAATTCTCATACTGAAGACAAGGACAGATGTGCTCACAGAAGTGGTGAAATATAGTTTGCAATGTCAACAAAAGTGTACATTGATTGATTTTGAAATTGGGAAAAGTGGAGTAGACTGAGCCCAGCTGCTTCAGGACATAAAGATATTTTCATACGTACCCCTGACCCCACCCCTGATTTCACCCGATAGCAGAGATTTAAACGCCTCAATAATTACTCCCTTTTTCATTTTTTCATGTTATAGTTGTTTTATTTGATGAATGTCTTTTCTTATGTACATTCAGGTGAGAACCATGTGTTGAATTTCACCAACATCCGAAAGTCCAGCGACAAGATTATGATCAAGTGGAATGCATTCTGGCCATCAGACTTCAGAGATCTGCTGGGCTTCATGGTGCTCTACAAAGAAGCGTAAGTTGATCTAAACTAAGAGACCTGGATTTCAGGCTGGACAAATATTGGTGTTAGCTGTCTTACAGATATGAAAAAACTAAGTTGATCCATAGTTACATCAATTCCCACTGCACTGATGCTTACAACACAGAAATTATAACTGCACAAGACTATTTTAGAATAGTGACTCGTAAATAAGCAGCAGACAAACATGGTCAGGTAGCAGATATATAGAGAGAAGAGCCATGTTTACATTTTTTTTAACATAAGAAAAAACTAAACTTTGTCATAGATAAATGCAAACCTCTTTTTTGCATTAAAAATTGATTTGAGTTTCAATTTGAATAATGTAAATAATGTTGTAGTTTCTTTTTTATTCATTTGAAATCTGACGTCTTTCGTTGTCACCTAAGATAATTAATTAATGTCTGGCACCTAAAGGTTTTCTGATACAGAACTGACAAGGATGATTGGGGGGGGGGGGGGGGAAACAAACATAAGTCTTTCTTTACAGCCACTTAGTTTTAAAATCACTGGTAACGTCCTTTTGACAAACTGTACCCAGCATTACTATCAAGGTGTTTTTGACCTTGGTAACTATTTTGCTCATTTGTTTTTCTGTCATGTTGGAAAAATCAAACAAGACATATCTGGAGAGTATTTTAAACTGAAACTCTGTATCTTTTCTCAAGTAAAATACAGTTAAAATACTCAAAACCCACCCTTTGTGTCTGAATTGTTTGTTTTTCGCCAATAAAGGCCTTTCCAGAACGTAACAGAGTTCGATGGGCAAGACGCCTGCGGCTCAAACAGCTGGGTGATCGCTGATGTGGACCCTCCCCGTCGAGCCACAGAGGGAGAAAAGGATCAGATAGAACCAGGATATCTCATCACGGCTCTGAAGCCCTGGACACAGTACGCCATTATGGTGAAAACCCAGCTCTCAGCATCTGACGAGCAAGAGGTCCATGGAGCCAAGAGCGAGATCATCTATGTCCGCACAAATGCCACCAGTAAGGCTGATGGAGATTTATATTCCTAGCTGGTTCCTCTATCAAAGTATGCCTTCATCTACTGAATTAATATGGTGTTAATTCATAGTGTTGGATAAGATTTAATACCAACTGATGAGAGTGTGTTTTAAGTGCAGGAATATTAGAACCTAGGAATTTTCCCTCCACTAGAAAGATGTGGGTGCATCCAAAATCTAAGCAGTCTGTGCCCTTCATGTTGCAGCTTTAAACCTATTGGTCCCTTACCTGTCCAGCATCAAACTGGCCAATGAGTTTTTATGCAAATATTCATAACCATGTGCCACTTTATTTTAAGTTTCATCTTATCAAAAAGAAAACTGCATCTGTCTACCACTGAAAGCAACAAGCAGCTGTGTTGCATACTTGAGTCCACACAGCAGCTCACACAAGCATCCCAGAATGGGTTTCTGCTTAACTCTTCTAAGAACACACTTATCTATTTTAATGGAAGTCATATCGAGTTAGACGTGGACTGAAAGTCGGACACATAAGTATGCAAAGAATCAGTTCTGATTATCAAAATATCCCGGTTGCAAGTCTAATGAGTGTGTGAGCATTATAATCCGCCACTCTGGACATTCGGACCATGGAAGGCAGAACGGTTGTAAATGCACAATGCACACATTGAATTTAAATGCAAGAGTTTTAGGAGTTGAGGATAAGTAATAAAGTCATTTTTACTGCATGTAAATATTTGATTTTACTCTCCTGAGTAAAATAATTTTTGGTAGACGAATGTTTCACTGCTGAAACGCTCCTGGTGATCTCTGAAGCCGAGTTCAAGATCAAACAAAAGTGATGAGATTTGAAAGAGAAACGCCTCTTGAGACCTAAACGATTAGTCTATTAACCGTGTTCACACCTGAGCTTTGTCCCGTTAAACCAAAGTTTTTTTTCAAGAACCTTATAACTCTAGGCTACGTTCAGCTACAGATTAGGGTCAAGAAGTTCCCATAGCAGAAAAGGTCAGTGTCTCCTCCTGTAATGAAATTAAGCTATTTTTAGTGTCATCCTGTGGTGTTACTATCATTGACTGGTGGAGTCAGAGCTGTGATTGTAACTCCGACCACTGCCAACGTGTCCTTGGCACAAGAGCAGAGAAAGGGGAGACAGATGGCATAATTTCCTTTGGGTGCCTCTGATCTACAGGGCCCCACCCCTGTGCAAGACCTCTGCATCAATCAGTCACACAGCCGTTTTCAGTACTTGGTGTACTCTGCCTCCCACGGAGTGTGTCGTGTAGAGTTTGGATGAATCATAATCGTATTGCCCTGTCTAGCTAGCTTCCTTTTAGACAATATATGTTTCCTTTCTGATAACCCACAACAAACATGACATCCTTTGCTCCCACGGAGCAGTCTTCCAGCAGAGATGCTACAGTCAGCCAACCAGCTGTATCAAAGGAGGGGTTTCTACCCATCTGGCAACCGCTGCAGGTTCCTGGTTTGTGTCATGTCTCTCCAGCATACCTCGTCAGAAGGGCAAAGCTGTCATTACACATAAGCTGTTGCTGGTGAAACTTGGTCTGACAATGTGGTCGGACTGGTGTGTTGCTTCGTCATGAATCAAGGACAACATAATCACACTGTGACAAAGAAGCACGGGCCAGAGGGTTCAGTTTCGCATCCTCACGCTCTTATTCCTCACAAATATTCTGCCTCCCACACACACATCCCATCCCTCTAGGTATGTGAATGTTTGATTCTTGTAGCTGTACGGTCATGCCATTGAGAATATCTCAGTATGGCTTTCTTTTGCTTTGCCTTCTGATTCAAACAGTATGCTCTTATTATTAGCAGGATCAGCAGGTCATTAGTGCAGTGCACGTGACACACAATTTTAGTGTTTATTACATCACATTGATTCAACAGACACCTTTGTCCAAAGTGCTAAAAGTAAAAATGCATAGAGGCTTTCTTAGTCTTACTTGGACTGAATGTTTATTTTAGATCAGATTTGATCTATATATCCAGACTTGTGGTCAATAAATGCATTCATGTTTTCATTAGCCCTGCTGACAACATGCAACCTGTCCCCACAATTATCCGCAATTTACCTTATAAATTATCAGCTGGACTTTTAAACGACTTCATTGTGCAAGGAAGTGTATCTGTGCATGCGGATGGAGTTGTTTACATTCACAACTCTTAACTAATCAACGCAATGCAGTGTTTTAACATCAGCTTTTAGTTTCGCCTCGGCTTGCTTGGAGCCACAGCTGAGATGCTGCCAAAAAATATAGGATAGTATCAGTTACATGGTACCGCCTAAAGTAGAACAAAAACCAAACAGGATGCAATACAGCATTGTTATAGCTGAAGATCACTATAAACTGAAACACAGCTGAACCTGAAATATAATACCAGTCAACAAACACAAACAAAAAAAATGTATTTGGTGGGTTATATACTACTAAATATACTCATCTCTTTATTTGGTCTTCATTCACTTGTGGCACAATCACATCTTAACCTCAAACACAAACCCCATCTCCCCAACCTGCAAACATTACATACAGGGTGTGAAAACCAAAAGATAAAACTGATTGGGGGTGGGCTGCAGGAGCAGGCTGCAGCTGGTTAAAGATCAACTTCATGATAGTGCTGTGCTGGGATATTTCACAGCAACCTGACATGCAAAGTGGACCAAAACAGCATTTCTCCTTTTTTATATTCAACAAGCAAAGGTCAGTGATTCATTTGTGGAAACATGCAGACTGTGCTTGAGTGCACAACAAATACAGTATCAGTTATGTTTTCTTTCACATGTATTTGCAAGACTGACTTCATGCATTGCACATGTTATCACCATCTCCTAATTGTGTCACAATGAGGTTTAATTTTGCTTGGTTGATATGGAGTAAAAAGGTTTGGGCAGTGTTAATTCACCGTCAACTTTAAGACGTCATTAAAGCAGCAGACATGAGATCTGCTACACCAGCTGACAAATCCACATGTCCACGATTTTCTATGGTTACATATTATACACCTCAGCACTCACTGCATCATATTTCCCCAGAACCTTCTGTACCGCTGGACCCCATCTCCTCCTCCAACTCCTCCTCCTCCATCATCCTCAAGTGGAAACCTCCCAGTGACCCCAACGGCAACATCACTCACTACCTGGTCTTCTACCAGCGCCAGCCTGAGGCCAGCGAGCTGTTAAAGTTTGACTACTGTCAGAAGGGTGAGCTGTGTTTTTTGGAGTTGTGTTGATTGTGACTGTTTCAAGGTTTGTGTGTCTGACTGGTTGAATGTGTTTGTTTCTTTTTTTGGATCTTTTATTAGCTTCAGTTTCTCTTACTCAGCAACTCTTTATTATTTTACAAGCATTTTAATTAAATTCTGGTTACTTTGCCTCAAGTTCCCTTTTTAGACATGGCATAGGTGGCATTGCTTGCTGTACTTATCTATTAAAGTGACAGCTTTCTGGCAGAAGTCCTCTTTTAAAGCAGACTTGTTAATTTACTCATTCGTAACTTTCTGGGGACTATTTACTTCTAATACAAGTATTATGTCACGTAGCTTTTTATGTGTATAAAAAGTCTACAGCAATGTAAAGCCAGAAGGCCATATCAACTAAAGTCACCACCTTCCGCAAAAGACACCGCTGCACAAATGCTTGATATGTCTCATTTGCCCTGAGATTTTCTTCCTGTTACACATACGATGCACGCTTACGAGGCAAAGTCTTCAGAACCATTTAAAAATCTTATCAACAAGCCAAATGACGGCATCCACCAGGGTTGTTTGGTTTCCAAACAAAAGACGGCCATAAATGGAAGAGTTACCTTATTGACCCTGCTGTATCCATCATTTTACAACATTTCCACTGGGCAGATTACTTCTTGTTCTTTTTTCGTTTAGGACACATTTATCTTGTGCTCTCACAATTTATGTCTGTTATAAGGTGATTCCTCCTTAAGCTAGCAAATTCCCTTCATGTAAGAGATCAGCCACTCCCCAACCCACTCACTGTCACTTTTAGCCAACTCAAAGAAACAAGCTGCTTCCTTATTCTCCGCGTTTTCATCCGCTCTTACCATGAGAGCAGACTGATGTGTTACAGGCAAGAGACAGATGATAGGAGGTAAACTGAGCATCGTAAAAGCAATAGGGCAAGAAGGGCTGCTGCAGCGTACACTGTTAGATATATAATATGCTGTTAAATGTTAAAGCATGAAAAGGGACATCCATAAAGCAAAGTACAATCTCTTTGAAGTTCCAAGCTGTGAATAGATGTTTGTCGTACAGTCAGATTAGGCTAAACAAAAGAAACTGCTTCTCTCCAGATGTTTTTACTTGGATTTATTTCTTTTTTTTTTTTAATTCAGCCAGCTCAACTAGTTCATTTTGAATCCATAAGTAGCCTTTAGAAACTTCCGCTGCCCTGTCGCCCATGTTCTGTCAGTTTGGCTTCATCTTGTCCTTGCCTGATTGTTAATGTGAATACATGCAGCATGGACTTGTCCCATATTAGGTGTGAAATGTAAATTTACCTGGTCTTGTCTTGTAAGACTGTAACCTTTAAAGAGAGATAAATTGTCCTTATAAAGAAGTGAAGCTAACACATTAAAATACCTGAAAAATGAACTTTGTATGTCTGAAATGGTTGACTATGCCGGTTAGTGTTTGTATGTGTCTAAGAAGACCAACACGTGCTACAGTCTGTTTTGCCTGTATTTTAAACCTAAAAGGAAAAATACTCCAACAAAGTTGTGTACCAAGCAAGACAGTAACGTGAGATAAATCTTATTCTATTGTTCAGGAACATCAAAGATCTGAACGTGTGTGAAACTTGGCACTGAAACAGTCAAGCTCTTTCCTTCTTTTTGCCTCAGGTTCAGGCAAAGTTCATGTGTTTATTTTGGTTGAATTATTTTGGACACAGTCTGGCCTGCCTCTGTGTCTAGCCATCACTGCCCATCTTTGTTAGCACAAAATCAGACTTTCCACTTTTGAACACCCATAACGCCTTCACATCCAGAGAGATGGGAGTCTGCAGGGAGATTGTGTCAGTGGTAATTTATCTCCACTTGAGGGGTTGAAGACCCGGGGATGACAATGACAGACATGCCCTGCAGGTGTATGTATGTGTGTGTGTTTTCATCCTGTGTATGGGTCTGTGTAGCATATCTGTGTTTATTGCACCCGTCGTCCCATTTCCTTTTCTCCTTTTTTTTTTCCCCCCCCTGTGATTGCTATGGCTGTTTCCATGTCAACAGGGATGAAACTGCCATCACGGGTGCCCACTCAGGTGGACAGCGATGAGGAACAGAAGCGGAACCAGACAGAGGAGCAAGGCCAGGGGATGCGATGCTGCGCCTGCCCAAAAACTGAGAAGGAGCTCAAGAAGGAAAAGGAAGACTCCGAGTACCGCAAAACATTTGAGAATTACCTCCACAATGAAGTCTTTGAGATAAAGTAAGACTCTGGTCAAATGTGGACTGGTTTTGTGCTTTATCATTTCTCATCGACTGTTTCTGCCAAGTTGATTAAAGTTGGACTGAATGAGAGACTTTATTTCTCATCCTCACATTGTCAGTAAAGCCGGTAAAAATGTATTGTTTCTCTCACAGAAAGTTTCAGTTTTACTATTTTTCTATTATTTTGTTGTTCCAAGAATTCAGCTAAAAGTCCATTCAGACTCAGGAAATATATCCTACAGTAGAATTCTTTGCAGTCTATAAATTCAGTGACCTTAAAGTAAGCTTAAAGCATTCTTTGTCTTGTCTAGGCGCACCAGGGAAAGACGCTCTGTGATGGGGATCGCCAACAGAACACACCCATTCCTGACTACTTCCCCAAGCCCGCCTGGTGGCACAGGCATCCCCGACAAGGACGGCCAAGATACATTTGAAAGCACAAAGACTGTAGTCACAGTCCATGCTAAGGAGTCCACTGTCATCTCCAACCTCCGTCACTTTACCAGCTACCAGATTGAGATCCATGCCTGCAACCACCCAACTGACGCAGCCCGCTGCAGCATGGCGGCATATGTCAGTGCCCGCACATTGCCCGAAGGTAGGACAACACTAAAGGCTGGGTCACCAATCAGCTTTTCCTCCTATATGGCATATGATATCTTTCAGTTTTCAGTGGTATGTTTTTCACTGCCTCGGGTCATCTCCACATCAACTCAATTAATGAAAAAATAATAGTCAGATTTTCATTCACTGTTGATGCAATCTTAAGAAAAGCTACAAAAAAGAAATTCTAATTGGATATATTTATTAGTTATTTGGAAAGGTTAAACGTGGCTGTCCCAGGGAGTGGAGGTGGGGAGGCTACAATGGTTGCAGCATCTATCAAACATTTGGGAAGTAGTGACTAAAAATACTGCTGGTTACATCCATGAAATTTATCTTTCTGTCTGTATGAATATCTTAAGTATTTATTCATATCAGGGTAGATGCTGCAAAAATAAAAAAGGAATTTAGTTATTTATTTTTTTTAATGTTTCATATTTGTTTACCTGTGTTTTGCTCCAAACAAACCAGAGGTTTTTTACAAATATGAATCTGTGTTGTTTTGTTCTCCACAGATAAAGCTGATGACATTGTGGGTCCCATCAAATATAAGGTGACGGGATACAATGTGCACGCAGAATGGCATGAGCCTCCAGCCCCAAATGGTATTATCATCCTATATGAGGTGAACTACAAGAGAGTGGGAGACAGTGAGGTGAAGACACACATCCACACACACCTACGCACTTATCTATTCTGGCTTTATTGCTTTTAGTATATGCTGTGATTTAAATCTTGAATTGCAGCCAAGAGTTCACCGCAGGGTCACTGACACACAGAGCAAATGTTATGTGCTGGTTTTGTTTTCCTTTTCTTTAAAAGCCACCTTGTTCAGCATATGAAAGTCAAGTCATGAGCAGCAGTTTTTATTTATCCATCAGAAAGCTGCACAGAGATGCAGTTCTTATTAAGGAATTTATATTTTAAAATTTTGCATAATTGCTTTTTAGACCTAATGGCAGAGTAATTGGACTGTGTTTTAGTAGCCATGGAGACGGGTCAACTAAACATGTATTTCATCTAATTGATGGATGCCTGTTATTTTCTCTAGAAAACTTCTTTTTTTAATTTTTATTGTACTGATGTGTTTCTGCAGTGGAAACCGAAAATATGAAGTAAATTGAGTTAAAACTGATATTATTTTAACATATGTAAATTAAATAAAAACTATTCCCTGAACCTAGATGTTTGCTTTCTGTAGGAGCTGCACTCGTGTGTGTCCAGAAGGCTGTACGATGAGCAGGGTGGCTGTATGCTGAAAGTAATGCATCCTGGGAACTACTCTGTAAGGATCAGAGCCACCTCGCTGGCTGGGAATGGATCATGGACCGAACCCACATTCTTTTACATCCAGGATGCAAGTAAGTCCCTCTGTTTTTTTGTTTTTGTTTTTTTTTTAATATATATATATATATATATATATATATATATATATATATATATATATATATATATATATATATATATATATATACATATATAATGTAAGGTTTAGTTGGAAATTATCTCAAGACTCTTAAAAATGTTAGGGACTGCTAAAAGATCATTTATTATTTTTTTCCTATATATTTAATAAAAAATATTTTAGAATAAATAAGTTTGATGATAATTATTTAATAATTTTGCTTTGCCAGATTGTAGATCAGTTTACTTTTGCAAACTGTACCTCCCTGTTTTTTTGGTTTTTTTTTTATTTTTAGTGTTACCTGGATATAATTTCCCTCAAACTAACATTTATTTAGACTACAAGTCACTTAAGATAGTAAAGTCATACATATTTAGCCTCATTTTATTCAAAGAAAAAAAAAAGCCTCAAATTAATCGTTTTGAATCCTAGCTGATAACTTAATTACCTGCCAAAACAGGATTTTATTATGATCTCCAAACTCCTACATTTGATTAGAAATTAAATCTCTGGTGGTTAAGTTTGTCCTTGTAAGTAAAAGTCCCTACTTTCACCTTGCTGGAGCTAGAGTATTATCCTGAATTTAGATACATTAACCAAAGTACTCACATGCCATTTTATATGTCAGATCTGGGTATTTTTACTGTGATCTGTTGCTGTCAAAGTTGTTCAACGCAGCCTAGAAATGAAAGTAAATGTATACAAAAGCAGAAGATGACAAACATACAGACACATTTTAATCATTTAGTCATAGGATGTGATTAAGAAATAACATCTATTCAGCACAGAATGGACAGCGGTGGGGGCTGGCTAGCTGTGTGGAGATTATCTTTGCTCTTCACCTGAAATGTGACACACTGTGTTGAACAGGTGATCATCTGTATGTTGTGAAGATCGTCATTGGGCCAGTCATCTGTTTTTTCCTGCTGCTGTTTGTGGCTGTGCTGGGATTCGTCATGTTCAAGAAGAAGTAAGTCATTTTTAGACCCTCTTAAATACTTGCTTTGTTTTGCCAGTGTTGTACATTTTATTATTTGTTTTTTTCCTCGTAGTCAAACCCAAGGGCCGAGTGGTCCCATCTACGCCTCTTCCAACCCCGAGTATCTCAGTGCTAATGACGGTAAGCAGAGAATTTAATCCCTTTTGTAAATTTCACAGAAGCTGGATTTAAAAAGGGATTATAGCACCTCATTAAATTTTGTGACTACAGGCCATTTACAGTAGTTAAGGAGGTTTATATTACTGACCACATTAACTGTGATTGGAGAGCTAGGGGAGCTTGTGTTACCTGAAGCAGCCAAAAATTGAATGCAATCCGCTGGTAATCAGTAACTTACTGAACCTGACTGTTTCTGGATTTCAGCCGTAACTTGAAGATTATTATTAAAATGTATGCCACGTCTTCAACACGTCCGACTATGTACAGCTTGCTTTTAAAGAAAAACACAATATTTGGAACGTAATTTAAGATTGGGTTTCAGGTGTTGCAGTTCATGTAAACTCAAAGCTGTAAAATGAAAATATGTTTGCAGTGTATGAAGAGGACGAGTGGGAGGTGCCTCGGGAGAAAATCAGCATTTTGAGGGAACTGGGTCAAGGCTCCTTTGGCATGGTCTATGAAGGCATTGCTAAGGACATCATAAAGGGCGAAGGGGAGACGCGTGTTGCCGTGAAGACGGTGAATGAGTCAGCCAGCCTGAGGGAGAGAATCGAGTTCCTGAACGAGGCCTCGGTCATGAAGGCCTTCAGCTGTCACCATGTGGTAAAGAGAGATTACCTGTTTTTATCTTGTAGTTAAACCGAAGATATTGTGCTATTTTGTTACTGTTGATGGGTAAAATGCTGGGAGGGGTTTAATCAGTCAACCACCACCAGATGCTTGAGCATTGTTTAGAATGAGAAGTACTTGGAGAGGTAACGTGAAACCCTTTGTCTCTGTGTCTCAGGTGCGTCTCCTTGGTGTCGTATCTAAGGGTCAGCCCACACTAGTAGTGATGGAGCTGATGACTCACGGAGACCTAAAGAGCTACCTGCGCTCTCTACGACCTGACGCTGAGGTAATTAGATTTGTTTAAGTCAAATTTACACCGGTTTTGCTGGAATTGAACTTCTGTTTTTCTTCTTCTCACTTCCGCTTTAAATGAACAGACTTGGTTCGCCACTCATTGACTGGATTTGTTTTATACTGCTGCAAACTTCACATTGTTCTCCATTTCTGCCAAACTAAGATTGGAAGATTTTAACTGTTATTGATTTAGTTAACAAATCAGGCTGTGATTTAATAATTTGAGATCTGCTGTCTGCTTTGCATGTGCCTGCACATATGCCACATATGTTCAAATTCTGAATATAAAACAATAAGGAAACATAGGGGTTTTTCTGATGACCCATTTCTCTCCATATGTTTTTTTTTTCTTTCCAGCCAGATTATTGAGGTCTGGACTAAATTATATCTACTAAATGTGATTTTACGAGACAAAGAGCTCAGTGGATATGGATCTGTTAGAGTAACGTTACCCCACTGAGCTCCTTTAACTTTTCAGGATGAAATACTGTGGTTTACTATGTAAATATGCAGAGATTACCTACATGTGTTACCTTTTGGAGTAAACATCCAGATCGTACTTTGATTGGAACAGGGAGAGGACCGAGCTGCTGGATGTTTGCAGACGGTTTAAGCAGTCAGCACTAAAGTCAACAAAAAACACGGAACTATTCTCAAAGAGGCTTATTTGGATCTGGTTATAGGGTTATCTTACTCTCTGTAGAATCCGGGGAGTAATATGAAAATCACCACTAAAGCATAAGCAATCATGGGTGGAGTTCTGCATTAGCACATCAGAAATTTAAAAAAAAAAATGTTTTGTGCCCGTCAGAATAACCCTGGACGTCCACCGCCCACTCTTAAGGAGATGATCCAAATGGCTGCTGAGATTGCAGATGGCATGGCCTACCTTAACGCCAAGAAGTTTGTCCACAGGGACCTGGCAGCCAGAAACTGCATGGTAGCTCACGATCTGACAGTCAAAATAGGGGGTAAGTTTTCTTAAACCAAGTAGAGGTACTAAAGAGTTTTGTACTGGATGCGAGTGTGCAGGATTAGAATATTAAGACTTTGTCTCCCCCTGGTGGTCATATGAGGGCATTGTCCAGTTGCACTTGTAAGTTTGGTGCGTAACTGTATGTTATTTTAGTTTTAGATGAGAACCAAGCTACTTTATGATGTAAGATCAAGGAGATCTGTGGTTATTCATATCGATTCTTCTATTAAGTAATGAGCCTTGATTGGGATCTAATACAAGTGTCACAGAAATGGATTAAATTAAATCTACATTGTTTTGGGTAGAAGCCCCTGTAAAAAAATGTTTGATGAGTACATGAAATACCAGGGAGTTTGAAGAACATTGGGGAATAAGTAGATGAAGCGCAGTTTACCAATCTGTGCAGGTTTTACTGTAATAAAATAATGAGTGATGGTCATCTTCTCTTCCAGACTTTGGCATGACCAGAGACATCTATGAGACTGACTACTACAGGAAGGGAGGGAAAGGCCTGCTCCCTGTCAGGTGGATGGCACCAGAATCGTTGAAAGACGGTGTCTTCACTGCACATTCAGACTGCTGGTCAGTGACACATCTAGTTTTCAACTTGATGTTTTTTTCAGGTCATCTGTAGCATAACAGGACCCTTGAAAACAACAAAGAATAATAAACAGTAAACATATTAGGGATGCTTAGTGGTTGGAATTCAGGCCAGCCAGTGAGCCAGCTGACGTCATTGTCAGCATCATGGGTACCTGTGTCCTCAACCTCCCTGCTTACAGCCGGAGTGTTTACTGACAGATTTAATCTGTTGCGTGTCTAATTGGCATTTCCTTATTCAACTCCTCTCTCCGTTTGTCTACCAGGTCATTTGGGGTTGTGCTGTGGGAGATCAGCACGCTTGCCGAACAGCCATATCAGGGCCTGTCCAACGAGCAAGTCCTCAAATTTGTAATGGACGGAGGCTACCTGGATCGGCCTGACAACTGTGCAGACAGATTGTGAGTATGAGGCCTGTTGTGTTTATGTTCCAAAAAATAAGAGATGTTCTTAAGAGAGGAAAAAAAACAGAAATTATTTAAGTGTTAAGTTTTATTACATCTATTCTGGTTTTCTGTTTATCTTTGAGTTTAACTGCATTTGACAGACAAAACAAGACATTTAGAGGCCTCTCCTTAAGTTTTTGTGTTACATTTCTAGGAAATTAATTGACAAATTCACTGGTTAATGATGATAATAAACAGCTCATTCATCACAAAGGAAATAAATAACTTAAAAATCCATCAATCTGTGTTTTGTTACATTCAGCTAAACTGAATGTAACAAAACCTTTGCTGAGATGTGAGATAGTTGGATCAGTTTTGCGAAGCTCATCATTAAATGATTATTTTATTTATATTAAATTGCTTTTCTTCGTGACATTTTTAGGAATTTAAGTAGACTGTTAAATTATTTATATCTGCAGCGTCACTGAGGTTTCTGTCTTCCCATCTCTTCTCTCAGACACAACCTCATGCAGATGTGCTGGCAGTACAACCCCAAGATGCGCCCCACCTTCCAGGAAATCATTGAGATGCTTCGGGAGGACCTGCATCCCACCTTCCAGGAGGTCTCCTTCTTCTACAGTGAGGAAAACAAGCCACCAGAGAGCGAGGATTTTGACCTGGACATGGAAAACATGGAAAGCATCCCACTGGACCCTTCATCATACTCCCAGAGGGAGCAGTGTTTGGATAGGGATGAGGCCACCTCCATGGGCCTGAGGGGCAGTTACGAGGAGCATCACATCCCATTCACACACATGAACGGAGGAAAGACCAATGGACGAATACTAGCCCTGCCACGGTCGAGCCCCTCCTAACAAAATGGGACACATTAACCCAGTTATGAGATATAATTCTATTTTTTTGTCTTTTTGTTGTTGTCATTTTATATAGATCACACTTTTATCACCCAGAAGCCCCTCAATGCATATCTCAGGACCTTATTTTTCTCTCCAGATGCCACAAACACACTACAGTAAGTCCACATGCGGACGACACAAGACACTTTTTGTATTTAAGGACAAGTCTCCTGCGTCTCTGTTGTTCATGATTGTAGTTTATATACTGTATATAATATATATATTGCCAAGTTAGTGCTTGACTGGGTGGATATTGGATTCAACTGTGAAACAAACTCTTGACAAACAAGAAGGCTGCTAAACCCACTGTCCCTCCCCAGGTCCACGCCATGTCCCCTTTCCCCCTGAATTCATCAAGAGTTCATCCCCGGATTACTTCATTTTGAGAAAAAAAAGTGCCCTTCTCTCTTTTCTGTGGCCTACACCAGTTGTCTTTGGACTGTGTGTAACTCTTTGTACACTAGTGGATCATGAACTGAAAGAAAAAGAAAAATGACCAAAAAAAAAAAAAAAAAGACTGAGAACTCTGTCGGATGGTCAGAGACGTCCATCCGTGAACAAACTCTTTATCCACTGGAGAAGCTGGTTGAAGTGGCTTACTTCCTCACACTCTGCAGTATTCCAAAATGGCACACAGGATAAACACGGGACTTTTTTTTTTGGGTCATATTTTTTATTTATTTACCTGTCTTTCTTTTCCGTTCCCCTCTTTGCTGCCCCCTTTTTTTCTTTTTCTTTTCACATTTACAGCTGAAGGATATTTAAACTGTTTTCAGAAACATGATGGCAAACAGGTTCATCAGATTGACCAATAGCTGCTTCGTTGGTATATTTTAGTGGGTATAGAAGATAAGAAATATAAAGATATATATAAATATTATATTGATGTTTTTGTAAATAGTTGATATGTTGTCATTCTTGAGGTATTTCCGGTTAGATAATGTTTTTACATGTTAGTCTCTTATGTTTATTTTTTCTAATCCAGAAAATCATATCAATTAGCTTTTTTTTTTGGACTCATGATCAACCAGCAGCACTTGGTCTTTTTACAATGCGATGCCTGAGAGGAAGAGCGTTTGGCATCTTCAGCTTAAAATGTCTGCCCACCATATCAAGATCAAATAAAAATAGTGCTGTAAATAATGCAGCAAGGTGCATTTGTGACAAGGCTCTGACTTTTATTTTCCCATTCTGTGTTCGCAGACTGCTGAGTGACTTCAGTAAATACCAAGTTTATTTCTAAAGGGGATTGTTTTGTGAAAAGTGCATATAGCGATAAGGGGTTGGGGGGGTTCCATACAGAAACCAAAAGCAAGAGAGCGGTGACAAAGAAGACCTGATGATCAATGCATAAAAAAAACTGCTGGCAGTTCAAAGCACCTGATGGCTCTAATAGCAAACAAAAACTGTTAAATATAAAGGGTATGAAGGATTTTATATATGCCTTCAGTTCATTTGGAGGATAAAATATACTGTATTAAACTTATCTTGTCATAATACTGTATTGGTGATATTAAGGCATGCTCTTTGTATTCATATGAGCCTTGCTGCAGTTCTAGCATTGTGTTGTCACCTCTTTGCAAAAATCAGAACTACCTTGTTAAGGTTGGGAAAGGATCACATCATGTCATAACTTCGGTTACATCACAGCCTGCCAGTTTGTTGTTGCCTTGGTGACGTGTCAACACAGCATAGAAAATATGGCCTGGTTGGTACGGCAGTTGTATGCTGGTCCATATGGTTGGAAAGATTGTGGTCTGAAATGACAAGATCGAAGATCTACTGTTACAATTTAACTTGTTATTGAAATCTCTTAAGATCATGTTTTACCATCATTTTAATCTCTAAGAAGCCAACTAGTCACATTCACTATATATAGAAAAGAATATTTAGAATAACGTTGAGCTGAAATGCACTTTGTTACAAGATAACAGGATCTGAGATGCGGAGAGAAAAGATATCTCTTCAACCAACTGATTGCTTTTTTTTCATTGCTTTTTTTTTTTTTTTTAACTAAAAAAATGATCCAATGTTTACCCTTTAAACGAGTTATCAGTTACGTAAATGTTTCAAAGATTTTTACATGTCGTCAACCTCATAACTTTAATCAGATCATAAACGGGACAACTACACATAAATAAAAAAAATTTTAAAAAAATGAATACCTTGAAGAATCTGGAAAAACTGAACTAAAACCTGAAAATTGACCTCATCTGAATACTCCAACATTCTGTGGGCTGATATTTATTTTGCTGTGGCATCATTAGGAGTAATTTATTATAATTTATTGCAATGGGAGGATAATGACATATTGCATAGTGTACTTACAATGGAGAATGCATTTTGTTTGTTTAGACAGTTGTCATGCACTTTTTGCTCTAAATGTTTACATGTAAGTGAACATTAGACCGCAAGAGATTTGACTTAACTACTTCAACCAAACTTTCAAAGCAGTGCAACGGCTCCACCTGCTGTACAATGTTGAAGTGGAAAAATACTTTTCATATGGAATACAGGGCAGCTTTCCTTGAAATCCATTCCTGCACATCACATAAAAGTATTAGTGATGATGCGTGGTTTGAGCAGCAAATGTGAAACTTAATAGTTGTATCCCACTGTGAGGTCATTGATAAACTAAACGTAATATTAGCCTTTAGCCATTTACCTTTGCATTACTTTGATGGATGCTCGCTTTAATTTGCTATTAAACTCTAAAACAAGAACGGCTCTGGAGTGACATTAGAAAACACTCATTTCATACAAAGTGTTTCCAAGCCATTAGAGAAAAAAAAAGTCCATGATAAATGTTTGCACAGATGTTGAAATATGTCCAGAAAACATTGAGAAATTTGAGGTTTGTGAAATACAAGATGTTAAAATCAAAAAATGTTTTGTACATCTGTGAAAGTTTCTCTCTTCTTTGCTAACCGTCAAAATGAGCCTGTTGTTTTAATTTGACTCCAGTGCTGTTTACGACTTCTTCTGATTTTAGACAGAAGCAAATTCCAGTGAGCATCCAGCGATGTTTATTTTAATGCAATATTTTCCTTTATACA
The DNA here is from genome assembly GCF_933228915.1 of Telmatherina bonti. NCBI lineage: Eukaryota > Metazoa > Chordata > Actinopteri > Atheriniformes > Telmatherinidae > Telmatherina > Telmatherina bonti. The sequence continues at coordinate 16,983,662 of NC_136625.1, forward strand.
TTTCAGACATTTAGTTTATCGGTGACCCCAGCTGTAGATATTCCTACCTGTTGAGATGCTTCACATCACCTATTGAATAGAAAGCCAAGACCAGGTGGAACAAGTTTTTCTAAGTTGTGTATTGGGGAGTTTAAACATGACTAGAAGTATAAAAGCCCAACTTACAGCTTTTCTGTTGCATAATTTCTTTCAGAAGAGAAATACTAATTGTCTTTAAGTTGATGTCAAATGTTTGGTTGATGTTTTTGTGGTACATGACATGCTTCAGACTGACACTCATATTGCACACTTCAGCTGTCAATAACTGCAGTTATTGTTGATATAAATCATCAAGAAAAACAAATCATGATCTCACTCTTAACAGGTTTACTTATCCAACCTGTTTTCATTAAAGGCTTTCTCTGTTAGCCACAATGTACTAAACCCACCCTTAGGCCATTTCAGTATCCTTTAAAGAAGTCCTGGTGAAAATGTCCTGATACCTGAGCTCGTGCTTAAATGGCTGGGGGGCCTACAAACAAAGCCTGCTTCTTTTGATTGCCCTCAGAATAAAATTCCATCTCATTTTTCAAAGCAACTTCCTATTACCTGTGATCATGGGTTTCATACTGAAAAGGTCCATTTATATAAACAGGGCAGGGTTGTGGCTTGATATGAAATACCAATCAGCCCTGATTAGATTTCTATTCAATTTACTGGTAATAAAAGTGACATATCTGTGCAATTCTGTTGCTGACCACATTTTAAAGTAGCCTGAACCAACTTTGTATCTCAAAGTGACATAATCACAGTCTGGTCTGCATTAAGTTAAAGACTGAGAACATAACTAGCTGTTAGATGAATTTGCGGAATGTGTAGCAATCAGTGGGTCCGCATCATTTGCTGCCCGGGTGACCCAGCGGCAAGCGGGGTTAGCGAAGCTTTCGGTCCATTTGAACCGGGTGGATCTTGGATAGATCCGACGACTTGTTCGCCGAGAACGCCCCTTTTTAAACATATGGTTAAAGAAATGAATCCAAGTCGTGCGGGAACCAAAGTTATGTCCAACTCATCCATTCTGCAATGTTCTCATTGGTTCAGCGACCTCCAGTGCACACTTTTGCATTTTGCAGACTCCACTCTGCAACAAATGCATACAAAAGTATCACTTTATTACTAACTTTTTATTATCGGCTTCGCTCCAAAAGATGTTTTATAAATGTTGGTCAACTCCCAATCTGCAAACTCTTCCTCTCCCGTTCATCGTCACTTCTTGGACCATCGTCCGGCTGAATGTAAAGGGGCAAACCAAACAATTCCCACAATGCTTAGAGAGAAGGAGGAGGAGGAGGAGGAGGAGAGCAACCCAGAGAGGCTGGGATTTCTGTTCTGACACCTCCTCCAGCTCAGTTTTCTCTTTTTTCCGGTCTCCTTCTTGATTGTGCACTTGTTCCTCCAGAGACATCCTCTCTCTGTCTTTCTGTTTAGTGGAAGCTGGTGAAAGACGCAACTCATCTACCTGCCTGAGAGTAAACATAAAATACTTTCTCGCTTTCGATGCTTCTCCTTCATTACAAGTAAGTGTGAACTGTTATGGTGGTCTTATTAAGAAATGTCAGAGTTGGTAAACAGTCCCAGGTAGCTCTGTGTGTTAACCTGAGCTAGCTACCATACTAAAGTCATAAAACATAACGTGGCTTTCTTCATTTTCATAATAAAGTTTGTTTTTCTTCGTTTAAAAAAGAAACTCGTGAGCTTCAAAGCTGGAGGAGGAAAGTTGAGACGGTTCACAAAATCTTTCTAAACTTCAGTCTTCTGTTCATTTAACGTCACCGCAGCTTGTTGTCAGTTTGGAGGCTGAAGTAAACTTATCCGACCAGTAGCAGCGGTTGGTGGGTTAGTTAATAATAAATTGTCACCTGCAGACACTCCCTTCTCCACTCTCACGCTCCACAGCACCTGTCTCTGTTGATTTAATCTGACACCGTCTCAATGCGAAACAGTATGAATCCGGGTCAGATACGCTCACCTTGGCATTCCTCGCATTCCCATTCCCGCTGGAATACACGAGCCAGCTCTTTTTTTAACGTCGCATTCCCATTCCCGCTGGAATACACGAGCCAGCTCTTTTTTAACGTCGCATTCCCATTCCCGCTAGAATACACGAGCCAGCTGCTTCTAACGTCGCATTTCCATTCCTGCTGCACGAGCCCTCTCCTTCTAACGTCTTTTAAACTGTCAATTTGTCTCTGTTAAACGTTGTAATAATGGCGGCGGTTGGACTTTCTGACGCTTTTAACGTTTGTGTGGAGGGACGTTTGTGTGTTGTGTAAAATAAGATTAGCAAGAAAATACAGACGTGCACTTAACAAATTATTACACTAAATAAGTTTCACAACACTTCAGTAGCGACATTTCAGCAAGATAGTCACATGTGCTTCTTAAATTTAGTTATTCCAGTTTATAGAAAACTGTTTTAAAAGAGGAAAACAGTATTATTATTATTTTTTTTTTATTTTTTTTAAAAACAACAAAATTATGTAGTTTTTTTCAGTTCTTAAGAAAAAAAACTGATTCTTATTTGCATGTCAGGCTTGTTTGGCTTTTAGAACAATGTCATTGCATTTTTTAAAATAGGGAATGATGTAAGAAAACCTCTTTTTTTCTTTCTTTTTTTTTTAACAAAGGATTTAGCTGAAAAATAACTTATTAATAGCACATGGTGATGCTTAAACATTGGCCATTTAGCAATTAAAGCTGCTGCTTTAACATTACAAGAGTACGGATTAAACGTCTAAATGAAAGCCTGAGGTTATATTAAAGAGTTGAAGTGACCGTCTAGCATTGTTTTCAAAAGCATCTTAAACCTTGATTGTTAAAACTGTTTTAGTAAAGTTCATTAAATTAGGATATTCAAAGAATGTCCTAACTAAGATATAGTTTGTTTAGAAGGATGTTTTTAGATGGTGGAAAGTTCACATTTTAAATGGAAACATCTCAAATAAAGCTGCAAGGTTCAGTCTATTTATTTATTTTAAAGATATATGACAGTTGAAATTTAATTGATTTATTGAGTCACTTGAATTACAAGTGAGGCTGAAGCTCTTGCCAGCTGAGTGGCTCAGAACAAGTAAATTTTATGAATTAATGAATCAGCCTTTGTGGGGTTTTTTGCTAATCACTGGGCTTTCTCCATTTACATATGCAACGTTAACATTCAATGGCATCATAATCCCAGTGGTTTTCATGTGCTAACCCTTTGATCACAAGTCACATACCTGAGGTCTTCATGCTGTTGGTCTACAATACTTAAAGATTATATTTTCATCTTGTAGACTTATCATCTACAATATGACTCATCAAACATGCTGTGGTCTTAAAATTCACAATTCTACGTTATTAATTTTAATGGAGTCCTGAAATGAACTGAGACCATGGTAAGAATATAAATGTCTAGTTTTTTAATGTCTTTCTCCATTTACATATGCAACGTTAACATTCAATGGCATCATAATCCCAGTGGTTTTCATGTGCTAACCCTTTGATCACAAGTCACATACCTGAGGTCTTCATGCTGTTGGTCTACAATACTTAAAGATTATATTTTCATTTTGTAGACTTATCATCTACAATATGACTCATCAAACATGCTGTGGTCTTAAAATTCACAATTCTACGTTATTAATTTTAATGGAGTCCTGAAATGAACTGAGACCATGGTAAGAATATAAATGTCTAGTTTTTTAATGTCTTTCACCACAATATGAAACTGGAATGACAGATCCGATACTGACCTTCTTTTTTTTTTTCCCCCTTTTTTTGTTCCAAGAATTTTTCATGTGCTCTCAGGTTTATAGTGTGAAACTGCTGCTGGTTACCTAAGGGTACAAGCATGCACTCATTCTCAGGGTTAGCTGTGAACGCTGACAGAAACAATGTCATGTGCTTGAAGCATATTTCACTAAAGATAAAGCAGCCACTATCCAGAGGGTAATAAGTAAACCGAGTGTCAAGGCTGTTAAGGTGAGCGCAAGCAAGAATTGTTTTGATTTCATTGTCATCTAGTGTTTGTTTGAGACATTCTTCTTTTATTTGATTGTGTGAGATATTTAGACTCTTTAGGATTTGTCTGCAACAAAACACATCGATCATTTATGTACAAATCAGGTTTTGATGACACACTTGGTCGAAGAACTGGTTTCACAGTTGTTGAATGTGGTTTGATGGTTTATGTTTACATCCCAAACCTTCAGTCACAAACTTATATACTGTTATAATTGTCTCAATATGCTGTAGTCAGGATCCGATGAAGTGAAACTATTTTACTGAAACAGCACCTTAAGCAGTCGTGTCCCGTTCCCCCCCCCCCCCCCCCCCCCCCCCCAATCTGTCCATCCTGGACAGGATACTTGGCAGACTTGCTGGTCTTGTTTTTCCCTTTCTCTGTTGTCTCTCCGCCCAGTGTGAGTGAATCATTTGAGGTGTGGCTGCTACAAGTTGAAGCTGAAACCACATAAATGTGTATATTTGTAATAACCATAAGGTTTAATAGCAAGTTATTAAAGGAAGTAGGGATGCGCTATATATTTGAGTCATTATTAGCATCTGCAGATGTCTTTTTTTTTTAACCATATCGGTACAAGTTGGATAACTAAAACTGGGCTAATATGAACAACCTATGTTTATTTCTGGCTGATGTTGTATGTGTGTCAGGAGGTGGAGGGTGGCTTGGAAAGGGGACATTCATCATTTAACACCACCAGTTTGATGTGTCATCTGAAAAACCACCATCTGGAATTTACAAACAGTGCCGGGAAGCTAATGCTGCTTATCTTAACTTTTATCATGTACATAATTTGGTAATCTTAGCTTATATATATATATATATATATATATATATATATATATATATCTGGGATAAAAAAAAAATTTTTTCCATTATTATTTCATTTTATGTCATTTAATACATTTTTTTTTTTTTTTTACAACTTGCTCTGATATTCAGCTTTCCTTGAGGTAGCTAACTGAGGTTGGGTAAGGCTTTTTTTAACGCATAGGATATCTTCAGTCGTATAGGTTAAATAGGACTGTTAAAATCTCATTCAATCTTTCTGTGCCATAAACTGTATATAAAGAGATGGACATAGCCTCCATGACGTCACCCGTAGATTTCTGAAGAGCTGAATTAAAGCTCGGTGGGCGGTTCCTGCAATCACCATCTTGGCAGAGGCATGCGCGTCGTCTCACCCGGAAAATACAAACATGGGCAAAGAGGTGGAGCTGAGAGGGAGGTTATGAGCGTAATGGTGGATGATTGACATTGAGCGAACTCCGAGCTGCCTGTAGCTAAGAGCTAACCGAGCGAACCCGAAGATAACCAGCGCTAACCAGCTAACAGAGGTATGCAGTTAAAGCTAAGTCACATTGTTAACCGGCTAAAAACCATGGTTGTTTTACGTTCTTCTTACTTGAAGCGGGAGATTGGCACCGGTCAATCAAAAGAACATGCCCCTAAATATGCCGAAATTCGAGATTAAATTACTTTTAAACGGGCAAGTGAGAAAAAAAATGAATTCCCCCCCACAGTTGTCATGAAGGTAAACCTGACCTATTAGCTGAAAATCAATTTTTGAACCAGGCTGTAAACATGTTTATTTCTGCCCCGAAGTTAGCCTTTTTAACATTGGAGTCTATGGGGATTTGCTCTGTTTTGCAGCCAGCCCCTAGTGGATGAGGGGTGAACTGCAGTTTTGTGCACGTCCGCACTTTTAACCGCCAGAGGTTGCCACTTGGTCTGTACTCTGGTCTTCTGTCTGCGTCCTTTGTATCTGTAATTTGGTCTGTTTTTGCAGCCCTTGCAAATGCACATCTTGACAGAGCAAACAGAGTAATACAGTCTGAAAGCACCTTGGCAATGGTGATGTGTGACCTGCGGAAGGAACAGAGAATAAAAATCCACAGTGTATTTAATGACTCCACAGACGTCCACCATGCTTTTTATGTTTCTGATCATATGCATTATTCTGATCTCCACTGTTGCGGTTTTTGCTGTTGTTGTCTAAAAGGTGAAATCAAAACTTGGTGCGGTCTGACCTCTGCACTGCCCCCAAGTGGATGTATTAGCTAACAAGCACGCTAACGCACATCAGGGACATGTGAAAGTATATGAACGTGATGTTTTAAGAGGTTGTATGTAAGCCTTTCATATCCCTTTCTGTATGTACCTATTTACATATGTTATGGAAAAGTTGGACTTCATCATTTAGTCTCTAATGCAAAGCACAGTGCATGATGTTTCTTTCTATCATGCATTGTTAAACAAATGCCTGTGGTTTTACTAGATTAAATTAAAAAAAAAAAAAAAAGTTTTAATTTTTAAGCCACTCTAAATGGTGTATTGCAAAAGTTTGTATGGTTTGTGGTGGAGTTAGGGGGGGTGTAGAACAGGCTATCAAGAGCTGCTCATTCCATCAGTCAAGCAACAGTGCGTGTTGTAGCTGTGTCTGACATTAAACAGCAGACCACTCGTTATTTAAACTATTCATGAAACTCCTGTAGAAAACAAATAAATTTAGATACAAATAAATGAACTTGCCATCCTTTCAGGATGAAACATTTTCTTTGTACATCTCTCTGACTTGTGGCAAGCTTTGCTTCTGCTGTTACTGAATCATGAAGAGCCATTTGTACCAAAAAATGGTCCGTTCTCATTTACCCTAAAGGGCCCATTAACATGCGCAGCCCATCAGACACTCATAAGTCTGTGACCCGGGTCGCATTCTGTGTCATTTGTTTTCCGTTTTCCTCTTTTGTTTTCATCCACTGGTTTAACAAGATTTTCCTCCTTGTGTTTTTTTCCTCTCTGTGTCACCAGGAAACTGTGAAAGACATAACTTGGAAAACAAAAATGCAGAAGTCTATATGAAGAGGGTAAGCCATTTTGTCTCACAAACTAGGAGAGAAGTTTTTCTTATAATTGTCATTTAAAAGTATAATTTGGATTTGAAAGGAGTTGAAAATTTATAATGGTTACACTGCCTGATCAAAAAGAAAAGCCGTCACCTGGATTTAACTTAACAAAAAGGTACGAACCCCCTATTGGTTAATTACAGCATGGGCAACTATCATTCACCTGGCAACAAAATATTTAAAGCTGGGGTAGGTAATGTTGGGGAAATAGCAAGATCTGAAAGTCGCACCCTGTTTTGGCTCCTCCCTCTCTGGTTTTGCTCCTTGCGTGATCTGAGGCTTTTTTTTTTACTTCCACCAAGGAGGTTATGTTTTTACCAGTGTTTATCTGTTTGTGTTCAAAATAGCTCAAAAAGTTATGGACGGATTTTAATTAAAATTTCAGGAGTTGTTGGAAATGTGAAAATTAAGAAAAGGTTTAATTTTGGTGGTGATCTGGATCACCGTTTGGATCCAGGAATTGTTTAAATGACGTGGCAAATGTTTGTGCTCTCCGAGTGCTTTTCTAGTTCGCAGCTTTTTCCACCAATTTTCTCTTTTTAGCTGTTCAGCGGGAGGAGGCAAATAAACTGAGCCGGGTCGGGAAATCTTCCCCGCATTTTCTCAGCCGTGAAGCAGCTTATGAAATATAAGACAACTTCGGCACGAAGGTTTTGATTGGTCAGAGTTTTAGATTTACAGTAAACTGAGGGGTCTAACTATATTTCTTATTGTTCGTGATGACAAAATGTATAGACTATTATCAGGATGAGGAGCCACTTCACCCAGAGTTTAAAAAAAAAAAAAAAAAAAAAAAAAATGTCTCTGAGCAAGATTACCTACCCCAGCTTTAACCCCAACTGATAAAATGACAGCCATGTGGAATAACACATCCTGTGCTCTGTTTAACACTGGTCAAATCACAGGCATGCATCAAGTAGAGAAAACATCTTAGGAGGTTGCAGAAACTCCTAACATTGGGTTTTAAAATTTCCAACGCGTTATGAAAAACTGGAAGAATAGTGGGAAACAATCATCTTCCAGGAAGAAATGTCAGAAAACATCCTGAATGATGGTGATTGGCAATCATTCGAGCACTTGTTGAAATCAAAATAAAGGAAAAACAACAGTAGAAGTCAGGGCTATGTTTACTAATGAAGTAAGAGGGTTTCCACACCCAGAATGTGAAGGTAACTCAATGGATTGGGTCTGAACAGCTGACTAAATTAGCTAGGGAGCATGAACATTGGACTCTGAAGCAATGAAAGAAGGTCATATGGACTGAGTCCAGATTTACCCTTTTTACAGAGTAATGGGAGCATCGAGGTGAGAAGAGAGGCAGATGAAGTGATGCAGCCATCATGCCTAGTGCCGACTGTGCAAGCCTGTGGGGCCAGTGCTAAGATCTGGTGTTGCTGCAATTGGTCAGGTCTAGGTTTAGCAACATGTGCCCAAAGAATAGGGTTAGCAACCTGACCTACCTGAATAAATTGAATGACCAAGTTGCTACATCAGTGGATTTGTTCTGCTCTGATGGCATACCCATATTTGAAGATAACAATGCCAGGATTCATCAGCATTAAATTGTGAAAGAGTGTTTCAGGGAGCATGAGACGTCGTTTTCAGACCTGAACCCCAGTGAGAATCTTTGCAATGTGCTGGAGATCGGACTTCCTCACCATTAATACAAGTTGGTGAAAAATCAGTGCACTGAATGGAAACACATGTCGTGACTTTGTAGAAGTTTAATGAAACAATACCACAGGAAATGTGTGCTGTAATGAAAGCTAAAGGCAAACCAAGAAAACCCTTTTATTTACTTCTGGTCAGGCAGTTTTCATACATGTTGCTTGTGACTGTTATTTTTTTTACAAACGTTTCCTTCTGTTTTTAGTTGTATTTTTCCTTTTCAGCTCGTCTGACTTGAACTGTGGTGTCACATTTTGTCAAACCAGTTCCCCCTTCATGAGGCTGGATTAGTTATGCAACAGTCCGTTTGGATTCATTCTCCACTTACACCCCTTTTTTATTTGGTAGACAATTCTGTTTAAAGCCTTGTGCATCAGCAAACAATGTTTAATTTTGTGTATTTTATGTGACACATTATTTTAAATGGCAAGAAGAAACCATAATGCATATTTAAATATGCAAAGCAGCCTCAGTACGATGACATGTCCAGTTGTATTTAATCACTTGCTTGATAAACTTGTTAATTTATGAGTGTAATTAGAAATGCACAATGTAATTCTCTCTTGTAAGCGGTCAGCAGACGAGGTTTCACGGTAACCTGCTGCATGTTAACATGAACACGTTGCTTTGTAGTGTCTCCCATTCATTCTTGGATGCTTTTAAAGATCACGTTTCAGGTGGAAGATGGTTGTTTGGATTTGCAAACACCATTCCCATTAAAGTGGGAAAAAAAGCCTTATAAGCCTTGAAGATTTGAAATTTTTTTATGCAATAATTATTTTGATGGCTGTTTATTGATTTATTCACCATTTATTTTGACATTAGCATCCAGTTGTCAGTTTTATAGTATCTTCTACACACGTACATGTGTACCGTCAGCATGCCGGAGATGTACAAGATTTAACTCAAGTTTGTCCCCATTTCCAAAATGAATGGTACCCAGTATTTGTAAGTAATATTTATGAGTAATTTTCTTACCGTCCTGTTGTAGAAATAGCTGTTACCTGCTACATAAAGTTCTTATTACTTTAGTTTTCAGTTTTCTCATCCCTGAAGATTCACTCTTCACCTGATCAAAGTTCTAATGAAATTTTATTCATTATTTTAGTTTCGTCCACCTAAGCAAATGTGTACTGTATTAAAAATAAAATAGAAGCAGAGGGTCAAACCCTATCAGATGTCATTTAACTTCAGTCGCTTGCTGTATCCAGTTTTATACAACGTGATATTTACTTTGCACGATACTCTGGGTCTGCCTTTCTGCTCGTGTTCCCAACAGTCTGTTGTTCTCACTCAGCACTGGGGAGAGTGTTTGTCCCCCAGCCTCACATGGCCTTTCTGCAAGTTTCCATAGACGAGGCATGATTGTCGGCCCACAACAGTCCAGTCCTCAACCTGCTTCCCTGTCATACAGAGACAAAAACCCCAGGTTGGTCTTTACTGAATCTTTTAAAAAAATATATATCGCCATAAAGGTAAAAGCAACTAAGATTTTTCCTCAGACAGAAAGTCAGCAGCAAATTCATAGCTAAAGTTTTCCAGGTTTGTTCAGGGTCTGACAGATTTATCACCCAAGTCCTGATTCTGAGTCATTTTTGTTCCCATTTGTCAGTTTTATCCTACTTGCAAGTATTACTATGATATAACTATTTAATAGGTAAGAACATAAGAAGGAAGCTTTCTATCTTACATTAAGCAATAAATTAAACGCAGCATGATTTTTTTGTTTTGTTTTCTTTTGTGTGCATAATTTTTTGTGCTGACATCACTTTTTAATTTACCCATTGAACCTCATCACATACCAACCCCACATCTGGTGCAGCACAGATGGATGAGCCTGAAGGCCAGCGTTCAAAGGTCTCCTCTGATGACTCTGTGTTGCTGGCTTCCCTCTTGGCTGAGCCCATTAACCTAGAAGGTCAGTCAGTTGCTGTCAGCAGGATGAAGAGCAACTTAAAACATACTTCTGTTTAAACGACAATAGTATGATGAGGCGTCACTAAAATGGGTTAAGATAATCTCTATGAAATCTACCTGTCAAGACCTTTTTATGGTGCTGAAATGTGCTGTATTTTCAAATTTTAGGAAAAATTTTCCGAATCCCAGACAAGGGGTGTTGAGGGTTTCTAGATTAATTCCTACAATTATCTAAGAAAGGTCATTGTTTTAGGAAATTCTGAATAAGACATTTTTATATTAATGTATGATAAAGTAACAATTACTCACATGAAAAACACAAATAAAAAGGAGAACTTGGACTAGAATTATTTGTGCAATTACAGAAATGAATCATTGAATAAGTATGGCCAGAGACTACTAGCTATGTTTGGGGGATTCAAGCCTGAAATGTGTGTCTGTGTGACTTTCAGACTCCTACTATGTTCAGCTCAGAGGTGATCTTGAGTTTGATGCCCAGAATTTGGAGGCAGAGTCCTGGAGCCTCGCTGTGGACCAGAACTACCTGAAGGCTTTGACCAAAGAGGCCATCAAAAGACAGGAAGTCATGTATGGTAGGCTGAAACACTTAGTCTTGGGGGGGGTCTTTCTCAGTTTTTGTGATACCTGATGATAGTCTATCAAAATAAGCTCAAAACCCAGTAATCAGCTTGTATTTTTAATACCTATGTATCATACAATAAGGGTGTTTATATACACCAAATGTTCTGTTCAGTCACTCATTGGGAAAAAAAACTAACTACTTCATCACCAGCTGAAAAGCGTATTTCACTTTTGCAGCAGAGGACACAAATCTGTGAATATGATGAGCTTTCTTCGGGTAAAACATTTTATGACACCATTAGATAGTCTGTATCACAGAGGAAGGTCAAGCAGGAAAACATTTGGTCTCAACAGGTAATATATGATGGTTCAGTAATGAAATAATAGTTTCTTTTTTTCCCCTCCAATTTCCTAGAACTGATCCAGACCGAGATGCACCATGTGCGCACCTTAAAAATCCTTCTCCTCGTCTACGCGCACGAGCTGAAGCAGTCAGTTATCCTAGATGAAGCCAGGCTGGAATGGCTTTTCCCCGGAGTGGAAGCGCTCCTCCGCCTCCATCAGTTCTTCCTCAACTGTCTCAAAGAGCGTCAGGCCCAGAGTCAGGAGGAGACGGAGCCCAACAACTACTACATAACACAACTGGGGGACATCCTCATCAATCAGGTAGGGTAGAGCAAGGGTTCTGCTCTAAATATCTGCTATTTACTCTTTAGGTTGTCATCTCTAGATCCAGTGCCACTGAAGTTTATCTGTAAACAAGAGAGTCGGGGAAACATATTCATTTAGCGTTTCTCTAAAACAAGCAAAGGTAGTATTACACCACTCTTCTTCTTTATTCCCATCTAACCACTCCTGTCTGTTTCTGCTCATGTCGCTTCTACAGGAAACAAACGTCATGTGAAATAGCTGTTATGTCTACAACACTGAAATGCCACAAGTGGGTGTGCTTGATCAATGGGAACAAATATGATACTGTCATGTCATTCACACTTGGTTTTGTCAGTCATGACATGAAAAAAACTCGAACCCGTGCACGGCTACCAGAGTTCTGTGTAGCTTTGCACCTGATAAAATGAGGACATTTACCGCTGAAGACATTATTTAAAATCGATTAACAGAAAGTCGGGCTGTCACTCTTAAAAGCAGCAGAGCCAGTTAATTCTTTCTCAGCTATTTGTAGTTTATGCACACACCGACCTTTCCATCACACCAGACAGCGGTATGTGCTTGGTAATTACTGCCTGTTCCAGAAATGCATGTTGTAGGAAAACCAGGAGTCATGTTCATTATTTTGACTGTGTGGTATATTGAAGCATTATTGATAGTTGACGCTTTTCAGCACATCTGGATATATCAGTCTCTCTTTTAAACATCAGCTGCCTTGAAAGGCAACAGTATTCATGTTGCTGTTTGATTTTTTTTTTTTTTTTAATATATATATTTCACTCTTGGCTCTTTGTTTTGCTCATACGACAAGCACAGTGGGAGTGCTTTGGGCATCAACCGATGAACTACCAAAGATTAGATACTCTGTGGGAAGATGGATGCAAACTGCACTTAGTTCCCCCTGACAGTGTTTTCCTTCAATTATTAAGCCGTTAAGAAAATAAGGAGCTCTCCTTTTTGCATCAGTTTTCAGGTGTTTTGGGAGAAAAGATGATGAACTGTTACAGCATATTTTGCAGCCATCACAGTGAAGCCATCAGCTTCTACAAAGAGCAGCTGCAGAACAACAGGAAGCTGCAGACTTGTGTCAGAGTAAGTCACCTCTGAAGATGATCTGTTGTAGGTAAAGAAAAGAAGTAATTATAGATGTTGACAAAGATCTTGCAAAATGATTTGGAATCTAGGAATAAATTAAAACATTTAAAGGGCTGTTTCACAAATAAGTGATTGTACAAATAAGATTTATTAATATAAACAAACCGTGTGATGTTTTACCCAGGTCATCTAACTGTGAGCTAACAGAACTTCTTTCCTGATAGAAAATAGGTCAGCTGCCTCTTGTTCGACGCTTGGGAATCCCTGAATGTTTCCTTTTGGTAACCCAGCGCATAACAAAATATCCTGTCCTGGTGGAACGGCTCATCCAGAACACTGAGGGTAAAGCGTCACTGTCACACTGCATTCCTTTATTAAACTTTCAGATGTTGGTTTTGGTAAGTGGCATCTTTAAAAAGGAAAAATGGAGGCTGGTCAACTATTTGATTTCACTCTCCTTACAGCTGACACGGACGAGTACAGGTCTCTAGTAAAAGGTTTGGAGTTGATCAAAGACACCATCTCCCAGGTGGACGCTAATGTCAGGGAATATGAGAAGGCTGTGCGTCTGAAGGAGATCGGCCTTCGTCTGGAGCCAAAAACTCTAAGTCGGCTGAAAGATGGTCGGCTGTTCCGCAGAGAGGATCTGATCCAGGGTAACAAGAAACTCCTGCAGGAGGGCACCGTCACCTGGAAGTTCTCTGGTAGACAGAAAGGTTTGTGATGGACTTATTGATATTGCAGCCATGTTCGAGATGTCGTTATTACTAAATTTATAGACCCAGGGTTAGGTTTTTGGGTTTTTTTTTATTATTTTAAGAACTTATCAGTTGCAGTGTTGAAAGAACAGCAGAGACTTTAACTTTTTCTTATCTGAGACAAAAGATCCAAAGGTTCTTCATTTGTGCGCTTATTACTTGGCAAATGGTGTAAACACAAAAAACTAAGAAGACAGTTCTGAATTCCTTTTCCAATGGAGAGCTGATGTTCGTCATTAGGTGTTTGTGTGATTTATGTTTTTATACTTAGCGGTTGTAATCTTCCTCTGCAGACATCCTGATTGTGCTGCTGTCAGATATGATCCTCCTTTTACAAGAGAAAGATCAGAAGTTTGTATTTGCTAACATGGTGAGTCTGAACTGTAGAAAAATAAAAGTATCTACACGACTTTCTGCCTTGTAACAAAAAAGGATTTGTTCTGAGAAGCTTAAGGGGTTTTATAAAACTTCAACTTTGTCTGCTAGCTTCCTGAACTACCTTTATATTAAATATATGTTTGTTCATATTTAATAACTCTACAGTTATGCATTATATATAACATATTGTTTCAGGATCTACCAGGTAAATTCCTGAAATCCTGATTAAATCTTGTTTTATTGTTGCAGGATAATAAACCACCAGTCATTTCCCTGCAAAAACTGATAGTCAGAGAAGTGGCCCATGAGGATAAAGCCATGTACCTGATCTGTGCACGTACCGTCAGCATGCCAGAGATGTACGAAATCCACACAAGCTCTAAAGAGGAATGCCACACTTGGACGACCTTTATACGAGAAGCTGCAGACTGGTGAGCTCGGTGTGATGAAATATTCTTATTTGACAGTTGTGATAATATTCTTATTAGTTGTGACTGTATTGTTAGTGGCAAGTTGAGTTGATCACATGGCAAATAATCTATTTCTTTTTTTTTTATTTTTTTTATTGTATCTATATTTTTCTTTAAGAATTTTGGGTGTAGGGTCTTTAATAAACAATGGACTGACAGGAAAGAGGCCCAGCAAGCAATGATTTTACTGAGGTCTTTCAAATTAGATGGACTCCTTGTTCTTAATGTTGAATTATTCCTATTGGGAATAATGAAATGGAAAACCATTTTAATAAGTTATACTGATTTTGAAATATTGCTTTCTTTAGATTATTACATGAAGTGCAATACTAAGGAAAATCTTTGTGTGTTTTAGCCATCAAGAACAAGTGCAATACAATGAACTGATAAAAACACTCCAGCATTTTCAAGGTAAGATGGGTGGAATTAATGGCCACCAAATAACGGGTCATCCAATCAGTTTGCAGATTATACAGTTTCCTCATTTCTTCAAAGTTCTTAAAACGTTGAAGTTTATATTTAAAAAAATAACAGATTCTCAAAGTTTATCCATGTCACATGCAAGTTTTCTATCTACACATGCTCAGAAAACATTTGTATAATTTCTTTAAAAGTCAAGTGTTGCCCTGTTACATTGGAGAGTTTCCTGAGATCAGTGTGCATGCTTTTCTTTTGCTTTTGCAGTCCTGCTCTTTTCGGGTTCGGTTTGAACTTTTTTGTTTCCTTTAAGGCTTTCTAAATGGAAACTGCAGGAAATTTCAGCAGGAAAACGTGGAATCTTAGATTTTACTGACTGCAGGGACAATATAATAATTTTTTTATTTATGAAAGTAATAAAGTAGGAAGCAATGTTTGCTCAATCTACCTACCCAAACCTTAAAGAATATATTAACTTCTTCTCCTTGCTCCTTCTCTTCAGATATTCTGAATGTTAGAGATGACCAGATAATGCAAAGTCTCACGGAGAAGCAGAAGATTTTTGCTACTCTGTATGAATACATCATGATGCAGGAATCCCCCCACAAGGGGCTGCTGCTGCGAGGAGATGCAGTTGACCTCCAGCAGGGGGAGACACTGCTTAACGGAGCAATCGTCGAGGGTAAAACGAACATTTTTCAAAAAGCTACCTAACTTTTGTGGGGTTTAGACTGATGTAAGGCTAATTTTTTTATGTTTTTGTCTTCAGTGGAAAACCTGCAGAACCTGCTTTTTATGATTAAAGGAGGCTCCAGGCTTCCTATTGAGAATAGCAGAACGCAGGCCGGAAAGCTCGATGGAGGAGAACATTTTGAAGCCGCTGATGATACCCGGGTGGTTACCACCATGAAAAGTAAGACTATTTGTATTGTTTTGTCTTCTTCAACACTGGTTGAGTAGCAGGAATAGCACACTGTCAACGTAAGGCAGTGTGCTATTCAGACTGAAAGAAAATTTAAAGCTGAAAGAATTTTATAGAGTTACATTCAACTTGGTCAAAAGCTTTCTACATGCTATTTATAGTCTAATTCTTCAAGCAACAGTATGTTTAAGTTTTTTTTTTTGTTTTTGTTTTTTTTTTATACTATTCTTTAAAAATCTCCACTTAGAAACAAACCTGATTTAGCAGCTTTTCTACACATCCAGCTGTTCATGCACATCTTCAACTTGCACTTCGTAAAAGAATTGCGAGAAAAATTCTTTATATACTTGGGATGGATTGAAAACATGAGTAGAACTCTTCTCAAAAGTATAAAGTATTTTTGTAAACTTGCTCATGGACTTTGGACGTGAACAACTTCTTTTCTCAGATGGAGATGGACTTGAGAAATGGGAGGGCTGTGAAGACATTTCAGTGGACAGCAAAGAAAGACGTGGCCGCCTGCGTGTGGAAGAGTACTATTCTGAAGGCTTGGAGCAGTCTGTGAGACAAAAAATAAAAAGAACGAGACGTAATTTCAATTTGTGGACTCATTAATCATTTTGAAAAATCTGATTCCAGGCTGACGACGAAACTGGCAATCTTTCAATGCTAAACTGCAACTCAGCCTCCACTCACACCCCTGGGCCCGCTGTAAGTTTTTTCATGTTTATTCTAGTGATCATTTTCTTCTTTTTACATCTTTGCTCACCCATAAATGACTTTTTCACTTTTGCTCTGTAGGTCTATAACAGTGTAATGAGCCTTGCAAAAAGACTCTACAGCTTACAAGTAAGACTCCAAACATGGTCTAGCTTTTGTTCTGGTTAAACTAAATATATGTTTTATGTCAAGAAAGTAATGTCATAACTTTTTTTTTTTTTTTTGTCATGCAGGCGGTCATAACCCAACAAGACAGCATGATTGAGCTGCAGCAGGCTTTCCAGTTTAAGAGTAAGCAGTCTGCTCGTCACAGCAACGTGCTCCTGGAGCAGGAGAAGCAGCGCAACTTGGAGAAGGAGAAGGAGGAGTTGGCTAACCTGCAGAAGCAAAAAACTCAGCTTCAGGAGGAGCAGCAGCGCTGGGAGAAGGAGAAGGAGAGGCAGAGGATCCAGAAGGAGGCTCTGGAAGCTCAACTGAAACAGAAGGAGGAGGAGTGCAAGAAGTGGGAGGAGAAGCTGAACGAGGAAAAGTTAAAGCTGGAGAGGCAGAAGGAAGACTACCAGCAGGACCTAGAGAGACTGAGGGAGAGCATGAGAGCGGTGGATAAGGACAAAGAGCGACTCGCTCAGGAGAAGGAACGGTTTGAGAAGCTAAAGTCAAAACTCCTCCCGACTTTTGAACTCTCTAATTATGACTCTTCACAAGTAAGGAGTGGGAGAATAATCTCATTCATTAATTTTACTTGCTTAAGTTTATGTTCATTTGGTGTTTTCTTATTGAAACAGATTTTAGTCATTAAAATCACTGAAGTTGCCTATTTTAGGAAAATTACATTTATATGCGAGATAGAAATCAGTAATTTAACAAACATGATCAGAAAAGATGCATTTTGTTCCTTAAGATTTGGAACTTTTTCCTGTTTCTTTCTAGTCCTCAAGTCGCTCCCCTTACACATCATTCAGGGGGAGCATAGTGAACGGAGCTGGGACTCTGCCCGCAACTTTCAAGTCTCAGGTCTTGCCTATAAATCGCTCAAGCCAGACAGAAATTCCTCCAAAGGTTCCGCCACGCAGGGAGAGCATGAGAACCCAACCACCCAAGGCAGAGCTGCCCATCCACCTGGTCAGCACCACCAACCAGGTGCAGAAACCTGCAGTGGTGCAGCAGAAAATCCCCACCAAGCTGGCAGTGATTAGCAAAGAAAAGGAGAAAAGCAGCAAGGGGAAGAAGTCCCACCACAGAACTCAAAGTGCAGGTTGGAGCTCAACTATGGCTCATTATCAGTCTGTAAGATCACCTGACTTCCAGGTGTAAAATCATCACTTTGCAGCTGAATATTTCTCACATAGGAAAATATTTACTGTTATTTTTGGATCATTGTTCATCAGCTGGGACAGTTAACCCCCCCCCCCCCCCCTCCCTACTGAGTTAGCAAATGATAAACTATAATTCAACCCAAAAGCTTGTGACATCCTTTTTTCTTGCTCTCGACGCCGAGAAGGGAATGACGTCATTTTTTTTTTTCTCGCGGACGTGTTTGAGGACAGTTTTCGACACATCGGGCTGGCAGAAGTTTTTCTTTGTTGGACTCCGTGGAGTATCGTGTGATTGGTTGGATGTTTGAGGTGGGCGTGGTTAACACAAACGCGTGCAGTGGAAAGATGCAGTTCCTGGAAAAACAGGTTGTTTTGATAAAACGGCTGATTTAAGGTGGTTTAAAAAAAAAAGAAAAAGAAAGTACAAACAATTTTACAACAAGTGGCATTAAAGCACACAGACCCAGCCGCGTGCACAACCCGCAACACCGCGGACAAAGTCGCTCGTTGAATATGAAATACCGGGTTCATGCAAACAAAGCAGACATCGCCGCCTGCAGTGATCCCTGCCCGCTGCGGACGAAGCGTATCGTGGAGGATGAGTGGACCAGACGAAAAGTAATTTTTTTTAACCAGCATAAGCGTTGAATTATAGTTTATGATTTGCTAACTATGTAGGCTGGCTTAAGATGTAGTTTTTTTGTCAGCTTGATTAGCTGTTTTATTTTACATCACCAGCAAACATGCTAAATCCCAGTCTTGTTCTTTAATCTCCAGCCTCTATAGATGTGAACCAGGTGCTGCCCATTGGAGGGACGGGGAAAGGAGGCAGCCTGAAAGCCAAAAGGCAAACCAGTCCTCAGAGGGTCCTAACTGCAGGTGCAGCTTTTTTTTTTTTTTTTTAAATTCATTTATTGTAACTTGGACAAAGAAAAAAAAAACCTTCAATTTGGGAGTGAATTAAGATTACTTTAATTGAAAATGTTAAAACAGAGGATTGGACTTGATGGTGTGTGTTGTTTAACCCCCACCACCACCATGATTTGAACCATTAGTCTTGAGACATAAACTTTAAACCATTTTTTTCAGATGCATTTCAAGTAACAAATGATGTCAAAATGTACAACTTTACAACCCAAGAGGACAAGATAAAACGTTTGTTTCAGATTTGCTGCCATAATTAGCTGCTGATGGTTTCACATGATAAATGACTGAGCAGCTCCCCCTTGTGGATAATGTGTGTATGTCAATAAATGTGACTACTGGGAGAAGATCCGCCCCAACCAGTCAAGGCACATCCCCCCCCCCCCCCCCCCCAATTTTTGAGCCCCAAATTGTCATCTAACGTTCATTGTTTCTCTTGCATTTTCCAGATGACAAATGGGGGCAAATTCCTTTGGAATAATGTTTTGCCCCCCCCTCTCTCTTTAGATATCTTCAAGCCACCAGGATCAGCTCAAAATATAAAACCATCTCAGTCCTTCAGCTCAAACAAGTGGAACAACGGCGATCCTCCCCCTCCAACACCACCGCCCTTCCCCAAAGAGATCCGCAGTAAGGGAAAAGAGAAAGTAATCTTCTTTTAACAACTAACTGCAGGATGTATCGTGGTCCAACACGCATGGAGGAGATTGCTGAACTGAAATGTCTTGCACACGACTTTGGGATGGATGCGTGTGTGTTCGGTATGGAGAGGCCAGTTAAAACTTTTATCAATAGGAAAAACCCAGGATGTTCAAATCATGAAACAAAGAAGAGTTTACTGGTAAACAGACGCACATTTGTGGTGGAAGACGCTTTGACAAAATCAGAAAAAGAAAATGCCAGAACCATTTAGAGTTTTGAAAAAGTTTCCATTTTAAATGAAGGTTTTTATGGCCAAAGATTGCAGGGTTTTTTTTGTTTTTGTTTTTGTTTTAGTTTTAATTTTTATTTGAGATGAAAGCAGGTTTTCTGTAACCTAACACTTGTTTTAAGCTTCCACTTTAAGTTAATGGTAACTGCTGTGAGGTGTGTACAGTGTACATTTAACAGGTTTACGTGTTGACGTGTGTGTGTGTATGGTGCCAAACACATGATATTTTTTATTTCAGAAGGAATCAGATGTTATTGATATTGCTGTGCCTGTTACTCAATTTGTACAAATCAATAAGGGTTTGTTGAAGAAATTAGTCTTAATTGTAAATAGTCGTTTCCTTTCTAACAAAAGCAATTTATTTACTCTGAAAACTGAGACTGTAATAAAACGGCTTTTGGTTTCCTTGTTCAGTGATGTTCTGGTACAATGAAACGTTACTTTATCTGGTGGCAAACAGTAAATGCTGATGATGCTTGGTTTTGTGTAAAATACCTGAACTTTTAAGACAAACTGAGCCCAGGTTTAGATTTGTTTACAGATGCATAGAAAATCAAGCATGCACTGAACTTTTAACCTGAATGTGTGTATTAGAAAATGAAAGATGAAGCAATTTAAAAGAAAAAAAAAAGTTTTTAATTAAATTGCCAATTTATCATTTTAATAAATATAACTATTTTTTGTCCAGCATTTAAGCAAGCAGAATGATGGTTTGGATGCTTTATTCTGCTGAGCAAATGTACTTTGCCAAGGGGAGCTTAATAGATATAATGTTCCACTTGATATTCTGGATTCTTTTATTTTTATTTTGCAAAAGTATTTGTATCACACAGTTTGTATAGTACTGCTGGATAGGAGAGGATAGAAAAAGGATAGGAAAAAACAGAAAAAGAAAAAAAAAAAGAATAAATAAGAAGACTCCAGACAGAGAGGAGATGGAGAAAATACCTTGTAGAGAGAGAGGGGGAAAAAAAACTATTTTTTCTTTAGAATGAGTCTTTTCTATCTACTTTCTACGGCTCTACAACATGGAAGCTGCTGTGTTTGTGCTACCATTTTGGACAAACGGCTGTAAAGCGGGAGCTGTCTGCCATACTGGCATTGTTTGGTGCTGGAGCACCGTTTGGGATCAGTCATGCCGTAAAAGAGACATAGAAGAAAGCAGTTCCGATGTACACAATTTTTAAGTTGCTACACGTTCTGCACTCATTGCTGCACCTGAGGCTACTGGATCCACCTGGGGTTGGAAAAGATGTTTGTCTGGAAGAATTTTGGCAACTGTTTGATGTCATTTCTATGCCCATCTTCACCACTAGATGCCAGTAATTCTTCTATTCTATACCTTTTAAAGTTGCATCTTTATATTGAAACAGGTCTTTCCTGGAGAGTAATCCCTTCCTGAAGTTCACATTCAGAGCAAAACTACATTCAGGAGGTAGGCCTGCTCAAAAATAAGACATTAAAATCACAAATACTTTGATCACTGCTGGAATCAGGGTTATTTAACAAGATCACCATATACCAGTGGTTCCCAAACTGGGGGGCGGGCCCCCCAGAGTCATCACAGGGGGAACGCGGCAAGGCAAAGTAAAACTTGGGAGTTTTACTAAATTTGTAACAATATCATTGTAAATGATGATAAATCAACAAAAGAGAATTCAGGTAATTAAAAAAAAAGCAAACTATGATGGAACATATCTGTCCCAGCTTGACCAGTAATAATAATAACCAATGGTGGGTAATAATGAGACCATAGTCTTTTGCATGGACCAAAATAGTATAATTTAATATCATGAAGTACAAAGCCAAACAAGTTACACCACCTCTTGTGGACTTTTCATCCTGAGCACAAAGAAAAGCCTGCAGGTTACTTTAGAAATCAAGTATCCAACTATCATATATAGCAAAGTTGTTTTACTAAAGCAGCATCGTCTCATGGAAAACTCCCCTCATCTGAAGTAGTAGTAGTGTTTGACACTAAAGCTGAAGAATGGACAATAATACTGACACGGTTTTAATTATAGTTACTTACAATACAGCTACTAAAACTAAAGACACATTTCTTAGTATGTTTCTTTGGTTTATGTGACGGGGGGTTCGACATTATCGTCGTTGATGACAAGGGGGCCCTGCAGAAAAAGTTTGGAAACCACTGCCATATACCATGCTATTTTTTATTTAGTTTTCATGGGACAAAGAAAAATCTAATACTTTGAACTTGGCATGTTATTTTTGGCAGTGAGTTTTGAGTTCAAACAATCTTCACTGCAGAAAAGAAAGGGATTTGCAACGTAAAAAAAATGTTCACAGAATCCCTGGAAGCCAAAATCCTGATTGAAAATGAAATTGAACTAATTGCTAAAGCCTACGCTGAGATAAATCATTGTGACATCTTACAAATATACTTTGTTTTAAGTTTCTGCACAGCTCAGCAGCATAGGAACACAAAGAAAAACTTTAGCAATGAGAAGCATCACTTATTATTATACATTAATCTGATTAAAATTGAACTGTGAATGTTTGGACTTCAGTTCTGTAAAAAGCAATTTGACGCATTCGGCCTCTTTAACAGTCAAACTGTTTGCACCAAATCAGCAAGAGGCGGTAAATAAAGATATGCTGCAGTCTGTGTCAAAATGCCAAATGTTAAATATGATTTAAAGAGATCCTAAAATACTGGACTAAGATCTTCCTGGTAAATGTTTCATGAGAAACTCTGAGCTTGTTTCTCTGAAAAAGCTGCAGCGTCATAACTGCAGAGAAATGTCCAGAACGATGGCTGCAGATTTTAGTCTCCGACTCTTCGACAGAGGGGCCTGTATGAACAGAAAGAATCGAGGCCTATACAGGTATGCAAGGATTTTTTTTATTTTTTTTTTTAAAGACAGGCCTAGAATAAATTGTTGCTTCACATTCTCATTAAATATTGTGGTTATTCTGTGTGTTTTTACATAAACATATTCTCCACATAATATCTGTTGTACATGATATATTACTGAAGTTATTTTCAAAATCCTTATCTTTGTCCTTTCATTGGGCAAAAATGTGAGAAATGAACCCAGGTTTCCAAAAAATTAGGAATTGCAGCCTGTTGGTGTTTCTTATGCCATCTGTATGTTAGAGTATTTTGTAGGAATATTTTAACACCAAGTTAGTTACTAGAAGACAAATCAATAATTTGGTGGAATTCTTCCAGGATTTTATGGGCTCAGAATGGCTCGACCACCTCGTATTATCTTTAAAATAGTTGTTGGCTTTGGAGTCAACATGGAGGACTTAAGCATACATGGGAAAAGAAAACCATGAATAGTTGTTTTTTGCTATTGCTTCCTCATAGTGTAAAGCAGGGATCCCCAATCCTGGTCCTCAAGGACTGGTGTCCTGCAGGTTTTTAAAGTGTCCCAGCTGTAACACACTTTATTCAAATCAATGTGTATTCAGCAGACGTGTGCAGAGCTTATCTGAGTCAGGTGTGTTCCAGCTGGAACACCTGGAAAACCTGCAGGACACCGGTCCTCGAGGACCGGGGTTGGGGTTTCCTGGTGTAAAGGTTTCTATATAGAGACGACTGCTGCACAGTCAGTAGTGCGTTCATTGACCATTTAAGTGATCCAAGTAAATTAAAAATGCTCCTCGTTCCACTTTGAGTGACTGCTCTAAAGCCACAAGAGGCTCTTTGTCAGAGTGTCGTTCATCCCTGCAGAGGACAAACAGTACAGACTTTTCACAGCTGGAAGGCCGCGATGAAACGCATTCAGACAAGCAGCTGGTTGATGTCAAGCATCAAATACTAACACTGATGTTATCCTGAATTTAAACAACTGAAATAAACACAGCAAACCACAAATCAAATACAATGTTCCTTTATTATATGTATTCCTCAGCAGAGGCATTAAAAACCACTGGGTGATGACAAACTATAATGGTGAATGAATGATCTCATGTCCATGAAGCTCTGTGCCACTGAATCGGTCAGGGCACACATTCACACATCTCAGCTGCCTATTTCTTTTTTTTAAACCTTTATTTAACTCTTCCACAAAATAAAAAAAAAAGTATTACTCAGCATCATAGATTAACCAGAAGTTTTACTGATAAAGTCAACTCCCTGCTGGGCTTTGGTGTTTAACTTTATCCCGTCTGGCCACAAACCAAAAGCAGAGTCATACCAAGCATACAATTACCTTGGTTTGAACCTTAAAACCTTTGATTAAACATAAATACATACACAAACCAACAACCTGTTGGTCAATGGATTAAAAAATATTGTGCAAATGCTTCGTACAAACTAAGAACATTTTTAACACAACCAGCAACTCGCTCCTCACGTTACACATTAAACTGCAGCACATTTTGAGTACAGTACTCGTGGTTTTTCAAAAAGCAACTTTTACTCGCCACACACACACTGCACCTCCCAACACAGACACAGTAAGGCCAAGACCGACTCTTTAAGACAAAGTTAGTGATTACTGGGAGATCAAACTGCAGTGTTGAGTGATTTGACTTTCACACCATCGACATAGTCTGTTGGGTCAGTAATATACATTATACACCATTAGAAGTGTAAAAATAATAGCATGCAAATTTAAATAACATAAATGAACAAATGCTTTGCTGGGAATGTGTAAAATAAAAACTGAAAAGTGAAGTTTACTCGCTTTGGGCTCAGTCAACTATGACAGCAGATCAGAAGTAGAAATCTCTTCAGCCATTTTATGTTATGATGGAAATTTAGCTTATAACAGTAAAAATGGATTCCAAGGAAATTAACTTATCAGAAATGAAGTGCTTGAAAGTTTCACCACAATTTTACAAAAAAAAAAAAAAAAAAAAATGCTGTCACTAAATTTTGTATGTTTCTTTGCATCTCATCTACTTCAGATGGCTCAGACCAGTAAAACTTAGTCACATGGTCTGATACTGGGAAAAAATTGGGCAGTTTTTTTTTTTGTTTGTTTTTTTTTTTTAGATCACTTGCAGTGCTGATTAATGTAGCTGGAATGCTAATTACTAGCATACATGCCAACCCAAAACCATTCAGCTGAACCACCAATTTTATATTTCCCACCTTTGGCATTTTGTAGCTGCATTTAATTATGACTAAAATATTATTTCATCTGTCAATTACCTGCATCATGTTCCTGCATTGTTGCTTTTATTTAAACACACGAAAGAATTAAAAAGAAATGCCCGATATTTTTTCTTCTTTGATCTAATTAAGAAATAATATGACAAAAACACGTAAAAATCTTTCCAACTAAGAAGCTTTGAACAAACATTTAACTGAGAAAATCATTTCTCTGCCAACGGGGGGGGGGGGGCCTTTAGTGTGAGTGTGGAAATACTTGCTGTTTCATCGAGAGCTTTTCGCTCTGTTACTGGTGAAGGTGTTGAAGCTGCCCGTTTCCACAAAATGTAAACAACATATCTGCACTTGAAACGTCTGCCGACAGAGACGCACTGCAGAAAATAAAACAAATGAAATTTTGGGGGGGAGGAGGGGGGGGTACTAGAAGTAGATTTAGTTGGACTTGTTTTTCTCTTCGCTGTTCTCCACTGGGGGAGTTTCTTGAGGCAGCTGCTCGGGCGTGTCTTCACTCTGATAGGAGGG
This sequence comes from Telmatherina bonti, assembly GCF_933228915.1. Lineage (NCBI taxonomy): Eukaryota > Metazoa > Chordata > Actinopteri > Atheriniformes > Telmatherinidae > Telmatherina > Telmatherina bonti. The sequence goes on from NC_136625.1 coordinate 17,008,991, forward strand.
GTCTGTGGTTTGTGGCTCCAGTTTAGCTGAGGGCCCCTCTGTCTGCGGCTCTGCGGTTTGTGTACAGTTGATTGGTGCGAGCATTATGGGAGGCTGCAGGGAGCAGAAAATAGACGTTTGTGAGACTGCTGAAAGGTGTGAAAATGTAAATGTTTATGAGAAGTGATACAGAAAAGCCGAAGGTAAGACAAACGGTGCCAAAAAACAAACAAAAAAACCCCCATTTAGTCCTATCTGAACTAACCCGTCCCCCCCCAATTAAAGATGCTGAATGTGTTTAAATATGGACGTATGAAGCAGTAGAGAAGTGCCTAATAAAACGCCAACCACAGGAAATACAACTGCTGATTCCCTTTACAGCTGGACAAATGAAACATGCTAAATAACACACTTTATGGAAATTATAAGGCCACCTGTGCCACAACAGTCCGACCAATAAAGTCTAGAACATGAGCAATAGCATTTAAACAAAAAAGACTAAAATGTTTACAACAGAAAGAAGCGTTTAAATGAGATCAGCGTGTTTTAATGGTGAATGTAAGTGGCAAACCCAGATAAAATACCTGCAGTGACATTCACAGACAGCTGAGCCCTCAGCAGCAGACTACAGCAGACCCACAGTAAAATAAGGGGCAAGGAGCAGCAATGGAGGGGAGGGACAGTGAAACAGAAAGAGGCAGTTGGAATGGATGGAGTTATGTAAAGGCCTTACTCAACTTGTAATACTACTTTACTCTGCATGATATTAAACACTAGCTTGTTCATAGTTTTGTTTGTTGGTTTGTTTTTTTTTCTTTTCTGAGGAAAAATAAAACAAAAGTCTTTTAGTTTTGGTGCAGTAGGCGGTCAAATCAAACTGGTATTCACCACAAATCCACTTCCAGTCCAGAACTGAGGCAACTCCCTGCGCCACAGTGCAACAGTGAGGCTGGTGAGAAGAGTGCAAGGCACCAGGTAGAGCAGGGCCGGTTGACCCATCTGCATCACAGCCAGGGCCACGAAGGTGATCAGCAGGCCGATGCCGTACGCTGGCAGGAGAAAAACAAAGTGGGTCAGATATGGGAGCGATGTTATTTATAAAACAGTATTACGACAGAGAAATAATACAGTAAAGCTTTGAGGGAAGCAAAAGACAGATGTTTTTTCCAGAGGCAGGTCCTGCAGAGATGCCAGCTGTCAGAGTATAATCTCAAAATGCTCCATTTACATCATCATCTAGCATCATTATTATCAGGGTAGGAATGCAGCAAATCCAAGTAAAATTATAACTTAGATCCATTTAAACCAGATTACTGTCCTTTTCCCGGTAGGCAGGCATGATATGAAAGTCCAGTTATTGACCACGTATGTCTGACTTCACCATACACCATCTATTCATGTGCTATGTTCATGCTCTTCCAGCAGCTTTGGCTCTCTGCTCCTTCTAGTGCTTAAAACAGAAAGCTGGAAATCAAACAGCACATATTTTTGGACACCAAAACAGTTATTATCATACAACAGAGAACATGCAGGACAAATATGTTGCTGCACATTAAGAGACAGCTACAAGTTACGATTGTACAGGGCGATAAATGTGTTTCAGTCTTTATGCCACAACTCCATGCAGAGAAAGTAAAAACTAGAGAAACTTGTCAGTCACCAGGAGTCCTCCCCAACTTCAGAAATCAGTCACTTAATGTAGTCTGTTTCTTTTACTCATTTTATACTGTATGGTTTTTTTTTGTTTGGTTTTTTTTTTTGCATAGAGCATGTATAGTGTAGGCAAGTGAGATCTGACCACAAATGACAGTGTAAGAATGCAGGATGAAAAACATGAAATACCAGACGTGAACATGACCAAACATGAGTGAAGTGACGGATAAATACACTGTATTTCATTCTCTACATTCTCATGCAGTGGCAAACCCATCCGAATGAGGCTTACACCAATTACAACCCTCTTTTGCATTGCAGGCATTCACATACCGATCGTACAGGCCACAAAGTAGATCCTGGAGGATTGTGTTAAAATATCAAATCTGTGACAGTACGCCACCAGCAGGCCTGAAAGAGAAAAAGCAGAAATGCTTAGAAACAAATAAATCTCCGTATCCAAAGCTAGCCACAAAAATATGCAGAATATGCAGAACTAAACACAAAAGAGAGGAAAAAAAGGTGTGGTGGTGAAATTATTCATTTATTGCAGCAGCTTGAAGTCAAAGCACAATGATCAAATAAGTGTTTTGATGACGGCCCACCTGGTACGAGGATGTCTCCAAACCCTAAGAGGGAGAAGGGCCGGTCACAAAGAGCCAGAGGTGAGAAGTTTAACCTCGGCACTTTGAGCACCATGGGAAGCTGGAAACAAACAAACAAACAAAATCATTATTCTCACTATTAGCTGCTTTTTACATAAGCAGAAAGAGATATTTGGACTTGATGAGCTGAAGGAACAAAACTCAGTGGTCTCACCTTTTCATGTGTGGCAGAGTCAGAAGGACCAGCCGCTACCTCCACCATTATACTTTCCCCACTCTGAAAATAAACATGATGGTAAGCAGAGCATTATAAACCAAAACTAGAGTCTGCAGATGTTCCAACAGTGAGTGGAAAGGGTGTTGGCATACCTTTGTGAAGAAGGGAGTAATAAATACGAAGAAAACATCATACACAAACAGAACTGTCAGTAGTAAAGTGCAAGCCTACGGAGGAAAGAGAAAATGATCAGTCTCTTTCTCCTAGACCAAGCTTGGTTTAAATTTGTCAGTGTGTCTGTCCTCCCACCTTAAATGTGGGCAGCCTGACTGTTTTGAGCATATAGAGACAGAAGGCGATCCCCAAAGCATCCTGCAACACCCACGCCCACCTGGAAGAGACATAAAAACAACGTTTGTCAGCCAACGGTATCATCGCAGTGGAGCTGCAACGTTTTTATCTCCCTCAGGCAGGGGTGTGTCACCTTGATCCCATCCAAGATGTTGCTATTGACAACACATATGATTTTTGCAGCCACAAACTTAAGTTAACTTAGCTTTTAAATTGCATGATGTGTTCACTGTTTAATTACGTGTTGTAATTAAGGAACTATTCCTAAAGCCAAATATGCAGCGGGATTGTAGGTGTATGATACAGCAGGAACATGAAACATGTCTGAGGAAAAGATAAAAAAAAAAATGTAAAGATTCTGCTGACTGGAATGAGTGGCTGGCTTTCATCCACCTATGTGTGCATTTAGAGGAACGATTCTCTGTGGACTTACTGGTCTTCATTACGGAACACCATCCAGATGACGCTGACGCTGATGCAGAAGGCCGACAGCAGTAACATACGGATCTGCGGGCGCTTATGCAGGTATGGCAGATTGTTCTCTGGGACCCTGTTGTCACAAGATGGTACCCATGTCATAAAAAGGCAGTCACTTGCAAAACATGATTAGTGTTAGCATCTCTAGTAGGGATGCAGCTAATGATTGTCATATCCAATTAATCTTCAGATTAGTTTTTAATTGAGACATCTTCAGTTGTCATGTTCTCTCTTACAGTCTGGTGTTCATATGATTGTGAAATAAAGGATTAAACCATTCATTTTTAGGAGATATAAACAGTTTTTATCCATGTATTTATACTGCATATTATATCCTGTTACTGTCTATGTAGCTTTTACACACCTACTGAAGGCTCACCTGCATTTGCAGAAAGGAAGTCTCCTGACAAAAGGCCACAGACAGCTGTAGAGGCCAACAGACGAGGCCACACAGAAGATCCCAATGACCCAGATAGCTAAACAGTGAGGAAAAAACAGATACCGGCAAGTTAGCTCATGTTGCCATGTCATATCCATTCACTTTCTCTTAAAGGAAACACACTTTGTAGCAGTCTCACTTATTAAATATTTGAATAGTGGCATGACTTGTGCCACTGAGTAGTAAGATTTGCAGTGTGCTTGGTCAAAGTACAACAACTGCTCATAAACGTCAAGATATCCTGGAGCAGTTGTTGTGATTTCCACCTATTTAGAGGCCAGACTTATTCTAAGTCTTTATCTTACAACATTATTTGTCAGTTTCTTATTTCTGAGCATCAGTACAGATCAGTGATGTGTATCAGTGTGGTACCTAGGTAGTCGTAGTAGAAATACAGGAGCACCAGCATGTTGCAGCACATAACCACAAACACACAAATCATGATGGGGGTGACATCTACTGTCTCCTCATCCTGCTTCTCTGCACTGTCATCCCGCTTGTGTTTCATGTAGCGTCTGCAAAGAGAACCACAATGATTAAAGGACTTCTATGACGACAAACTATTGACACGTATCTCTTCACATTTTTTTGTTTAACTTGGATCTAACTGCAGATTATTTCTGAGGGGTTGGTAATCTGCCAAAGCATCCAGGATGATCATTCTGCAAGCCACAGCCAATGTTTACCACTCTTGGCTGGGTAAGCGGCATTCACTGCCCTCATGGGGTCAAAAAAAAAAACAAAAAAAAAAACAAAACACACTTATAGTCCAAAATGCCGTTTGCCTGCGGTCCTGTCCATCAGACGCCCCATCGAGCTGTACCCTTAGTCACCTTGGCAACTCCATCAGAAAGGGTGGACTGATTGGCTTAAGGTAGTGAGTCACTTGTGCAGCCTCAAATAAACAACGCTGCCCTGAAGTGTAATGATACAAGGCAGGCTGCTTGGTTTGAAGAAAAAAAAAAAAAAAAGGAAACACTCCAACAGGGGAAAATCTGTGTAATCATACACTCATGCTTGTTTGCCAAGAAAACTGATAAGTGTACTCTGATTTAAATTTAGTATGTATTATTTAGAGCACTTATAAAGTTCTACGGGGGTAAAGTAAAAAGTTACTAAAACGAGCATTGATTACATTTGGTTATTAAAAAATGTAACCTTTTTATTAACACTGACGTGTGGCATTTCATCCTGGATGCTCTAACATGACTCATAAATCATTACACAAGGATTATGAGACACGAAAAGATTTGACTTACTTTTTGCTGTCCCTGCTGCCAGCCCAGTAGCCGCCGATAGCCACCGTTCCGACTGCCATCAAGAAGATAATCACCATATTGTAGTCCAACACAGGCTCGTTGGGGGCATACATGGCAACCAGTCTTCCTTTACCAAAGGTCTGTTAAAGTTTAGAGAAAAGTTGTGGCTACGAGTGGAAAAACGGGTTTAAAAAAAATCTCAATGCTAGAAATGTCCATGGGGTGTTAATGCCTCTGCTGTCCAGGAGTTTAACAAGTTAAAAGAAACATGATGCATCAGTTTGATCTCACAGATAACTGGCATTTTTAAGGTAAAATGTTTCTTCACCTTGCCTATGTCCAACATGTCGGAGTAGCTCAGCAACGCTACAGGAATGTCAATCTCTTCATACTGAGTCTTGTTTCCTGCAGGTGGAGTCTGTTAAATAGATTAAAAAAATGACTTTTTGTGAAGCCCTAATATCAGTCTAACACTGATGCACAATGATTCCAAACAACTGTCTTACCAGTCGGTCCTTGCTCACAATAAGAAGCCCCTTAGCACCATTAATCTGGGCCAGGCGAACCTTTTCATAGAAAGTGCAGTTGCCTCTCATCACCATGGGGATGCGATTCGGGAAGCCACCCTCTGGAACCTCAGAGGGCGAGCACAGGACCGATGTTGTCAAGTCATAGATCTGAAGACGTGACTATGGGACAAAAAAGGTGTGTCAATAATCAGAGGTGGAAATTTAATTATCTAGATTGTTTTTTTTTTCTTTTGTTTTGTTTATCAGCTTATATCTTATTTTTAATATAAAAGAAATTCTTCTGAAGTGAAAAGAGAAAAGAATCCTCCATTAGTAGAGATGATTATACCTTTGCCTCTTCAAATCTGCTTCATAGTTTTTTTTTTTATTTATGCAAACATAGTCTGAAAGCTGCGATTCCTGTGGAATGGCTCGAATGAAAAGCTTTACTAAAATCTCTTGTATTTTCAAATTAATCTTAATAATCTTCAATATTTTCCATAGTTCAGAAATAATTGTCAGAGTCTAAACAGACAGTCAGAGCACAGATAAAATTTACACACTAGTTTGGAGCGTAACTGGGGGAAAAAAAATTAGTTTGTCAATATAGTTAGTGTAATGCTAAAAGCAGTACAGTTTAATTACATGTCTTGTGGATAACAGATGACTTACTGCCTTGTTGAGGTCCTGAGGTAGATGTGCCCACTGCGAGTTGAAGAAAATGCAGTAATCCTTCCCTGTGCTCTTGCCCTCATCACTGAAATGGGCCATGCCATACTCTCCCACCACCTGTCAACATGAAAACAATGTCAGCAGGATTGCAAATGTCCACAAAATATCTGTAACTTTGATTAGTCACTTTCAAATCTATCAGTTTAAATGTAAAACTGCGGGGTGTTTTATTGAAGTACAAAACACTTTTGTGTACTGTTTCGTGTATTTTGTAAGAGCCCTAGAAATAAATACTAAAAGCCCTGATCAGATGGAGGATTTCAAGACTGTTGTATCAGACTTGCACCAAATTAACCACCAACCAACAGCTGTCTAATAAACCCGAAAACAAACGCTCATTGTTCAGTTTGGAGGAAGAGTTTATCTCTGGTGTTATACAGACCAGGGAAGAGTAGCTACTTGTAGACTGACGAAGCAAGTAAACGATCAACCGTGAAATATTTCACTCCTGAAATGTGAGAATTCAGACGCGTTGTCATTTTTTTTTTTTTTTTTTTTTTTTTTTTTAAAGCGCATTGTTGGTTTCTGGCTAAAATTTCATGATTTACTTTTAGGCTTCTTGATCGTTGTGTCAGCTTCAGTGTTGCTGTAAATCGGCTATAATCCCTCATTAATGTCATATCAAAAGGTGATGTGAGGAATTTGAAGGCCCGGGGTGATCTCCGCAAGCTAACCGTGGTAGCATTCAAGCTAATACTGAATATACAACGACTAGGGAACAAAATATCTGTATTTGTCATTCATATACTGGAATATGTAATACACGCACGGAAAAAAAAAACAGTTTTTGGTTAACCAGATGCTACTTCTCTTACCTTCTGAATAAGAAAAGCGGCCCAAATCAGTGTTTCTGGGACCCTCATGATGCCTAGCTTGCTGTTGTTTCCCCCATCAACCAACCAACCAACGATACTTTGGAGCTCTTCAGCTCAGGACCTCGCCAGCTGTAAAAGCCACGCCCACTTTCTCTGCGAGGTTTCTAATTGGCTGGGATCATTAAGCGAATGCACCGACCAATGATGTTGACGCGGGTTGCTTGACGTCTAAACCTGAATGCAAAAGTATCAACCTGGTATCAACTGTCTGCAGACATTTAAATGAAACTCTGTGTTATTAATTTATTTTCAACTTTATATTGATTTTACGTCTTGAAAAAAAAACAGTTAGACTAAACAAAATATATGGATACTCTTTTCATTCAAAAACTTCTGTAGTAATGTATCAATTTTTCTTTCATTAAATGAAATGAAATTAAATCAAATGGAATGAAATGAAAAATACAGTATTAATCCCCAAAGGGAAATTCAATAAATAAATTACTTAATTTCTTATTATCTTGGATGCAGTTATCTATCAGTTAAACTAATTTTAACATTTTATACATTATTATTCATCATATGACATCTCTTGAACGAAAGCCATCAGGCCAGCATGAAATCTGTATGTTTCTTGACGAATCCAAATAAAATTTGTGGCTTCCTCCTAATATGGACGGAGCATATCTGTTTACTAAATTCAGGCGAGTCACTCCTTTGCCTGTTAAAACGGAAACTCCTACGTTGACGTACAACGTCACGCACTACGCAAAGTCCATGTATTTGAAATAATGCCACTAGCGCGGCTTCCATGTCCCTGGTGGTCTAGTGGTTAGGATTCGGCGCTCTCACCGCCGCGGCCCGGGTTCGATTCCCGGTCAGGGAACTTCTTTTTTATCTTTTCTGACTGCCATGACGTTGCAAACTCGATAAGTTTTCTCAGTCGCCGCCTCTGACAATTTATGTACATATTAAGACAGACAGAACTTTTTCCTGATTATTTTCTTTCTATCTATGTTTCCCACAGCCAGGTGGGTTCTGTTAGCCTTTCTTCTTTAATCTTTGCAGTAACTTGCTCGATCTTGTTCACTGACGTACTGCAGCTACTCGATATCACAGCATGATGTCATCCCATATGTTCATCCTCCTGCCAGGTATTTTACCTGCGCCAAAAGCGTAGAAGAACGACATAAATACCGGAACCTAAATCGTTCCAAACTTCACAATAAACTTTGACTGCGGCGACAGTAGTGTGTTTTCAGAAACAGATTGTATGGTTATTATTTTATTACCTTGACAATAGTCAGAAGAATAAAAAGCTTTATGAACAAAATGAAAGAATGTAAAAAAAAAAAAAACAGACATAAGCATCATAAATATGTTGATATGCCGTCGTGCGTTGCAGAAAGTTGTCTTTCTTTGTTAGAAACTATTGAAAGTACTTAATAAAATACTGCTGTGTAATTTGATTACATTCTCATGAATATATAAGCCTTATTCCACCAAAAAACTCTATTCTATTTCATCCATCCATACACCCAATTTTTGCACCACTTATTGCAGTAAAGAATCACAGGGAAGTTGGAGCCCTCATTTACCAGGGAAGAGGTAGGGTACACCCTGAACAGGCCACAGAGAGGTTATTTAGAATTCAGATGTAAAGATGGGTGAGCAGGTTCACAAATTTGTGACACAGTATATATAAAAATTGGAGAAAAAATAAGAAACATTTTCCTTGTGTAAAGCGACATTGAAGATCGCATCATCCATGGTGTGTAATACCATTTTAGGATTCATAGAATCAGGAGAAATTTAAGTACCAGAAAAGGCCCAAGGTCAGAACTGGATTTTGTGATCTTTCAACCCTCAGGCAGCACAGCTTTAAAATAGATACAATTCTCTACTGGAAATCACTCCATAGGCTCAAAACATTTTTAAAAATCCCTTCATTTGAACATAGTTTTTCCAAGCTTCAAGCCATATCATGCAAAGAACAAATAACAAAAGCAATCTAGAAATTGCACTGTATGAGGGATAGTATGGGTTTAGTTTCTATTGTCTGGACAGCTTACACAGTTATGCTGCACTATCGGTGCTCAAAAGTATATATACAGTGGGGTTCCAAAGTTTGGGCACCCCTGGTAAAAATGTATTTAAATGTGCCAAAAAGAAGCTAACAAAAGATGGAACATCTCCAAAAGGCGTCAAATTACAGATTAGACATTCTTATAACATGTCAAAAGAAGTTCAATCTTATTTCCATCTTTTTAACTTTTAAAATAACAGAAAACAAAAAAAGGCCTCTGCAAAAGTTTGGGCACTCTGCATAGTTAGTACCTTCTATTCCTCCGTTTGGCAAGTAAGACAGCTTGTAAACACTTTTCATAGCCAGCCAATAGTCTTTTGAATCTTGTTTGAGGTATCTTCACCCATTCTTTCTTGCAAAAGTCTTGCTCTTTTAAGGTCTATCCATAGACTTTCAATTATGTTGAGGTCAGGAGATTGTGAAGGCCATGAACCTTCAGTTCATGCCTCTTGATGTAATCCAACCTGGATTTTGAGGTGTTTTTAGGATCATTATCCATTTGTAGAAGCCATCCTCTCTTTAACTGCAGCTTTTTCACAGATGGCATTAGGTTAGCATCCAAAATTTGCTCAAATCCCATTGAATCCATTTTTCCTTCTACTCGTGTCATGTTCCCTGTGCCACTGGCTGCAATACAACCCCAAAGCATAATTGATCCACCCCCATACTTAACAGTTAGATAGAGGTTCTTTTCATTAAATTGTGTGCCCTTTCTTTTCCAAACGTGCCTGTGCTCATTCCGGCCAAAAAGTTCAATTTTAACCTCATCAGTCCACAGAACTTGTTTCCAAAATGCATCAGGCTTGTCTATATGTTCCTTTGCAAACTTCAAATGTAGATTTTTGTGGTAAGGACGTTAAAGAAGTTTCCTTCTGATGACTCTTCCATGAATGCCATATTTGTACATGTACCTCTTTATAGTGGAAAAGTGCACCACGATTCCAGTATCAGCCAAATTTTCCTGGAGGGATCGTGCAGTCAAATTTGGGTTTTGACTTGCTTTTCTTACAATCTTGCGAGCTGTTCTGTCTGATATTTTCTTGGTCTTCAAGATTTTGCTTTAACTTCCACTGTTCCGATTTCTTGATAACATTCGGAACAGAGGATATTAGCATCTGAAAACACTTTGCTATTTTCTTACACCCTTCTCCTGCTTTGTGAGCATCAACTATTTTCAGTTTCAGTGTTCTTGACAGCTGCTTAGAGGAACCCATGGTGCCGATTGTTGAGGCGAGGTCAGATGAGTCTGAGCATTTAAAACCTTTGAGATTGACATCACCTGGTCTTTCCAGACACTAACTGTAAACAATCCAGGACACTGTCAAGTGTCTGTTGTCAAATTGGGGGTGTACAAGGTACTAACTCTGCAGGGTGCCCAAACTTTTACAGACGCCATATTTTGTTTTCTGTTATTTTGAAGGTTTAAATGATGGAAATAGGATGTAACTTTTTTTTTACATGTTATAAGAATGTCTAAACTGTACTTTGATGCCTTGTCGAGATTTTCCATCCTTTTAAAGCTCCTTATTTGCACATTGAAATAAATTTTTACCAAGGGTGCCTAAACTTTGGAGCCCCACTGTAGGTTTAATAGGAAAATCCATTCCCCTTTGGTACAATGTATGTTTCGGAGATAACCTTATTTTGCTAAACCACATACTGCATCATCACATCAGCATTGGAGAAGAGTTTGGGAAAGTAACTGACATCATTTCCAGACCAGACCTTTCACCAAAAAAAAAAAACCAAACAAAAAAAACCCAAAACATTTGGCTCCTCATGAAACAAAAAGTGTGGTAATGAAGGAACATGACAGGACAGGCTTCTAAAATCCTGCATCAGTCATTATTGTATTGATTTGTTGTTGGGTTTTTTTACTTTTCAAGTTAACGCTCTACTTTGCTATTTATAAAAGTGAACTCTGCAAATACACCAATGACAAGCCAACTCGACTTACCTTTTTCGGAGCAGTCATATTTTGAAAAGAAAAACCGGAAGTTGTCCGTTCAGCCGTGGCGGATGTGTCTGCTCGGTCGGAGCCTCTCTCAGCTACTTGAATGAGGAATGCAGTATTCGTAGCCAGCCGTACTGTGAGTATCCGTAGCGGTAATGCCTTCACATTTATATAGTTCAATACATATTTTGGTACCATATTTTTTTGCTTTTGGTGGGGTTATGTTAACAGATAAAAACACATTTTCTGAAAACAGACAGCCGGTGTTAACGTTAGCTTGTTAACGATCTTCGCTAGCTTTCTTCCGTGGTTTTGACTCTGTTTTGTCGAAACTATTGACATCGTTAGTAATTACATAGAGTGTATATTTTTGATGGAGTTTCTTTTATTTGTTTGTGAGGGAAATTTTGTTTGTTAAACTGTTTTGTTTGTGTTTATGCGTGAGAATACGTCTCTGCCGCATGCGCATAAAAACGGTAGCGTTGCTACTCTGCGGTAACTTAACAACGAGACCTATCATTTAATCTGTCTTAATACAGATTAATAACATTACAATCGTTATCAACGAACTAAACGTAGAATACACGTACATGTGGATAAGACTCAGTCCCTTTAATTGAGTCAGATAGCTGGTCCGGGGAAGGAGGTGATGTAAGTAGGACTGGTATGCAGAAGTCTGACATCAGCATCAAACTCTGAAATACTAAAGCTGTGTTTACTCTGACCAAATAAGGAGGAAAGAGGCCAAGATTTTAAAAAAGAAGAGGTGAATTTGAAATGTTGCTCTATAACAAAACTGCTATTACAGGTTATGTTAATATTTAAGACTTTGTTTTAGGCATGATTTGCTGTTTGTAAAAAAAACAAAAACAAAAGACTCCTTCAGTGACTGATGGTACTTTTCCTCCTCATTGCAGCACGTCTTATCGCATCATCATTAATAGTCAGCACCATGGCTGGCTTCAGGCAGGAGGATGTTGAGATGTATTATGAAATGGGAGAGGAGCTGGGCAGGTATGTAGTTCTGATCTTTTTATGTCTCTTTTATCCTCTTGCTGTTGTCTGCACACTTAACATTTGTGTAATGTGTTAGACTATCTGGAGAATAGCACGAGTCCATCCAAACACTGTTGTTTATTTCTGAACAACAATTTCTGATCTTAATTGTGTGCAGTTTTCCCATTAATAACAATAGACATGATTATAGATTGTAGGCCGATCGCACAAACTTCAGTGAGATTCATTTTGCTGCTAAATATGAACTGCTGTCTCTCTAAAGTCTAAGATGGAAACAGGCCCAAAATGCTTCAAGTAGCATCGGCAAATATAATCTTCTGCCTTATTAAATGCGGCGCTGGACAGTTTGAGAATGAGTCATCAATTTTCTAAAGAAAAAAATCCACCTCTGTGCTATACTTATTTTCTTCTGCAGTAATGCAGCAAATGTGTGACGTCAGTGCCTCAGTGTGCGCTCCTTTCCACTTCTGATGTGGTGTAGCATCAGCGAAGGAGAGGACACTGGATGTTGCACAACTAAATATGTGTTGGTGTTATTTGTTTTAGTCTTCTTCCTCTTTTTTTTTCTTTTGTTCATTTCATGATAAAACTACAGTCTCCAGCTACTTACATTTCTTTAGAGTAAAAAAAAGTTATTTTTGTGGAATTTCTACACTCATAAGTCACCAGCTGTTTTGCTTTGATTAATGCAGTTAATCGATTTCTTGATCTTGAGAATCCTTCCTCCTGAGACTGATATGAACCTGTGGGAGTCACATAATAGCTGTAGAAAGCAATGAAGGTTTTAAACTTTCTTTAATTAAACTGAGAGAACATTAAGGATGTGATGGTGTTAGTGCATGCATTTTGTATTTGGTTTAACATACATTTTATTTTAAAAAGGTTTTTTGTGTCTCTTACTGGATGTTTCATTCTCTCTAGACTTCTTTAAAATGAAGACATTTGACAAAGAAATATCACCGCTGGGTTTAACAACCTATCACTTCAGATTAATTACAGTGAAGAGCCAGAAATGTCTGAAAGCCGTAACAGCTCTCTGTTAAAAACGGCCATTTCCCCTCAGATGTTATTGTAGCCTAAAGTCATGTATTATTGATCTGCTTGAACCAGCAGCCAAGAATTTAGTCAATATAAAATGGAAGCTGGATAGAATTGTAAAAAGTCAAGCACTGATCTGTCATCCTGATTTATTTTCCCCTACTCTGGTTTTTCCCATCTGCAGCGGACAGTTTGCAATTGTCCGAAAGTGTAAAGAAAAGAGCACAGGCGTTGAGTATGCAGCTAAGTTCATCAAGAAGCGACGGCTGTCGTCCAGTCGACGAGGGGTGAGCCGCGAGGAGATCGAGCGCGAGGTCAACATCCTACGGGAGATCCAGCACAGCAACATCATCACCCTGCATGACATCTTTGAAAACAAGACTGACGTAATCCTGATCCTGGAGCTGGTGTCCGGAGGAGAGCTGTTTGACTTCCTGGCTGAGAAAGAATCTCTGACTGAAGAGGAGGCCACACAGTTCCTCAAGCAGATTCTGGATGGCGTTCAATACCTCCACTCCAAACGAATTGCTCACTTTGACCTCAAGGTCAGCAGTCTTACGGGGAAGCTTGTGAGAAGCAGTGGGAGATGACATGTTGGCTAGAAGCTCCCTAGGTCTTAGCAAGCTTATCTTTCATTTATGTTACTGGAGAAGATTTTTTTTTGTCATTAACATGAGAAATAGCTGGCAAAGACTGCCTTGCTGATTGCATTTTTTGTTAAAAGAATCAGCAAAAACTTATAGCTTTTAAGCTCACAGAGACTATTAAAACACATCAGAGTTTATACCAGGCAATGTCTTAAGATGTTAGAGGTGAATGATGGCTTTAGGAGCAGTCTGAGCCATTTTATTCATGGTACTTCAGGAGGGAGTTACAGCAGCTTTATAAAACTTGTTTGGGTCGATTTATGGTTTTTAAATTAAGTTAAAACACAGTTACTGTCACACAAGGACTAAAGGAAAGCAAAGTGGTTTAGTGAATATACTGGGGAAAAAAAATATTTTGGTCTCAAGTTCAAACAAAAAATTTCCGCTACGCTTTTTTCGTTCCTCAAATCTCTGACGTGTAGTTATTTTTGTTGTTTCAGCCTGAGAATATCATGCTGCTGGACAAGAACGTGCCCAACCCCAGGATCAAGCTGATTGACTTTGGGATCGCTCATCAGATTAAAGCAGGAAATGAGTTTAAGAATATCTTTGGGACTCCAGAGTTTGTCGGTAAGAGCTTGTTCCCTTCCAAATATTAATTTCACGCTCCTAGCCTGGATTCAGATGTTGTGCTGGAGTACGCTCATGCAGGGCTCTGAGTTAAGTCTTGTGAGTGGATGATCGCGTGCTTCAGATCACATTTGGTTGGAATTAAAGTGCTCATTCCTCTGTGTTTTACAGCGCCAGAAATAGTCAACTACGAGCCGCTCGGCCTGGAGGCAGACATGTGGTAGGATGTTTTTTTTGTTTTTTTTCCTCTGTCTTTCGTTCTCCTTCTTATCGTTCCTCTCCCCTCATCTGAAGCTGTATACCAACTTGTCTGACAGTTTTCATTCATCTTCGCTTGTCTCCTGTTTGCAGGAGCATCGGAGTAATCACGTACATTCTGTGAGTAATGTTTCACATCACGACACTGTTGAATCACTCCCCACTCCCACGGACGCGTAATGTCTAAAGTAAAGTTTCCGCCTGTGTTAGGTTGAGTGGTGCATCACCATTTCTGGGAGAGACCAAGCAGGAGACTCTGACCAACATTTCAGCTGTTAACTACGACTTTGATGAGGAGTATTTTAGCAACACAAGTGAGCTGGCCAAAGACTTCATTCGTCGTCTTTTGGTCAAAGATCCCAAGTAAGAAACCTTTCATATGGTTTAAATATTCTCTTTTGTTTGAAGAAATCCATGTTACACTGATGCTAATTTGACCTGTTTGTACAAAATGTTTTAATGGTGCTATTTAAGGAAAGTCTCATTGATCCATAAACATATTAAAGTCATTGAGTGACAATTTTCTTTTGTAGGAAGAGGATGACAATTGATGACAGTCTTGAACATCCCTGGATTAAGGTGGGGATTTTAATTTGTCTTTATCTGTATCGATGCTGCAATAAACTCATTAAAATTCCAATGCGGTACTTAACCCCTGAGGTTGTTTGTTCAAGAAGCTTGTTTAATCCTGTTCTTTTAAGCCCACAGTAGTTGAAGCTTTTGTATCTTTTTATGAACGTTACCATAATAAATTTATTTTGTGCCTCAAGCACATATTTAGCTCATTAAGTTGTAGTTGTAATGAAGCAAAAGAGAGGCTAATAGTCGTGCATTGACCTCAAGAGTTTAACATTCAGTAGACAGTTAACTATTTATCTTTTTCTAAACAACAAAGTACATTTCTGAGTGTTTGTGTCCTCAGTAATCAGATAACGAGTGTGAAATAGTTGTTCCTTAAGGTCAGGCTACAGCGATAAAAGTTTTGCTTTGCTTGTCTCTCTGTGTATGTCATCATCCTACCGTCAATTTTCAATGTTTAAACTTACTTCTCCAGGTGATTAAAAGGAGGAATGTCAGACAGGAGGATAGAGACCACAAGACTGAGCGCCGGCGCCTGAAGACCACTCGTTTGAAGGAGTACACCATCAAGTCCCACTCCAGCATGCCTCCCAACAACACCTACGTCAACTTTGAGCGCTTCTCCCAGGTTCTGGAAGAGATAGCAGCTGCAGAGGAAGGCTTGAAGGAGCTGGAGCGCAATCAGCGCTCGTGCCAGGAGGACGTGGCAGCGCTGCTGTCCATATATGAAGAGAAGGAGGGTTGGTACAAGGAGGAGAACCAGAGCATCTCCGCTGACCTGAGCCACATCCGCCAAGACCTGCAGCGCACGCAGGCTCAGCGCAAGAAGTGCCAGGAGGACGCCCGGGTCACCTTGCAGGCTGCCAACATCCTCAAACGCAAGTTCGGGCGTTTGGAAAACTGCTACGATGCGCTAGCAGAGCAGGTGGCCTCTGAGGTCCGCTGGGTGGAGGAGCTGGTGAAGTCCTTATCTGCAGAGAGAGATGGCCTAAGCTCTGGCAGCATGCCCTAAACTGGCCCATCCAGCAAAGACATTTTCATTGCCAAGTATCCTCCTGCCCAGCTTGTGCAGTAGAGTTTGAGTGGATAAGTTTCATTTTAAGTTCTGCTGCTGCCCATTAGAACAAACTTTCCTTTATTTTTGTGTCAGGCCAGAAAGGAAGGGCAACACTCAGAAAGGCAATATGTTACAGCTGTAGACTCATTCCTGTGTTTTATACATTAATTTATAATTTTAGCAGTTTTATTTACTGTTATTCACTTATTACAAACTACTTTAGCTAGCATAGAAATGCATTCATTTATTTTAAACTCATCTTTAATACTTTAAATGCGAACGTTTGTGTTTTTGTTTCTGCCTCTTTATGTGAGAAAACTTCACATCCTACATGTTTAGTGAGGCATTCAGGGGTATTTATTTATGCAGTTATGTGCATTTTAAATTAGACTTAAGCTGAAACTTAAAATCTTTCATATGTTGGGAAAGTTATTCAACTTTGAATGATGCAATAAATGTAAACCCTCAGCACAGAAAACATAACTTTACGGTAATGCTTCGTTTTACATGTCATGCTATTCCTTGAACATTTAATAGGAAGCCAAATTGATCATTTAATAATTAGAAGAAGTAAACAAGAGATGCTACGGGACTGCTAGCTTAATCTTTACTTTTACACTCACAAACGTACTGTATAGTTTTTGTCCTTGGAAATCTTTGGAAAATAATTATTCTACATCTACAGACTTGTAAAATAGAGCATTACCAGATATGAGAATGTATCGAGTTGTCTTTGCAGTGCCTGAAAACTGATCGACCTCATTGCCTCTGTGAGCATTCACCTGCCATCAAGCTAATAACAGTTCAATCACACCAGAAAAAAATGCTCCAAGTCTTAAAAATGCAACAACATTTGCACAGTTGCCTTCTAAACCAAATAGTGTGCATGGAAACTACTTCTGTACTTATAATGTAACTTTGCATTCATCCCTGCACACTTGAGACATTCCATCAATCCTTTTCACATTCAGCCAGCACATTCCTTTTGTGTATATCGTAGAAAGCATACTGTGTAGTCAGTAGTATTTTTCTGTAGGGAAGTGTACTCATTTGCACTTAAATGATTAAAGTAATCTTCCAAAACACATTTGACTCTGTCTCTTGAATTTAGATTAAAAAATGGGTGGAAACTTTTAACAACAATTCATGTAGGAAACATCCATCCATCCATTTTCTCAACCTCATGGTCCGATTCAGGGTTGTGGGGAAGCTGGAGCCTCTCCCAGCAGCCATTGGGAGAGAGGTCAGGTCACCAGTCCATCACAGGATGTAAGAAACATGCTTCATCATATTAATTGTCCTTCAGGCAGCAAACATCCATTACTTGTTGACACAGATAAGTAAACAAATATGTTTGGTTTGCTGAAAATAGAAAGGATCGTGTTTCATGCCACAAACTATGTAATTAATTTGTCTTGGCTTTTTCCAGCAGCTCGTACGTTGAATGCAAATGACACAAATCAGTTCAAAATCAGTACATTTCACTCTCTCTTTCATTACATTACACTTGGTATCATATAGCTGCTACATGCTATCCTGCTTCAGTTTGTAGCTTTTTAACAAAGGAATTAAAGGTCCAGTGTGTAAGAATTTCTCACATCTAGCGATAAAGAAAGGCATCGCAATGACTTCAAAAAGGCCAAGCACAGCTGTGAATGGACAGAATTTTTCCAGACTTTAGCAAGTTTTCATTTGCGAGTGGGTCCAGGGCCATTTAGTTATACTGCCAATAACAACTTGAAGATTATGTACATGTGTACTGTTGTCTTTTATGTGCCTTTTAATGCACAATTTACTCCAAATGCTGTTCCAGCAACTCTCAAAGTCAGGCCTGGCGTTTTACAGCCCAGATGGTTCTCACCTCATACACAAAGCTGTTTGTCCATTCAAAGACACTGAAGTAAACACCGTCCCATGTCTTCCTGTTATGATAATCTGTTTTAAGTTGGTTTAGCTTCCAATTGGGATCTCAAACCCCAGTCCTTGGAGACTACGGTCCTGTAGGTTGCAGGTGCTTTAGATGCTGATCCAACACATATGATTCAGATTGTTTACAAGCTCTGCACAATGACCCATGTTTGAGGCGCGCTGAAGCAGGTAAAACATCTAAAACCAGCAAAAGAGCCACCCTCAAGGACCAGAATTTGAAAACCCTGGTTTAATATGCACATCTTCCAACTGGAAAACTGGCAACAAGGATTCCCTCTGGCGGTGGTTCAGTGGAACGTGAGATAGATAATCTGGTGGTGATAAACATATAAACAAGCAGGGTTATATCAGCATATCTGTTTTATGAGATTATTCAGATATCCAAATTTCATTTGTGTAAAAGGAAGAGCAGAAAACAGCATCCACAGGACGTCAGGGTCTTACTTAAAAAAAGAACCTAAATGTGTAGCAAAATGGGAAATAAAGAAGAGACTGAATAACAAATGTATTCTGTTCACATAATGTCAAAAGTTCAAACAAAGATTTTAAAAGGGTTTAATTATTTGTTTATTATCACATTAATAAATAACAATAAATACCCATGTCATCAGCTGCTTTAATAATCCATAACCACAGTTTTCTCATGATGACTGTATCAAAACTCCACAATGAGAGGCAATAAGCTGATTTGTAAACTCTGAGACCGTACAGCACCCTTCATGGTTGATAATATAAATAATAAATGGTTCCTTGTATTTACAAATCGTACAAAAAAAAGTTGTTTTTGTTTTTTTAAAAACCATTTTGAAACAAATGGATAACCGCGTCCACACTGCCACGATGAAATGAGATGTGAGAGAAAGAGCAGCTCAGACTGAGACTCGGGCAAAAACTTCTGGCAGTGGTGTCGTGACTTGTTTAAAGTTAGAGGACTTTCAGAAGAAACTTTCTGGTTTTCTTCATCCTGATCATCACAAACACATTCTTACAGCAAGGTTGTTGCTTTTTTTTTTTTTTTTACGCATCTTTCAGAGTGTTAATGTGGGCGCAGAGTTTCAGTGCGGGTCCCAGTTTAAGGTTCATGGTGCTGACCAGGTGGTCCTCAGTGAGGAGCAGCAGAGCCTGTCCGTCTATTTCCTGAGAGCGAAACTGCTCAGCCACGTCTGCACCACCTGGAGGGAGGAGAACAGAGATCAGACTGAACCATGCTGACCTGATGAGTGAATGAATCTGCAAACATTCGCAGTTTGACCCTCATATCTCTCATTTCACCATGACCGTCTCTCTTATTACTGCTTTTGTACCTAATAGTGACATTAATCACGATTCAACACAAAAACAGCATCTACAACAAGCGTTTGAGCTTTTGAATATATCTGCCTCTTATTTCTCCCCCAAAGGGAAAATTAAACATCTTAGGTTTATATTTTCTGCTATTAAATACAAGTAAAAGTGGAATATTTTATTTTTTATGTTTACATTTTCTATACCGTCCTACATAATTGTGAATTTGTGTTGTAAGACAGAAAAACCTGCAGCAGTGCTGTACCTGGCAGGGAGTAGATGTAAGAAAACACCTGCGCCACGTTCCACTGAGACGGGCAGTCGGCATCTTCTTCTCTGTCAGAAATAATGATTGTTTCCAATGCATTCTGCTCTGATTCTCGCTCGCGCGCTCTCTCCGCCTGCTTTTGGAGCCGGGTCATCATGGGAACGGGAGGCTCCTCTTCCTCCTCCTGCTGGTCCTCGTCCTCTACTTGCAGACACAGCCTATCCTTCTCCAGGCCCAACGAACCCTGGGACAAAGACAATTAGACAATGTAAGTGTGTGTTGTCTGTAAGGGTGGGGCTATTGACAGTAACTAGACCACCACATAATAAATTACTTGGTCGCCCGATTGATGATCTTTTACCTGGAAGAAGAAAATGTTTTCCACTCAGAACTTTGCTACATAACTCTTCACAAGCTGTCAAAAACAATAGACCAGTGGTTATTTTTCAAAGGTAAAATATGTTTTAATTATGAAGCTAATCACTAAAATAGGAAGAGCACAGAACAGGTTCTTCATCCATTTTCTTAACCACTTCGTGCGCGGGGAAGCTGGAGCCTATCCCAGCAGTCTGTGAGCAAGAAGCAGGGTACAGCCTGAACAGCTCGCCGGTCCATCACAGCTCATTTTGCATTATATGCAGCTGAACAAAACCTTCTATGGATAATGAAAGCTGCATGTATATGCATGCAGTTTGGCAAATATGGCGATCACTGAGGAAATTTCAAGGCATCTTGTGCAGGTTTTCTGCACGTTTAGAAGCTTTGCTCCTGTCACAGAGCAGTGAAAGGAGCAACGCTTCTGCCATCATTGGTGTTACCCCACCTGTCTGAGAAAGTTTTCTCTGGAGACTCCGTTGACTCTACTGGGAGGTCGCCCCCTCCTGCCAGTCGGCCGGTGGCCCAAGCGTGCTGTTCGCTGCACTGCGATCCGTCTTGTGCAGCTCACACTGTACCTGGGCAGAAAGTCTGGTTAAAGATGATGTTCTAATGCCGCCTTTCCACTTTTAATATCAGTAATGCTGGGACTGTAGATATAATTCATGAAGCCAAAAACTTGTCGAATGTTTAATTTCTTTTATAAAGTAGCTGCAGAGAGACAAACTGATGATCTGAGTGACTTACTCTGTACTCTTTTATGCATGGATGATTGGTTCAGTCTGACTCATCTGGTGGAAACTGTATGCTATAATAACTTCCTGAACTCGCTCGTTTTAACTCACTGGGGTGAACTTTTACCTTCGGACACATGTCATGGAGCAGAAGCGTTTGGACCGCAGAAAGGTGTGAGCGTAACCTTTGCTTCCACAGTACTCACACAGCAGTACACCCGCCACACTCTCCTCCAGCTCTGCAGCTGTGGAGAACCAGAGGTTAGTTGCACATATACAGAAATGCACACACCCAAATAGACACACAGAAAGTCCTCACCAGCTGCTGCAGGCTCATCATTTTCCATCTCAGAGTCTGTGGAATCTGACTGGTCAGCATCCATGGGACTGTCTTCTGCTGCATCCCCATTAGTTTGTCTCACCTGGGATTCTGGAAGTGAGGCTTGTTGTTCGGCTAACTGTGATGATGGACCAACCTGCATCTTATGGTACATAAATAAAAACAATCTTTTATATAAACATAAAAAAGGGGTGGAAATTTGATCATGCAAATTGATGACAATGGAATGATTAATTAAGAAAGTCTCAGGATGTGGAAGTTAAACTAAAACACTCGTTTACTGTGTTTTTACACACTGTTGGCCAACTAGATCTTCACCAAATGGTAGACACACAACCTAACCTTTCACAACAAGTTAGGAAAACACCTTTTTTTTTTTAACCAAGGAAGGTGTTGCTTCTTTCAGCAAGACAGTGCGATTGCACTTTCTACATCCAACAGCTTGGCTCTGCTGCCGGCCAGCTAGACCACCTGCTAAAACTGTTGGTGCTTCATGACAAATGTAAGAAAAGAGTCCCTGATCCACGGAGCAGTATAAAACCTATAACAAAAGCCTGTTTAAAAACATACAATATCCCACTTAAAACTTGACTAGTTGGTCAGTTTTTAAGCATCATATGGTTTAAGAACTTATTTGGAAACAGAGCAGTAAACATAATGTTGTACTGACTGATCTGTTCCCATCTTAACCACAAGCTGCTGCAATATCAACGGCACAGTCTTAGTGCTACAAATACTCACAACACATTTGATTGCAAATAAATCTGTGGCTGAAAGTTACTCTTATCAAATGCATGTTTAATTCCTGTTTGACTCACACTTGCTTGAACTGACTTCCTAATCCAGTCATAAAGCAACTACTGAAGTCGGTGAGCAGTCAGTGACAGAATAACGTCTGCTGATGTTGGAAAAAAGAAAAGCCACAATAACATGTGGTTGACATTTCATCTACATTTCCGTACTATTTAGCTAATTTTCCATTCTTATTCCCTGAAAACTAAACAACATGGCACTCAACTCACAGTTCATACCAAACACTTATTTATGGAGGTGGCTTCATTTGCAAAGCAGGTCCTCTTTTTAGCCCCATCAGTAGTCTCTCCGCCGTAGGGAATGCGTTTATAATAACATGTCTATGCTTTGGCTGTGACATTAATGTTTAACATGTCAGAGATAGCCCCTCCAGGAACATACCGGGAACGGCTCCAAACCCTCTCGGATGACAAAGCCCTCTACAAGGTGTGTGAGGACGTGGGATGTCCGGTCAGGGCTTCCTGGGGGGCTGGCTGGGGCAGACATTGGTTGGCTGGGGCCTGTCGCTGAAGCTGGGAGGATGGGAGGTGGTAGAGGAGGAGGAGGAGGTGAAGCTGGAGGGTTGCTGCTGCTTATGGAGGTCGTTGTGTGCTGGGGTGACTCCTCCATGTGGGGTGACCTGATCAATGACTGACTGGAGGATGAATCGACCACTTCAACTGGAACAATAAAGGATTTTATTAGCCTTGTGACATGTATGCACACTAGGAATCAACAATCCTACCAGGTAGCATGCCAACGTGATGCAAGACACACAGCTGAAAGACTACTTAGCACTACCACCCATCTCTACCACCTAACTGTGTCACTGCTTGGGGACAAAGATCAAAGTTAGCAATCAAAGAGTAGCAAACAAATAAACCACTTAAACCATATCTTACTTTTGCCACTTTATGATAAAAAAGTTTTATTCCACATCAAAAACTTTGCGAATATGTCCTCCTATCACCTCTTTGTTTGAATTGAATCATGAAGTTCATGGTCGTTTGCATGAAGATGTGGAGGGTTTTCTAGTGAAGTGTTGATTTTTCCTTATACATATTATCTTGAGGTTCACTTCTCTCTGGATCCTTACAGCGTTTTTAGGGTAAATTCAAGGAGCTTTCCCTCAAATAAATATAAAAACAGATAAAAGGTTTCTGGGATATTTACCCGTAGAACACATCTATTAACACATCTGTAAAACTGCTAGATTTCCCTGCTTTTAGCTCCCATGTTTGCACAACTACTCATCAGACGTAACGAGTTCATTTGGCTGCTTATTATCTGGTTTTCACTGAAAGTAATGTGGTTTTTCTTTAGGTGGAGATAAGCAGTTACATTTTCTTCTCTATTCCAGGTGAATTATCTCTGACACAGCGACACATATCTTGATTCTGACACGTCTGTCGTAATCTTGCATTTCTCAGATTTATTTTCAGACCAAGATTATATATGAAAGTCTTGTATTTGTGTAGATATACTTTATTTATTTTTGGTAAATCATTTCAGATAGAAGGCAGAAAACACAGACCTCCTGATGAAGAGGTTAATAGCAGTAACTAGAGCTTACTGTAAAAAAATAAATAAAAAATAATTAGGCCTTATCTAAATTATTACGGGTACTCATTCAGCTGAGTAAAGAACCTAAGAGAGCTATGTTGGTGAAGATTGTGAGTTTTATAGAAGGATTACACTAAAACTATCTCACCAAGCTGCAGCAGCAGTCATTTATTTGTATATTGAGCAGCCTTTCTTCTTCTATGTTTTTCCTCATAGCTGTTGACAATGTGGCACACGTGGTTGCAGTTTGTGAGGAAGTTTGAAGTTTGTGAGCGTATGTCGGCTTTGCATTATCGTCATTTACCTGCATCATTCTTTTTAGGAGACCCTGTCAGAAGTGTAGGGGTCCTGTCTCTTTGTGGTCTTGGAGGATTGTTCTTCTCCTCTGACCTCACTCTGTTCACTTCGCACATTTTCTCCGACTGAAATTCAAACCACAGCGACACTTCAGACAAACCTGCACTTAATCTAAAGCAGACATATTAAACGACATGTGGTGACTCACAGATGGAGTTGCCCGTTGCCTGACAGGATGCACTTTCAGGTCAACAGCCACCGTCTGAGGAGGGGGCAGGTTCTGGTAAGGCATCTGGACCAGAGCTTCTTCTACGGGCAGCTCCTGCTCTGTGAGCAGTACCTGTCCTGAATTTACTGCCAAAGTTTGGACTGAGTGCAGGGACAGTTTGTGGAGTGAGGCAGGCGGGTTCTGAGGCAGCCTGGGCAGAACCAGAGGAGGAGGAGGGGGTGGAGGCTGATTCTGGCTTAAAGGGAATGAGATCCGCCGTTGTGGAGCAGCCATCAGAGGAGGAGGCTGAGGCTGAACGCTAGCAGCTGGGGCAGATGGGGCAAACATTCTAGAGACAGAAAAAGGAGGAGGAGGAGGAGAAGAAGACGATGTGGAGGCTGAAGGGTCATTTTTTGACTGAGTACTCGACTGCGTGCTGGGTGTGGTCAGCCTTTTAACAGAGAGTGAAAGGGGGCTGGTGTTGCCATCTTGTGGCGCTACTCTGAGGGCAATGGGCTGGAGCTGCCTTTGGGTAGGAGCTGCTGCTCCTCCTGCTTGCTGGAAAATGAGCTGGTGATGCGCCACCCGCTGGCCTGGGGGATATGACAGCTGCTGCTTGACGAGCGCGTGGGTGTGAAGGGGAGAGTAGGCTGCAAAGGAGACGACATGAAGAATCATTCATGTTGAAGTCTAAAATGTTGAATCCTTCTTGTGAACTGTAGTGTTGGAACACAATCACTCACCTGGAGTTATAACCTGGGGACCTGAAGCCACCCGAGTGACATCTGGGGGCCCCGTTTCTGCTGAGGTGTCAGTCAGCTGTTTGGTCTTCAGTGCACAGATTGTCATCTTCGACAAAGAGGCAGCTGGAGACTGCGCTTGAGACTGGGTGGATGGCTTTAAGATGACACCGTGGGCTGTTGCGAGAGCTCCAGGCAAATGGGTGTGTAGAGCCAGATTCTGCACCTGGTTTACAAACAGAAACTTTGTATTTGATCGAAGCTCTGGCCCATTAAATGAAGAGAGCAATCAATTACACACAATGAAATAGCAAGACGCTTCCCTCTAGATCATATATTTAGCACAGAACGTTTAACTTTACACTGGGCCTCATGCTAAAGGTGTGTGGCTGCTTCTAATGTTGTCTTGTGGAATTTGTACCTGAGAGGAGGTAGGTAAAGAAGAGCAGGAGGTCACACCAGGGAGATCTGACTGAACGGTACCCACAGTGGCTGCAGGAGTCAGTATCAGCTAACAGGAGAAAAACATCAGAAAAATCCATGTTGGCTGACAATAAATCCATCATGTGGCTAAAATGGGACATAGCGGTCTCAAACTTGACAATTTTTTTTAGAGGTTTCTACCATCTGAGTTCGAAGGTACATCTGAGCTTGGTTGCAGTTGGCAGGTCTGTTTCCCAGCAGCATGGCCTGCTGGGATATAGTGGTTGCAGCGGCAGTGGACGTTTGAGTACGACCAATCAGCTGGGCTGCCACTGGAGATGCTGGTAGAGTGATCTGGATATTTGGGAAACATAATGACAGTTATTTGAGGCTGGCGTGTGTGCTCAAAGTGAGAGGTAACACGGAAACTTACTGTGTTTTGGGAAACACCTGCAGGTTGAGTCAAACTGCTGCTGGATGAGGAAGGCGACTGTCTTTGGCAAACTGAAGCCTGAAAAGCAGAGAAAACATGTTATATTCTTCCTGTCTACAATTCTGCATGGTGCATATGAGCCAGTGACGCCTGCTGACCTGCTGTATGGTGGCAAGGGTCTGGAGATGGGACGGGTGCTGGTGCTGCTGCAGAGCTGCTGTCTGCAGCATGAAGTGCTGCTGCTGTGCCGCATACATCTGATGGAGATACTGAGCAGCCATGCTCTGAGGTCTGTGGATAGCATGCTGGATCACCTGATGATTATAGAATACATACATAAGCCCATCTACAAATTAGTTTCAGTAATTTGTTTGCTGGACATGATGACAACTTTTAGATATTTAAGTCTTATAGCAGAACCAAATAAACAATTAAGCTTTCACTGAAATACTTTTATTTGTTGTTTTAGTATAGTATAGCCTTAGTAAGTGTTAGTACAGTATAATATAGCCTATTTTCTTCACCTGGACAAAATGCCTATGTTGAACAGTCCAGAGTCATTGGTACGGTATGTTATTTGCTACATTCACCATTCAAGGGGTCAAGCTTTGGAGATGTGAGTGTTACTGTCTATTACCTGTACAGCCTGTCTGTCTGGTGGGATGATATTGAGGGAAGTCGAGGGCACCTGGGTGCATGTGCTGCTGGTGGCAGTAACCGTTGCCATGGTGACAGCTGTTGATGTGGCAACTCCGGTTTTATTACAGGCTGCCTTATTTTCCTCTGGGCTCTTTCTGTCCATATCCCAAATCACACACAAATTCTGCAATGAGGAGGCTGTGTAAAGAAAAAGTTAATAAATGATGGTTAAATACCAAATTTATCTAGAACATAGTCAAAAGTATGCATGGTTTAAGTCCTGTGCTTTTATAAGTGACGGGAAAACTATGGATGTTTTAGTTTTGAGTTAAAAAAAAAAAAGGAGAAAAAAAAGGCAAGCAAGAAATATACATACATATAGTCCTACATCAGCCCATAAGTTTAAATTTGACCCAAATTTTCTGCAATTCTTAAAAACATTTGTGAGTTTAATGTATTTTAAGGCAGCTCCTTTAAATTTAAGGCAGACTGATGTTTGAGGTGTAATTGCCTTTTTTCTACTGACATGATTTCTCAGCTCAATTACTTGTGCATGAAAATAGAAGAAAAAAAGAATTTGTTGTAATTTATTTTTTAATACCATTCCCTATCGTCAGACAAACAAAATCTCACAAAGAACCACTTCATAGCCTGATGGGTTTGTTTTAAGTTTCTCATTGAGAAAACACATGCTTAAAACAATATTTTTGCAAGACAACCTTAACGCAAAGCTGACTATAACCATTACTTACTCCAAACTAGAACACAAACTTGTATGAGCAAACAATAACAGTGAATAATTAACATAAATTAGTTTTTAAAATAAGCTTTAAAATACTGAAGATTAAAAGACAATGAGCTCCAATACAAAAGGGGTTTTGTCTTTATTTATTTATCAGTTTCATATTAACGGCAAATAATAGCAAAACATATTGATAATGGAGGTTGAATACCTTTAAAAATGTACATTTTTTTTCATTAAGCATGACAATGAACAGTATGCCTATTAAGCACTTTGAATATTGATTTTTTTTTTATCCCTTGCAGAGGCGGTTCTGACCAATTAAACGCGGGCAAGATAATTCTCGACAGAAGCCTGAACAATAACATTTATTTATTTCGTTATTTCTTTTTTTTTTTTTTTTTTTTAAAAAAGGGTTTGTGAACCTTCAGAGAAAGCAAAAAAAAAAAAAAAAAAAATCTGGATGTCTTCCACCGGTCCCTGTCTCTCTCCGCCTTCACGGAGCATCACCATGCATGCACAATTATTCACCTCAAGTCGGCGTTACCTGCCTGGTACTGATACAAACTGGCCATATCCCGTCACACTGTTCCAGTCATGAAGCCGGCTGATGCACCAATATACTGTAAAATGTCGATTTAAAACAATAACAAAAATCAGACATCAGACGACAGGCTGCACAGCAGCAGGCTGGAAAACACCCCGACACAGCACCGCTTGCAGTGCTGGAGGACCTTCCACAGCACCAAGGTGGGTCCTGCAGATGCTCCTGCAGCTTTTTTCAGTCACGAGTGTCACATTTATAGCATTGGAATTCTTTAATCATAGCCTTTTTAAATCGGTTGACGAGAAGGATTTCAATCCACGAAACTGTACTGCAACACAGTTATAGCCATGTTTTACCTTCACTTGTTTATTTACCTGATAACATGTGATCAGAAAAACGGGAAAACTCGAAACAAAAGGTAGTTTGTTAATTGAACAGATTGAATTCACTGTTGTCTAGTTGTTAAGCTGGCCTGGTGATGTGCTGAACTGGACAGATACATAAAGTGTTATTCAAAGCAAAAGTCATATTTTTTCAACAAAAGACCTTGCCATTTCAAAAATGCAATTATTATGTTCTTTTCTTTAATATTCAAAACTATATTTGTCACTTTTGTTTTAATTTCTTGTTTCAAATAAGCAACACTTAATAGTTCCAAACTTTGAAAAACAAATAAATAGGAAAGGAGACGCTTTTGTCACAATTTCCAAGACGCTGCTGACTTAAGGGATTTAGCAATTTCTGAGCTTAGATGTTTGAACACAAACGCAGCACACACCTTAAAGACTGTACCATCTATGCCAGGGTTGGTACAGTCGGAGGTCTGCTTTATTTTGTGACTGACACTTTGAAACGTGGATCATACCATCCAAATTTCGTTAACTTATAAAATAATTTATCTATGTTAAATAGAATACAGTAATTTTCATAATACAGCGTTTGCCTTGCCCCAATGGGTTAATATCTAAGTTACGAACTCCCCTTGAACATTCCGACAATGGTCTCGTCCATCATTAGGCCTTTGCGGTAGGGAGTTGTTTGGCGGACCCCGCAAGTTTTCCTCTACTTTACGTGTACATTTTGTTTGAAGGGAAAAGACCAAATTCTGAGTTTTTGCCAACATTTGTGTAGTTAGTTATTCGACTTATTGTCTGACGATTCAAACAAAGTATTTTGGTGCGTGGTGTACACGTCCAGAGCCAAAGAGGGAAGGGAGGTATCGGTGAGTCTGAGGTTCCGCGGCGAGCTTATGATGCCGACGTTGCGGGACAGCACCATGTCCCACCCCGGCGAGAATTCTCATCAAGTCCGGGTGAAAGCTTATTATAAAGGGTAAGAAATAGCTATTCATCTTACTATCTAGTCAATGTTGTCAATAAGATAATCAGTGTAAGTTTTAGTCTTGGTTGCTAAGCAGTTGGCTAGCGTTAGCTCAGTCGGCTAACAGCTAATGTTGGTTATCAGCAGGTTTCGGTAAACTTCAGCAGATTGGCAGGTGAAACTGTCCAGACGTCCTGATAGCGGAAAGCCAGTCCCTCCGCGGAATGCCACAAATGTGTCAGCTAGATCCTGCCTTTGGGAATTGTTTATACTGGATGAAATTTTGTCCATTTTACCGGAGTTTGAAAGCTTTCAGGGGCCAGTCTGCCATTTCAGCTAGCTAATAGTTGCTAACCAAGTTGACTGGTTCCAACACAGTTTGCCCAGTATTGACTATCTCCAGCACAGTTTGCCCAGTATTTGGATTGTTGTTACGAATTGATTTGTTTGCATTTGCTTTCTGCTGGTTGTTTTCACAAGTGAGCGTTCAGTCAGGTATGGATGTTAAATAAAATGTAGGCAGATGTTATGTGACATCACAGCAATAGCGAAAGTATGAAAAAAATCCAATTTACCTGTATGGATCTTGTTTGACGACCAATCATTGTCCAAAAATAATGTTATTTTAATTAGTTAGTACACAGCTGTACGGATTACGTTATTAGTGTCTGGACAAGTCAATGAAACACAAGATTCTGAAAGTAGTTTTTAACAACCTCACTATATACTTACTATCTTATGTTGTAGTTGTTTCAACTCAAAATTGGTCCTAATTTGTGTTTAAATTTATTTAAACTTTATATAAATACAGTCAAGTGAATTGCATACCTTTCCACAATAGTTAAACAACTCTTCAGAAGTGTTTATGATGGAAGAATATAAATGAACATTTTATGACAAGGAAGTCCGATATTGTCCCCCTTTTATTTATTTCTTTTTTAAACTTTCTTAGAAGTTTTTAGATAATTTGTTAATGTTAATTTTTTCCCCCCAGCTCAAAATAAACTTTATATAAACATTGTTTAAGACAGAACAGAGTACAGGTAAACGCTGTAATAGCGCCTGAACAGAAAGTAATTTTGGACATCAACTCATTGAGTTGATGTTTCACTAATAAAGAATCCTAACTTGCTGACCTGAACTGTGACACAGGCATATGAGCTGATTTAGTTTCAGGTTTATATATTGTGATGACATTGTTTAATCATAGGGCTGTTCTGATGACGCCTTCTCTTTCGTTTTTTTTTTTCTTTCTTTTTTGATTGAGCCAATGATTGGAGGCTTGAAAAACGTGTAGTGCAAGTCATCTCTGCCTGGCCTGTTGTATTCTTCATTGCCTGTGAGACACACCTCAGGAACTCTGTTCTGTGTGGTGGTGATGATTAGGTGTCGTCTCGCAGAACAAAGCATCTGAAGTATTTATGACATTGCTGCTGAGGAATCTCAGCTATGTTCCCAAAAAGGAAAAGCAGTATAATGGTCTCAGTGTTTTGCTTTAGGGATGCATTAAGCCAGGATATCTTAAAAGTTATTAGTATTTCTGTGCAGACTTGAAATATCAGGTGGAAGGGGTCATGCAAGATGGATTATGTTGTTTCTTTGTGGGACTTCTGCTTCCCGACTGAGTAAAACAAAACTAAGATTCACATATTCACCCTTTTTATAGTGTTGCATAATTAACAATTCATTAGTCTCATGATATTACAAAACCCCCTTGTGTGAAGAAAAATAAATTTCAAACCTCAATTCTACTTTTCCCACTTCAGCTTTAGCTGACATACATTGAGAGGTATGCATGACACTTAGCTTGAAAACAGACCCACACTGTGAAACTTTAGGGCTTTAAAGTGTGCATGTTTTCATAAATGCGACAACCTTTGTATATTTGTTCCAGTTATTTTATTAAAAAATTTATTTCTGAAATGAAATTATTAAGGCAACTTGTGGGATATTTGCTTTGATGCTTTTGTAGTGGTTCAGGTAGTGGAGTGGATGACCCATTGACCAGAAAGTTGATGTTTTGAACCCCACTCCCCCAGTCAATCTGTTAATGTGTCCTTGGTCAAGAAACTTCACCTTCCTTTCATGTCTGCATCCCTGGTGTGTGGTTGTGGTAATTAGAGAAGTTGTTGGAGCTGATTGGCTGCCACGTTTCCATTTTCCCCAGCGTAACTGTGGTTACACACGTAGCTTGCCATCACCAAGTATGAATGAGGACTGTATGAATCACGGATACAATTTTAAGCACTTTGAGTGCCTTGAAAAGCACAACATTATTGTCCTTGAAGAAAAAGAAAATACAGAAATGTCACCCTTTTTAATGACCTCACTCTGTAGAAATGTCTCAGCTTAGATATTACCTACGTAGTCCTTCCTGAGTTCATTCTTATTTGCATGTCTGCTGTCATTCAGTGCCAGAACGTGCAGACTGGTGTCAGGTTGTAGCAGTCGCCGTCTGTCACTGGCTCATCTTCGTTTGGTCCCATTCACGGACTGGGAAGAAAGTCTTTAGAGACTGCATGCTGATGCTGTTGTGTAAGAGTCAATTCACTGTTCATAAAAGAAACTAAGCAGCAGCTAACTTATTTTAAAAATAGATTTAAGTTTTTTCTTTTTATTTAAAAAAAAAAACAACAATTTGGGGTTATTGATTTTATTTAAATGTATTTTATCAATACTTGTGTGTAGGGCTGGGCGATATGACCTTTTAGTAATATCCCGATATTTTTATGGCATGTCACGATATACGATATATATCTCGATATTTACCTTAGCATTGCATTAATGCTTTGGTGCATACAATCACATCAGTAAGATGATTTTGTGTTTATATTAAAACATAATTGTTCATACTGCATTAAGATATGCTGATTTTAAACATTCATGCCAAAAGGATGAAATTGTAATGAAGAAAATTGATCAAAACCCTATTTATTGAACAGTTAAAGCAGTGGCACAAACATGTAATTTCAAAACAAAATAAAGTGCCTTTGCATGATGTAGTAAATGCAACGTATGAAATAGGTGCTCTAGGGGGTGACTTTTCAAATGATGAAATAAATTTGTGGTACTACTACCTTTTGTGGCGACACTTTTGCGACATACTTTGCATACGACAGTTGTTGGTCAACATCATCTCTCCGGTATCCAAACCACTGCCAGATGATGGATCCTGTATTATTTTTCTTTTCTCTTTTCTTTTTTTCCACTGAAACAGTCTATCCATTTGAAAAATTATTTTGAATACCATTAAAACCACATTGTATAAATCAGCTTTGTCCTGCTTTAATAAACGTTAGCTTATCAAATATCAAATTTAACCAAAGGATTGTAATGTTTTGTGGAATAGCTAGCTGCATGTTCAACCCTCTATCAGGACTTGGGACTGCCACAGTGACCCAAAAAGACACTTTGACAGAGATACATTTATGTTTTTTTATTTGTGTAGTTTTCTTACTTTTAGTTTAGTCTTTTTTTTTTGTTTTTGTTTTTTTTTTTGTTTTAGCTTGCTTTGGGTTTAACTATTATAAGGCTTTGCTTTATGGATATGTTTTTGAGTTGTCGTGTATTTTTTTAATCGCAGAATTTAGCATTGAAATCAGTCTTATAATACAGGCAGAATGTCATCGTATCGTCTCCAATAAACAGCTTCAGCCAGTTTTTAATTCAGGGTTTGATTCCCACTCCTTTCTGTACTTTCTAGAGACATGACGAGCTAGATAAATATGCTTGTATCACACGCAGTGGACGAGGTGAGTCTGTGACAGGTTGTGAGTGTAATCAAATAGAATTAATTATTTTTGTGTGACGTGAAAAACTTTGTAATTTACGTCCCACTCTGTTATCCAGAGAGGGATCAGTGGTGGATTTGGCAGTTCATTGTGACTGTAGGTGGAGTCGTGCAGGTGTCCTCTCTGCTCCTCTGACTGGCTGCAGCCGGAGCCGGAGCGACTGAGTGCTTTAGGACGGGGAGAGACTCTCGTTTGTGACAATAACTTTACAATATGCGCTTTAAAGTCAGTCGCCAAAACACCAAGGAAAGTCTCCAATAACTCCAGTAAAAGTCGCTAGATTTGTCGCTAGTCGCTTTTCACAAAAAAAAGTCTCCAGATTTAGCGAGAAAGCCGCCAAGTCGGTAACAGTGTCTACACGCTGCCTCTCATGACGTAGCACGTAGCTCACGTTATGTACGTAACTAGGTGCGCTTGCTTTAACTCTTTTAAGCGGTATAGAGTCGAGGAGGAGTGAGAAAACCTCGCCCGCAGCTAAAAACAACTGCGTGACAACAGGATACTCGAATATGACGAATATAGGCATTTTCTATATCGCACAGAGGACTAGCCACGATATCTTGAGTATATTCGATATATCGCCCAGCCCTACTTGTGTGTTGATACATTGTTCCATTGTAGTTAAATTGCAGTAGAATTCATATATCCATGATGTTGTAAACATGGATGTATTAATGGGAATGGAAACAATATACTAAATCTAACAAAAGAAGTGTAATCATAATAATATTTATGTATAGTGACATATAAATGTTCTGTCTCTGAAAATGGTAAAAAAAAAAAAATGTGGGAAAAAAATTAATTTCCAAAAGGCCTAAAATCAAAAGGTAAAAATCACTTTGATACGAAGGTAAAAGTGAAAATTTCGATACAGAATTGTTTGAAAACAAATTGTGAATATGTTTATGCAGAACCAAATTTAAAACATTTTTTTTAAAAATATCTGAGTTAAAAATGCCTTTGCAGAGTAATAAGAGTCCTTTACTGGCAACTACTGATGGTTCTCTATTCATTAAATGAGTCAACTGGTCATTGATGTGATTGGGTGAATACCAATTGGAACAGACAGATTAGCTCATTTGTTCACTCTATTTTTTTTTTTTTTAAATTAAACATTTTTAGCACTCTTTACACAGATTGTCTCCCACATGATTTTGTCTAAAAAAAAAAAAACAAAAAAAAAAACAAACAACCAAACAAACCACACATCAGGTAAATGACGTTTTCTACACAAGCTAGACATTATCAAAAATCTTTTGGTCACAAGTCTTTCACAGTTTTCAGGAAGAACTGAAAGAATGCTGTTAATATCTAGCTAGTCACAACTATTACTGATTTTTTTTTTTTCCTGCTTTCTGTTTTATCACCTGTCTACCTGACTGGTTCAGCTACCTGAAAATTAAAGACTGAATTTTAATTATTCAAAACAGGCCAGCTAATGCAGTTTTTAACAATAAAATATCCAATCCATTTAACTTAATTTAATGCAAAAGAATGCTTCCAAAGCATGGGCAGTAACAACGCTTTTGTCCTACAATATTCTGAATTGAAATACTGTTGTGATAACTGGCTAACAAACAGTTTCCCCTACCTGCAGCATTTCAAAGTCAGGCGGCAGCAACAGACTGAACTCGCCACGAGTCACCTGAAGAATTCCACATAACGCATAATACAGTCAAAGAAAAGAAGGATTTTGCTGTATTTGGGTCACAAATCAAACGTGCTTGCATTTTGGATTACACCTTTTAAAAAAACTAGGTTAAAGGTTAGGCGTACAAAAGTTAGATTAGAGATTTTAACACAATTAAAAGCTTCTATTTATAAAGCTGTTTTTATTTATTTATTTTTTAAGTAAATTCTTCTCCTTTACTGTGTCAAACAAAAAAGTAAAACTCTTTGTAGTATTCCCAGCACTTTACCTACAGTGTGTTCTTCATGCCAACCAAATCAACTTTTAAGAATCACATGTAAGGCATGTTGTTTGGCCAGAAACAAGGATTACACCAGCTTGATGGAGCAGTTCAATTATTCCTCCCCATTTTAAGGGAGTTTTTCTTCAAAGACTCTATCTGCATGACGGCTTGAAGGCTCAGCTTTGTTTGAATATTGTTTCTAGCCCTCCTCTCTACTTTATCCCTGAAAGCCCCTCAAGCACTGAAACACAAAGTCATGCAGCCGTCCGTCCACTAACCCCAAAGTTTTTATTTTTTATTTTTTATGTTGCCTGGTTTCTGAAGGGCTGAGGCACTGCTTGTGGAGGGGAGGTTGGGCTTTTTTCAGATCATTTTTGAATTCACAATCTGTGACAACCAATTATCTTAATGCTCATCAAAAATTCATTCCCTCCTTGACAGCAGAAGAACATTGACGAGCTTTCAGAATCTCCTTTAGGTTAAAATAGGCTAATCAGGCACTTTTAAGGCTGATTAACTTTGAAAGGTTTGTTTAGTTAAACAAACTAAATACTCATATTGCCCCTGTAGCATTGTGAGTATAAATGATGGTGGCAAATTCTCCATGCAAAAAACAGCATGTGAACATGTATGTTTAGTCAGTCAAAAAATGACTCCTGCCATTTTATTTGGGCCATCATATCATCCTTCCTCCTTGGAGTTATAACAATCTGCATAATTATGATCCTGGCTGGGTTTAAGTATAATGTGGAAAGTGCAACAAAAAAAACCCCTGCTTCATGGGTGTGAATATCTCAGCTGTATTGTGTCTACACATTTTGTGCATTGTGGGTGATTGTACCTGTCATTATGAATGACCTTGTCCCCAGGCCTTACTGTAGTGTGTGGTTGGTGGTATGTTCTGGATAGTTAACTCCCTCCTGTTTAACACTGCAGGTGGGCCATGTTTCCTGGAAACCACAAAATCCAAGAGTTAAGACCCACAGATCTGGGTTTCATTACTGGGGGCAGCAAGTGTCTAGAAGTCTTTTTTTTTTTTTAAACTATATTCAACCTCTGGTTAATGCTTTAACTTTCAATTTTGGTGTGTATTTGTTGGCATGTGATATATACAGGCTGTACAGAGGTGTTGCTCGGGGTATATCCTTGCATGGCAGTGGTGACAAAGAGATGGATGGTCGTTGGTGCTTGTGGAAGCCCTGAAAGGCACACAGTGACAAATTGCTTCATGGTGGGCAGATGGGGCTGCAGAGTCCTACTCAAAGCAGTTAAGTTGTCTAAAACATAGGTCAGCACTCCCCTCCACCTCCTCCCTTTTTAATTTAGCTGTGCTGTAGAACGGTGCAGAGTGGAGGAATGCCAGGTGTGTGAGGAATGCCACTACTCCCTCTTCCTCACCAGAAACAAGCTCCCTTTTGCTCACTGCACAATCCTTCTGCTGTAATCACCCAAAGGAATACCACAGAATGCTTTCCTTTGTCATGTTGTAAAGGTTGGTTTTGTTGATTACATTTTGTAGGACAAGGGCTATGTAAAATATTTAACACAAAGGGAAGAAATATATTTTTGCAACTTACCTATAACTGATTTCTTCATAACTGTAACACACCCTCACTCCCTCATTCTTACTGATATATTTAGGTTTTTTGTTACTTAAAAACTAAGATTTTGTCATAGTATTAATAATTTAAAATTCGGCTTTCCAAAGTGTAGCATTGATGATCCACCATAAATATTGCTTTATTCAAGTTCAGTTAATTAATCATTTACCGGAAAATGTTTAGAAATAGAATTTTAAACTTACACTTTATCTTGTTTATGAGGTGACTTATTGCACCAGTTTTCATCACTAGCTTTGCAGCCTTATTTTCAGCAGATGGTTATACAGAAAAGGTAATTTGTTGCGCAAAGCTCAGTTCTGAAGTATGACCCAAATAAATTTAATAATAGTAATTTAAAAATTATTATTATCGTTTCTTTTGAAATCCCATAAAGCACAAGGAAACGCCATGTTTTGGGTTTCAACTAATGACCAGATGTTAGTGTAAGGTATGTTTATTGAATACGTAAAAATATGAATTAAATATGTAAAAATAAGTATAAACACTAACTGTACAGAGCTAAAAGGAAGAAACTCATTGATTTGTCTGCATATCAAATTAGCATTTGGTTACTGTGACTGATACACTTGGACATTTGAAAAGTTGTTTTGGTTGTACTCTACAATATTAAAACCTGGTAGAACACCATTTGGAAAATAATGTTTTTGTTTTTTTTTTGTTTTTTTTTAAGCTCTCCCTCTTTCATTCATATTTTTTATTTTTATGCCAACTACTAGTTTCATGTACCAGCTTTAGCCATTAGTTCTGTGTTCAGCACCTGATTGGTGGCTAATCACAGGCATAAATACAGGGTTAAGTTAACATCTACTGCTCAGGTCCAGTTAGAGTTTATTCTGTTAAAGGCATTTGCCAACTTTAAAATGCAGCTTTGGATCAGCCATAGTTGCAGTGTGGGAACTGTAGTGTGATGTTTATGTATTCTGTGCTCTGATCTTATTGGGGCTGCAGGAGAAGGCAAGGCTGCTCTGCTGCTCCTGGATGTGAGACCAGACAGTAGGAGTGTGTAGTTGCCGATCTGTTCCTCTCTGTTCAAGGCAATGATTAACACCAACAGGATGGAGGAAGAGGGTGAGAAAATGAAAAGAGGGAAAACTAGTCATCAGACTGAATCTTGACACCAGTGTTTATTAGCTTGTAGTATTTGTTTAATGCAGCAAAAGGGATTTATTTTAGTCAGAACACGGAAGTTGTGTAGTGACCAGTCACTTCATGGCCAACCATTATCTAAAATGGGACTATGATCCGATAAATCATCGTCTAACGTGTCTGTGTATTTGCTCATTGCAAGAAATAACCCCACACTGACCTTACACACTTTTTGCAGTCCTTATACTCCAGATGTCCTTGAAATGGTATGTTGTTTACACCATGTGTTGGGATTTTATCATCCTGCTATAAAGCTTTCAAGCTGATGGAAAAACTAAGTCAATCTTTGCCCTCATAGTCATTGCCTGGCTGCTGAAACAGATTTTACACTCTATCCACTTTTTATTCCCATCTGTGTGCTCCGTCCCCTTCATCTTTGCTCATCCTGGCTCCCCACTTAGTCCTGCTCTTTCACACATAAACTACAGAGCTCAGACCTCTGCCGCCTGCACATCTGTAAAAGCTGTTGTGTACTTCTTTCATCCCCTGTATTTGCATTGTAAACAGGGGTGGGCCAAAGTTCTGGAGTCAGGTGACATTGATTCTTCTGACGCTCTGACATTGGAGGCTGATGGTCACTTCCACAGGGAGTGCTGATTTGGTGTCCTCATTCGATGTTTTACTGTAATGTTTGTGCAAGTTGACTTGAGTCAACTTGAATGTTTTATTTACTGAAGTAATCTGAATGTTTGAGAATTATTATGAGGCCTTTTCATGCTGGAGCTGATGGACCTTTAGTTTTGTATATGTGTCATGTGAAAGTAAAGAGGTCGAACGGGAGAGTGAAGCTGATTTGTGACTAATGTGCCGGTGAGTCATCAGGGGGTAACATAGGCTAACACACATCAAGTCCT
This sequence comes from Telmatherina bonti, assembly GCF_933228915.1. Taxonomy (NCBI): domain Eukaryota; kingdom Metazoa; phylum Chordata; class Actinopteri; order Atheriniformes; family Telmatherinidae; genus Telmatherina; species Telmatherina bonti. The sequence goes on from NC_136625.1 coordinate 17,047,193, forward strand.
GTGGGAACCCACGACTTTAACCAGCTACACTATCGTTACTCTTCAGACTGTGTTGGCACACATCAACGCAGGGCTGTTTCCTCCGTTTGGCATTTGTGAATAGTTGAAGAGTAACAGTAGTGGGTAAACAAAAACATTTTTTTTCTCAAAGTTAGGGCTGCTCGATTATGACAAAAATTGTAATGATTATTTTGACTGAAATTGAGATCTCGATTATTTAACACAATTATCCAGTATTTTTAAACAATGCTGCGCGTCGTGGTATTCTCAACGGGTGAAAGGAGATAAATAGCATTGGTAACGGTCGTGATGTTATTCAATTCAATTCAACTTTATTTATATAGCGTCAAATCACGTCAATGCCATCTCAAGACGCTTTACAGACAGAGGGGAAAACATAATGAAGGTCAATTCATAATAGCCTATAACTACTACAGGCAGAGGAGGAGGTGTTGCAGCTATTTTTAAGTCAGAATTTTTAATTAATCCTAAGCACAAAACTAACTAAATCCTTTGAATTCATGACATTAAATTTATCTCATCCAAAATGGAATTCAGAGAAACCGCTCCTTTTAGCATTTGTGTATCGCCCACCTGGACCTTACTCTGAGTTTCTGACCGAATTCTCTGATCTCTTGTCTGAGTTAGTGCTGACTACTGATAAGGTCATTGTACTAGGTGATTTTAATATTCATGTTGACGATGAAAATGATAGTTTAAACATTTCCTTTAGCTCTATTCTAAACTCAATTGGGTTTTCACAAAATGTCAATGGAACCACTCACTCTCATGGTCACACTCTTGATCTTGTTCTAACATATGGTATTGAGACTGGTAAGCTCAAAGTATTTCCTCAAAACCCTGTCTTGTCCGATCATTTCTTATTAACCTTTGAATTCCCTTTATTTGATTACTCACTGACCAAAAATAAATTCTACTATAGTAGATGTTTATCAGACAATAATATTACAAAATTTAAACAATCAATTGAATCAATTTTTTCACCTCTACCATGTGTTAGCATGACTGAGAGTCCCCCTTTAAGCCTTACTCCTGCTCAGATTGATCAACATGCTGATACTATAACAGCTTCAATGCGTACAACCTTGGATAATGTTGCCCCCCTAAAGAAGAAGAAATTAGGTAAGATTATGACGGCTCCCTGGTTTAATTCCCAGCTTCGAGCTCTAAAACAGGCATCAAGGCGTTTGGAAAACAGATGGCGTTCATCAGGACTAGAGGAGTCTCACTTAACCTGGAAAGAAAGTTTAATTGTATACAAAAAAGCCTTACGTACGGCAAGAACAGCTTATTATTCATCATTGATAGAGGAAAACAAAAACAATCCTCGGTTTCTTTTCAGCACTGTAGCTAGGCTTACTAGGAGCCGGAGCGCTGTGGAGCCATGTATTCCTTTCTCACTTAGCTGTGATGATTTCATGTATTTTTTCAGGAATAAAATTGACACTATTAGAGATCAAATTCACAATACTCTTCCTTCTACCTATAATGTTGAGCCTGTTGTGGTCTCCGAAGCATCCTTAGAACCAGGATCTGACTTGTCTAAACAGTTTCTGTCCTGTCCAACCCTCTGAATTAACTAAAATAATAGCTTCATCTAAACCATCCACCTGTATCTTAGACCCTCTCCCAACGAGCCTATTTAAGGACATTTTCCCTTTAATTAATACATCACTACTAAATCTTATCAATATGTCTTTAGTGACAGGATATGTACCACAATCATTTAAAACTGCTGTAATCAAGCCTTTACTTAAAAAGCAATCTCTGGATCCAGAGGTGATAGCAAATTTTAGACCTATATGTAACCTCCCGTTTATGTCCAAAATTCTGGAGAAAATAGTTTCAACTCAGCTACATGCCCACCTGAGCAGAAATAATTTATGCAAGGAGTTTCAGTCAGGATTTAGAGCTCGTCATAGCACTGAGACGGCATTGGTGAAAGTTACTAATGACCTTCTTATGTTATCTAAGACACAAAGAAGAAGCATTGAACGGTCTGATTGAGTTGGGTGGGAATGATTTGCTGCTCGTTCGTTACAGTAACTGCAGAACAATATGTGCCTTCAAGTCAGTCGCCAAAACACCAGAAAAGTCTCTAACAACTCCAGTAAAAGTTGCTAAATTTGTAGCTAGTCGCTTTTAACAAAAGTCACCAGATTTAGCGAGAAACTCGCCAGTTTGGCAGCAGTGTCTGAATGAAACCAAAGCGGCAGTGGGAGGAGTTTACAGCACAGCGCTGCAATGCCAGTGACGCTCGATTGGCAAATGAAGACAGCAGGAGAGGAAACTGCTAAGAGAAAAATAATCGCACCCTTTTATTTTTATGATTGTTGAAAACCCAGATCGTAATTGAGATTAAAATCCGATTAATCACCCAGCCTTACTCAAAGGTGCAGCAGATGTGTGAAAAGGTCTATGGACAGTGGGTCACAGTAGTCACAATACCAGCAGCATCTAATCTGATTCATTATACTTCAGTCTGAGTCTCTTCCTCACACCCATGTCATATTCCACAGACAAATACACACGTAATTGTGACAAACTGCAAGACAGTGACTCAAATGAAGCTTTTCTCACTTCTTTTCTCTACAAAAAATGTCTGGTGTCCTCCAGAGTTCTGTGAGTGCTGCACTGAGAGGCAGATATTGGAGGAGTAGTTTAAACTACATGTCTGAGTAATAACTTTACACAGTTTTGCCATCAGATTAGCCACGTATCTAATGAAAATGTGGCTTTTGTTGTTGCAGCTTTTTAGATGTTACTGCCCTCTGTACCTAGACACACCCCCCCCATCCTTTTGAATTAACCTTTTTCTTTACATTTTATTTGTTACTATACATTACAGTTTAAGCATGTTTGTCATGAATGACAAATAGGGTGAATAGATATTATATTTTTGTGTTTTCAATGCATGCAAATTCCATCTTTATATTGTCTGGATTCAGGCTAGTTGTGTTAAATTGTGTGACTTTTATTTAGCTTTTGGAGTCTGGAGTGCAGATTTAGAACTTGAGCTTTTCATTTTGCACTTTTCTTCAGCAGTTTTAGTGGTGTGGTGGTGTAGTCTTTATAGTTGGCTCGTGTATGTCAAAGCAACATTCACACATCTTTTCAGACGGTGTTGTGATTTGTTCGTCAATTTTACTAAATCAGTTCATATGTCGGTGGTTTTAAGGCTGTGCCTGATAGATTAATAACACAGTTGTTTGAAGTTTCTCTTTTACTGTTATGTTATTTCACCAGTAAAACAGAAAATAGATGCCCCTTTGAATTTGACTTTACATGACAGGAAGATGCGCAACAACACAGACTTCAAAGGGAAATATGTTTTGTGCCAGGTGTTCAAAAAATTGCTCGTTTCCACGCGCAGCCGCTGGACAAGTGCATGTTAAGACACACAAAATTATATACATAAAATATTTTAGGTGTTTACTTTCCTTTCATTTCCTGTCCTCTGTCCTCAGCAAATGATTAACTACTGATACAGAGTTCTGATTTAGTGCCATTGCTTCTTTATTATACATTTTAATAAAGCACATGTCACTTTACTGTACTAATTGTATTGTTTTATTGGCATGTAACGCTTATGTCTTGCTATTAATTTTAAAACGTGAATGAATAATTTCATGAATTGAAATGCGACATTTACAGACATTTTAATCTGTGCCAAAACCGAGCCAGGAGACCTAGTTGTACCTTTTGAAATAATGAGGTTAGTAATTGGCCCTTTACCTTTTTTCCCCACAGTGACATCATGATCACACATTTTGAACCATCCATCTCATATGAGGGTCTGTATGGAGAGGTGAAGGACATGTGCTCCATGAACAATGACCAGCTCTTCACAATGAAGTGGATCGATGAGGAAGGTATGTTGGCATTTCACTGCAGTGTTTTCACATAAGGAACAATGAGAAAGCAGCCCTGTTAGCTTCTATTAAAGTTTAACCCACTGGGAAAATACGTGTACACGAGACAAATAAAGTTTATAATTGCGAATTAAGCCACTGGTTAAATCTGTTTGCCTGCTGTGGTAGAGCCACGTGCTAACATAAACACATGCTCACATTCTTATCGCTTTAAGGTAATGCTCAGTCTTGTCTTCTCAGTCCAGAAGGTTTAGAGCAGTCCCGTTCAATTGTGTCAGTCAGTCAGTCAGGCAGCAGTAATGGTGTCATAGGAAAGATGAAGACATCAGATCTTTCAACTCAGGATAAGGTCAGCCTGCCAAAACTTATTAGACTTAGATCAGCTCCCACTTGTAGCTACCCGCATGCAATTACTGGCCTCATTAGCACGTGTCAGTAATAAAAGCTGCTGGGTGGTCTTTATTAAATACACTGTTTGGTGCTAACTGTCTCTTTAAATACTCCATACATAGAGACCACACAACTGCAGCTGCGTATTCTGAATTAGACTAATTTTTACAATATTTATAAATAATTTTGGAAATCAGTACCTATCATAATACTACTCCTAAAACATCTATCGAATTATAAACATTTAAATGTAATTTATAATTTTTCATTTAAACCAAAAGCATTAAAAATATTAAGGCTACTTGCACACAAAATAATCTTTTCACATTCACTGTGAACTATTGGTTAGGAAAGCCTCTCATTGAGGTAACCCCTCGGTTCCATTGAACAGGCAAGCATTGCAAAAGCCCCACAAAGCTGAGCTTTCTACCTGGCACCCTGTCACATCCGCAGTGTTTAAGAGCAGAGCATCTCTTCCATGACTGGATAGTTGACTCGATCACACAAGGATTGCAACATTGCACGCTAGTTGGTGGAGTTATTGCCTTTAAAAAGAACAATAAATCAGTGCAATGTTATCTGGCAGGTCTGACCAGGTCTCACATGCTTCTTATTTATTTGTGTATAGTAGGGATGTGGGGTGTTGTACTAAACAGTGTGGCATTTTACATAAAATTTTATTTTTTAAAATCGACTGGATTCGCTTTGCTTTTTATTGACTGACTTCCTCCCTAAATGGTCCTCACTGCTCTAGATTGACACAGTTTCCAAGCCTGGGAAATAAAACAGTTGTGTAAGTTTAGGAAAGTAGGGCTTCACAGTGCTTCAGGGTCACTTCAGAACGCTATGCATCACACCTGTTGGAAGCACTCTGTCTACATGTTTTGCAATCATCCACAAAGCTGCAGAACAGTCAATCTCAGACACATCTGTATTTGATGGAAAAAAAAAGAATAAATCATCTTCCGACATTATCAGCCCCTTTTATCAGATACGTCAGTCAGAATCACACAACATTTAGGATGTTCTGCATCTATGAATTATTAGTTAAAGATTAAATAGTTTGCTCACTTGAAGCCATTCCTCTGTGGAAACTTACCAAAAAATAAATTTGATGATTTTCGACAGTTAATATTTTGGGCTTTTCTGGCTCCTTGTAAAAGCAGAGAACATCCTTTGGGAATCTGTGTGTACATTTTTTTTTTTTTTTTTAAATGTCTTTTATGACTATCATACGGTTTATTGTAAGCTAAAATACTGAAAAATCAATGTGTCATATTTATAATCAGTAAATAATCAATAGTTTCAGCCTTTTGAATGATTTCTGGCTTTGTGTTTCTAAAAGCATATTGGTGTTATTTGAAGCTAATCCTGATGATCCAAACTATTGTATATGTGGTTCTGAACATTTTACCAGTCCTGGCACTTCACTTTAAACATTTGTCACAGCTACCAGCATAGCTGCAGAAAATGTCTATTAGCAAGGTTAAAGTCTCCATTCTATAGTATAGAGGTAACACATCCAGTTTTTTAAAAACAGAAGAGTTTTTTCTTCCTCCTACCCAAACAAAACTCTGCATTACTTCCTTCTTATTGTTGGTTTATTGCGGTTGGCGTTAGTGTTCTGTAAAGAAATAGTTTAATAATCTAATAATTGCAGCTTCACTTGCATTGGAAGTGAGTTATAAAAGTTTACACTATTATACTGTCAGTAAAATTAGTTACTAAACTGTGAATCATTTTCTCAGTATTAAAACTTTTTCTTTTTTTTTTTAATCAGTCCAGATGTTTTCAATATGAACTTGCACAATGACAGTAAAGTATAGTTCAAGGGAGGACTTAAGATATGCGTAAGTAATTTAAGTAAGGTTTTATAGCATAAAATATGAATCATCCACTGGTATCTGCTTTCTGATGGTTTCTTGTGTTTGTGGTAATGTGCTGAATGACACTGGGTATCTCCTCCCCTGCCAGGTGACCCCTGCACCGTGTCCTCTCAGCTGGAATTGGAGGAAGCTCTGCGCCTCTACGAACTCAACAAAGATTCAGAGCTCCTTATCCATGGTGAGCTTTGCTGCTTTTTACACCAACATTATTTATACCCATTTATAGACATGTTGAGCATTTTTCTCAAAGGATGTAGTTGTGTGCTGTAGGCTGTAGGATAATTCATGCTCGTAGCAAGTAGGGCTGGGAAAATAGAATATAAAAAATTCACTATTGGAATTTTTTGCTCCACAATTTTAAAATGGATTTTTTTGTTAAAAAAAATCTTCTTTTTTTTTCTCAAACAAATAAAAATAATCCATTATAAAATTGTAGTCATTTTTATTAATCTTTTTAATAGTCTTCTTGGGCATTACAGTTGCAGAATGATGGTCTGACTACTGTGTTGTTTTTTCACAATTGAAATAAAGAAAAATGACGAGCAAAAAAAGTTTTGTACTTTTTTTTTTTTTTAAGTCTACAAAAAATCAGCAATATCGAAGAATTGTGAGAATCTCAATTTAAATTGAATCGGCACCCAAAAAAAATCGGAATTGAATCGGGACAAAAGCATATTGTCACAGCGCTAGTAGCGAGTAGGGCTGTACAATTTATCAGATTTTGATTGTGATCACAATTTTGGTGGCCACAATTAAATAAACCTGATTGTCAACGATATTTACATTTTAATTGTGCTGCAATCGTCTCTGATCACTTCTCAACCAGTAGTCTGCCAACTGCCAGGGGGCGAACGCATGGTACTGGTTGGACATTTGAGAGGCATCATTGCATAAAAAGCAGAAAATTGGCAGCGTTACTGTGTGTTTATTTTCTGGTCCCTGAGCTACAGTTTATTAGACCCCCAGAGTCAAGATTTTAGTTGATGAACTTTGGCAACTCAAATTACCGGTTTATGCAACAACAAAATGTGGTGTTTCAGTGACAAATTATCTGTAATTGCCGAAACATTACAATATGAGAAGAGGACATGCAAATATCTGCTTACAGAATCAAATAAAATTAATCTTTTATTACGCTTTCCAATTTTAAATAATGGATTTATTTTTATTGATATTTTATACAAGAAATAATGACATGTAACTATCTTTAATATTGCTTAAACACAATCAAAATGTGAAAACGTAAGACAGCTTTTATGTGTAGTTTAGTTTAGGTGTGTAATTTTAGCCTTTTACTCCTTACCTCAGGCTCCCATCCTGAATTTTAAAGTAAACAGTTAAAATACACAATAGATGTCAACATTGTTTTATATGATGTAGGTTTAATATGCAATTATTACCATAAATGTTTAAATTGCATGCTAAAATGATGATCATCATCAACATAAAATCCACCTTGCTGTTTTTAGTTCCATTCAACTTTTTTTTTTTTCTTTTTTGTGGTCTGTTGGCATTGTTTACTCTTGTCTAATTCTGTATATACGCATCCAGATACTGCATACAGCACAGAGGCATGGCAATATATGTTTAATGTTGCAGTGACCTGTGCAAACAACACTACTTCCACTGTTGATGTCTGTTGTTGAGCCCTTGAGCGAGTGCACTTCCTTGTTTAAGTGTAGCCTAGTTGACAAATAGTTGTGCAACTTAATGACATCTGAAGGTCGGGGTTAAATCAGATGCTGAGTGGAGAGTTGTATATGATGGGTTATATGGAACATTTGATTGACAGGCAGTATGTGAATTAGCATGTAACCCCAGGATAGTGGGTACGGGGCTGGAGTTAATGTAGCGTTTTAATCAAATCAGAGGTGCCAGGTCAAGAGTGCAGAGGATGCCACTGTGATGGCAGAGGATGAATTTGTGGTGGGGGTGTTGAGGAGAAGATACGACGGTGCCGTAGGGGGCCGCCAGGTCTCCCAGTTAATGAGCTTGTCATCTGTAGCCCACGCCTTGCCTCTGACTCACACAGCTTCAGGTCCGTGTCACTCTGTCTCCCTCTCATCGACTACTCTAAGGTTGTTTTTCCTTCCCTTGTTTCTCTGTAAGTTGCACACGCAAACACAGTTATGAGCAAATTTCATTATGAATGGCTTGAGGCGATAGATTTTTGCTACAGGTTGTAAATGTTAAATGGTCTGAACTTTTATAGCTCCTTTTAACCTTAGTAGTTTTGCGGAGCAACTTGCGATGTCTCATTCACCCATTCACTGTCACCAATGTCACTAGAGCTGATGGGAGGAAATGAACATGGAAATTTATTCTGATTAGTAAACATGGTTTTAACAAAACCTATTCAAGAGTTTTTAATGTGAACTAAAAATCCATCTGGGCTCAGAGAGAAATGTTAAAACTCTAGTTTATACAGCCTACATGCTACACTTGAACATGCAGATGCTCCTGTTGGTCACGTTATGTCAGTGTTTCATCTGGAGAAATTGTAGCACACAACACAGACAGCTGACAGGGTATCAGACAGGATTGATCTCGAGAAAAAAAAAAAAATTGTTCAAGAGTCTGTTCTAGGTCTTGTCGAGTGTCATATCTTTTGAGTGTGAGTCTAAATTGGGTCTCAGGTCACTGAAAATGCAACCTGAGTACTGAGGTTGCATTTTTGGTTTTGGTGTGAGTCCCAAACTAAAGTAGACAGAGGCTACATAGATGGAGGCTACGCTCAGGAGTGAATGTTGCCACTTCTAACTGCTTTAATGAGTTAAATACAGACTTTCTGAAAATAATGTTTTTGTTCTTTGTTTTTCTTTTTTTGCAGTGTTCCCATGTGTACCAGAAAAACCTGGTATGCCCTGTCCAGGAGAGGACAGTAAGTCCAACCATTTTGAGATGAACTTATTTTTGAAAACCTCCTTTAATTCATAAAGTTTTATTAATTTTTATTTAAGACATGCTTTTTACTCTAATGGATTTCAGAATGGTAATTACTCAAAAGTATGCCTTTAAAGGATCAATTGGATCTCGAGCTGGTTTAATGAGTTTCTGAATCAATGCTAGAAATAATTTCATAACCTTTGGTAGAAGTGATGAGTTCGGCTCTCATCTCCATTTTCTCTGTGTAATAAAAACAACTTATATACCTGTCTTTGATATGTTTCCCTGGACGTTTCTAAAGGGCCACTGCCTTTCAGGTTGTAGATGTTTTTCATGCTCCAACGCACCTGATTCACATGAAATATCTACAATGTTCTGTTAGCTTGTCAAGTTCTGTAAAATGATCCTTTAATCTGAGTCATATTAAGAGATCTAAAACCTAAACAACTATGATAGTGGTCTCTGAGAAATAATGAGACTGAAAATTATGCTTGAGCAACATCAACACAATAACAAATAATTGGGAAATTTATTTTTATAAATTGGGCATGGTGTTCTATCAGACTTTTTAAAAATTTATTTTAACAAGAGAACAAATTAAGTGCCGAAGATTCAGGCTTACAAGGGAAATATACTGCAAATCCATGTTTGAAGTAACACAAAGCAGTAAATCAAGATGTTATTGATCATTTAAGCCTTTTTAAAGGGCGGATTTGGGTTCAGTGTTGCCATCAACTGAAAATACAACAAAGGTTCATATTTGAAGAAACTTTAAACTGGTTAGCCTAAATTTGAAAAGCTTGAAGTCATAAAATCCCACTGAAATTACCTTTCTCTTTCCACAGAGTCGATATATCGCCGTGGTGCCCGACGCTGGAGGAAGCTTTATTATGCGAGCGGTCACGCCTTTCAGGCCAAACGCTTTAATAGGGTGAGACACACTACTGAGTTTTGTCCAGTAGGATTTTGTTGGTTAAAGCCCTTAATTATGACTGAATAATTTTGCATATATGATATGATCATTTAGTTATATGATCAATTTGTTACACTAAACTATGGCTTTTATTAGGATGAGAATCTCGATGACATGCTAGTTCCTGAAGCTGTTCTTGCATTTGTAATTTTCTGGAATCTAAGAGTAAATCTGTTTCTTACAATGGCTTTCTTTTCTTTCTTCCACCTTCCTGTGCAGCGAGCTCACTGTGCCATCTGTACAGATCGGATCTGGGGCCTGGGAAGACAAGGTTACAAATGCATCAACTGTAAACTGCTGGTGCACAAGAAGTGCCATAAACTGGTCACAGTAGAGTGTGGCAGACCGATAATCCAGGTGAGATCTGGAGGTGTAATACTTATTAGTTTGGTTCCATAAAGTGGACTATTCTCTTCCTTTACTCATAGATGTACTGCAGGACTTTTTGTATGTTGATGGGTAACAGTGAATGTTGTTGCCTAGGAACCAGTTATGCCTGGCCCTCCATCGAGTCAGTTAGACCATGAACATCAAGGTAAAGCTAACACATGCATACACACACACATGCACAAATTTGCTCAGTTTTGAGGGGTTTAAAACTATAAGGAGTCAGGAATGTTGCAGGTGTTTGCACCAGATTTACTGATGTTTGGAAGCACAAAAACAAACTGTCCATGTAATTTTTCATCTTTTGTTTGTAACAGACTTCTAAAACATCAACACCACTTTTAGAATTCTTTAAGCAGATAATAAACACTAGTATGCTCACATTTATATATTTTCAATAACCTGAACATTGGCATTGTAGTGTTCACAAAGTGTTATTAAAGCAGAAATGAAAAATGCCCTTCTCACATAGTATTTCCGTACCGAATCTAATTATTCCATTGTTGTATTAAATGTGTGATCCAGTGTTGTTACTATTGATAGAGGGGCTTTTAAAGTTTCAGCTGGAGATACATACTCGCCACCTGGGGTGTTGTGCAGTTATGGAAACATTGGAATATGTCACAGACACATTATTTAATAGAAGGATTTTTGTTGAATTAAGGATGGAAACAAGAATCAGCAAACAACTTATTTTCTTTTCTAACCAAGCAGTGAGAAATTACTCCACAAAGTGTGAACAAAGCGTGTTACTGTCTCACCTATTTTCTCTCTCCCCCCCTCCCTCCATCTTCTCTCCTTCTGCCTGTCTGTCACTTTGTCTGTCACTTTCTCTTCTTCCGTTCCCCTGCCCTCCCCCTGCTTCAGGCCCTCAAAATAAAGACTCCAGAGAAAGCTTGACTTACGATGGAGAAGAGAAAGAGGTGAGAGCAGACTTCTCAAATACCACTTGATATGTAAATAATGATCTTTAAGCCAGTCGTGTTGGCTGTAAGAATTTGTGTTTGAAAGCAAAGCTTACATGTGAAGGAGAAGAACAAGTTGTATGTTTGTCGATATTGTGATCTTATTTTACCTGCACTGCCTGTGTGATGGAGAGCATGCAGATGTAGGCATCCTTGCAGCGGTGTTGGTATTGATTTCCTTTGGTGGAGCTAATTAAGTAACCTTTTATCAAAGCTCTTAACACCAGAAGGTGATTAATGACTTGAGGTGTAGTTTGGGGTTAGCATAGTTTGGATGAAGCAAGGTAGCTCAAGATGGTAAGGAACGGATTGAGGTAGACACAGTTTGACTGTGGGGAGGGGGGTTCTTCTTTGAAGAGAAAGGTGGGATAGATCGAAAGGCGAAATGTTTCGTAACAAAGCCGATTACCGTAGAGGAAAGAAGACGGGTGAAGAAATGGTGAATGTGGGAGTCGTGTTTACAGAGAAATGGAATTGTAATATGAGTGTCTAACCTAATGGAGGCAGTATGATGGTTTTTAATAGACATGAAACTCATTACTAAGATTTATTTTCAAAAAGTGATGCAAGCAGGGGTTTCAATCTCATTTACAATGTTGCCCAAAGGAAATCACCTTCCTGTCTGAACCAGATCATCTGCTCCGTCAATAGTTCAGTGAAGAAATTATATTGAGAAGGGTTGATGGGTTGAAATGGTTGGTGATAAATTATCTCGGAGCTGACTTTGTTCTCATCACATTAAGTTGTTTAATGTTTGTATTGTTTTGCTCCCCCCTTTTACCTTCTTAATTCCCGCCCAGGCACGGAGCAGTAGAGACACGGGGAAATCGCCCTCCAGCCTGGGCCTGGCAGACTTTGATCTGCTGCGGGTCATCGGCAGAGGCAGCTACGCCAAGGTGCTGCTGGTGCAGCTGAAGAAGACAGAGCGCATCTATGCCATGAAGGTGGTGAAGAAGGAGTTGGTCAATGATGATGAGGTACTGGTGCCAAATCCACCTGCATAATTTTACTTTCATTTTTTTAACTTTGTAACTCTTATCACCCTGAGAAACTATAATTTTATTTAAAAAAAAAAATAGGTGTGCAATTCTCTTCCTCATGACATGTTTTACCTGAAGAGGAACATTTGTGGAAAACCAAGTGAGCCAATATCAGGATAAACATAATAATTACCTTCAAAAAAACATAATTTAACTGTTAAGTATCTCAAGCTTTTGACTATTTCTTAAAATATTCTTCTTTTTAAATAGTGAAATGAGTGACTATGTATCGCTTGAACACATCCATCTTCAGAGGTTCAGGGTGAAAATGATCTTTATGACTTTGAAGATAGAGCTCAATTGTTTAATGTTTTTTTTAAAAGATATGTAATCTTAACAGTGCAATCTTAACCCTTTTGTTATTTGATGTAATTAGTTGATTGTTACGGTATTGGTCCTTCTGTCTTTACTTATAATTAACATAATTACCTTAATCAATTGGAGCAGTTATTTATGGCACAATGAACATTTCATCTCATGCTGATGAACATTCATCTTGTGCATCCTGTCTGAAACACTTGGTTAACTTCACGGTGCTCTTCAGTCATCAATCTTTCTAAGGTGTAGATAAACCATCATGTCATCTGAAATTGATCTCCAGGAACACATGTAGCACCACAGCTTGCGGCAACAGGAGTAGTTAGGCTTGATTAGACGCACTTAGCGTGATTGACAAATTGACAAGTGCCCCTCAATCAGTGTAGAGGTGTTCTGCTGTCTCTGTCCTGTCAACTTGAGCAGCATCCGTGTCCAGACATATTATCATCCAGACATCGATAGAGTCCTGCTTCTGCTTCTCCTGGCTCAGCCCTTTCTCCTGAAGCTGGCCAACGTCCACACAAGCCAACCTAAAGCTTTGTAGCATAGTCGATGGAACTCTGCTGATTCAGCCTTTATTAGCTCAAGGGTACTATGTCAGGATGATCTCTGATTGACATTTGGGTGTGTCTTTGTGTGTTTCTCCTTCAGGACATTGACTGGGTCCAAACAGAAAAGCATGTCTTTGAGCAGGCCTCTAATCATCCCTTCCTGGTCGGTCTCCACTCTTGTTTCCAGACAGAAAGCAGGTGAGACGACTTCTCCTGCAGAAGTTTGGCAGATCTGCTCGAACTTGGAAAAATACTGAGTTTGCTAATGGAACTCCACTTTTAGCAAATCTACTTAAAAGTACAGATGCATTTGAGGGAAAAGCTCCAGAGGGAGCCATGTAAAGTGTGAGAAATACCACTAACTGAAGTACATGAATTGAACCTGAAAAGACTTGAAAATTAAATGAAGTAATAAAAAAATGTTGTGGGGTTACAGATAAATTAGATTAGGAGACCTCTGTAATCCATTCTTCTCCCTTTCTCAAGGTTAAGTTTGTGTTAGCTGCTGTTAACAGGAAGGTAGGATTGTGAGTGATGTAGGCATCACCTTTTGAAAAGAATGCTTAAAAAAATGTCACAAAATTTGAACGAAATACCTTCGTACACAATTGGTGTTGCTGCATATAAAAGCCAAACTGCAACAGTGAGTCATATTCATAAAACAAAAGACTAAAGATGAGTGTTTCAGAATGACACACAGGAGTGTTTTTCTCACCTATGCTGAAGCATGCTTCTTTCTGTGTAAACAAAGCTGTGTTTTAAGCCCAGCCTGCCAGTGTTTTCACATTTATGGTCATGGGAAAATCCCGACCCATCTGAAAGCCCCCTGTAAACATGTCTTTGAAATCAAACCTTTTATAAATAAAAGTCTGTTATTGTCATTTTGTTGAAAACAGTGTACTTGATTTTTGTGCTCGGCACACCCATGCAACCAACCAAACATAATTAACCAATGGCTTGTGTCTCTCCACAGGCTTTTCTTTGTTATTGAATATGTAAATGGTGGAGATCTCATGTTCCACATGCAGAGACAAAGGAAACTCCCAGAAGAACATGCCAGGTATGGTTAGACTGTTTTTCACAGATGCAATTAAAAACAAAGGACTGATACCATTTATTTGCTTCACTCAGCAGCTGTAATTTCGATTACTTTTTTTGTTTGTGGTCGTTGTATTTCAGATTCTACTCAGCAGAGATCAGCCTGGCACTCAACTACCTCCATGAGCGAGGAATCATCTACAGAGACCTGAAACTGGACAACGTTTTGCTGGATTCTGAGGGACACATCAAACTTACAGATTACGGCATGTGCAAGGTGTGGTTTACACATTAATGCATGCTCTAATGATGCCACAGTGTACTTTAGATAAAAGCGCCTGCACGGCTTTAGAAGTGTCGGTTTACCACCCTCTGAGATGATTTTAAAGCTGATGATGTCTCTGTGTTTGCAGGAGGGTTTGAGACCAGGCGATACAACAAGCACTTTCTGTGGTACCCCCAATTACATCGCTCCCGAAATACTCAGAGGAGAGGATTACGGTGAGAATTACAACACGTAGGCATTTACCAGAAATGCTATCCGATGATGAGCTGTAAAAAAGTTTTTGAGCCATTATGCTGGGGTATCTGAGATGTTGCTTTCAGTTACGATGATGGATGCTACAGTGATGCAGAAGCAGGGTTATCTGCATTACAGTGCTGTCCATATCTACATATCTCACCATGCTTCGTGTAGTCTGGGAAACTGTTGCAAATATAAATATAAATACAGTTTGTGAAATCCTAACAAGCTTTACAGTTAATGTTTGCCATGACTTTTCTTTGACACAGTCTGGACCCTCTTAGACAAGTTTTCTTGTGATAAAGTCATACAGAATAGTTGTTCATGTCTCCTGAAGGACATTTTGAAGCTCTTTTCTGGACATGGCTGTCTTGTCTTTCTTTTTCCTTTCAGATGATCCCAGATTGCTTCAGTAATGTTGAGGTGTGGGATTTGGGGATATTTCAAGACTTGTAGTCACTGATTTTCAGTTCAGTTCTTGTTTCATATGTCATACCTCAACCTTCTCTCCTCGTTTCTGTACATAAAGAATTGTTTCTTGACTCTCACCCACCTATGAAGACCATTTCTGATGAGGCTTCAATGAACAGTAGATGAATCTCTTAGGGTCTGGATGAGATATTTACTGATTTTTTTTATTCTCTCTCTCTATTCCTGAGTGACTTCAGCTACCGTTTCCCTTGTACAATCCCCACAAATAATTGACTTACCCACTGCATATCTGCTATCAACTCATTTTTACACAATTTTGTTGCAAAAATACAATTGTATGTATCAAGATACAACTAAAGGAACAACAACAACGTGATACAGTTTAAAGTAGTGTAGCTTTCTGTTGTGTAGTTTTCTGCTGTATAAACATATTAGAGTTGGTAGTTCATACCTTGAGATGGGTTTTTTTCTACTTGAAATATTCATAAATCAGTGTTAAATGGCTGAATACTTCCCTCTAAAAGTGACCAGGTACAAGGACAAGACTTAGTGATTTAGTAAACATTATCAGAGAAAAATTTTGAAAGACCTTTTGATAGTCTGTAGAATTATTCCTCAACACCACTTAAAAAGAACCAAAACATAAAGAGATGAGTGCGGCTTGAGACTCTCTCAAGACAGATTGTGAATTTTTGCTAAAAATTAGATTTAAATAAAGAGAATACATAAAAAATGAAATCATGTCATGAAATGACACACCAGAAAAACAAACAAAAAGAGAAAACAAGATTTAAATGTGTTAAACAATAAAAAGTCAAACTTAATTGAACATTTGAATTTGAAAAAGGTGATTTAAGCAGAGGTACTAGTGATATCACTCAAATCAAAACTCCATTTAAAGTCATTGTTACAGTGAGGATATTGCTTGGAAAAAAGAATGTGTTACCACACAAACAACTTTACATGTAAAAAAAAAAAAAAAAGGTTACTTGTAAGTGCTCAGTCTAAAAGATGTATCAAACACAATGCAGTAAAAATAGATTGAGCTCCCTGGTAACAGAAGTGGTATCATAGCGACAAGTTTTCTTTCTTTCTTTTTTTTTTTTTTCTCCTCGCTGTGCCAATTTATTTCACATGACATCAACAGTTGTTTTTAACAACATTTGTCATGACGCTGTCTGATTTAAAATGGCACTAATGATGGCTGGACTCCGTTTCACAGCTCACACATCTGTCCCACTGTCAGTCAAACTGGACCTGAAATTTTTGTTCTTACAAATCAAAACAAATAGTAGAAAAGTGTTATTTTCTAGAGAACTTAAGTGTTTTTATTTATTTGTTTTTTTTTAATGAGAATCCTGTTTTATGGATGTGCGTTGTTCTCATTTCATGCAGTGCAAGCCCTCCGTAGTAGCAATGCACATGATCCAATTTAATCCTTGTAGATAATGAATATGTTCTCTTATCATAACATGTTTAAGCCTAAATATTTTGTTTTGTAGTTTTCATGGGAGTTGTTTGTGTCAGTAATGTTAAATTCACTTTTTGAAGTCAATCGGTTTAAAACTCCAATTACTACAAGGATTCTTGTATTCCAAAGTCTGACTTTCAGAAATGTTTGTCAAAGTATATAAAAATACAGATATGTAAGATCATTTCTGATATTATTGTGCATGCACACAAAGTGAGGGACAATGACCACCGGTTAAACAAAAGACTGTTGTCTCCAGGCTCCATCTGCATCCTGCAGGTCTACCAAGTTCTGCAACCTTTAGCTTACTCCCACTCCTCCAACTCCCACTGACATGCTTTGAAAATGCATCCTCTTCTAGTTGCACCACCATCTGTTTTCTTGAAGGTCTGCGACCTAAGGGGTTCAAACACATTTTCATTAAAATTAGAAGCCAAAATTTCTGATTTAGATGAAGCTCACAAACCAGTTTGTTTTCTCACTCTTCAAACACACATGAAAGATTGTTCAAAATGACCGTTTTAAGCACTTATGCTGTTTTATATCATCTTTAACTTTACTTTGCTCCTTTTATGTTAGAATTATAAGCCCTAATGGTATGTATGTGTGCGCTTCAGGCTTCAGTGTGGACTGGTGGGCACTGGGTGTGCTGATGTTTGAGATGATGGCGGGCCGGTCACCTTTTGACATTGTTGGCAGCTCTGACAACCCAGACCAGAACACAGAAGACTACCTCTTCCAAGGTAAGACCCCACTGCTACAGTTCAGACTTGGAGGAAAAAAACTGCCGGTGTAGAAGCATCTGACACGTTTTTATTGACACCTTTGTTGCAGCTTTTTAGCACCAAGCGCATGCCGTCTGTTGTAGGGAAATGTGTGAAAGCTTGTGTCTGGTTTCTTGTTATTTCATTAAGTATGCTTTCAAAATTTTTGTTTCTACAATTGCTAGTAAAGTGTTGGATTTACAGACCGAATCTTAGTAACCATAGAAACGACTGATGCTGCATCAGGGATTGTATCAGTTGTTGAGTATGTCATCATTGAACTCATAAGAGCAGCCGTGTCAGTAACGTCTGTCATGTTAGTGTCAGGCATGACTGTTTCAACCTGTTACTCTTCTGCAACCCCCTTCCCCTGTCTTTCTCACCTCCTGCAGTAATATTGGAAAAACAGATCAGAATCCCCCGCTCGCTGTCAGTCAAAGCCGCCAGTGTCCTCAAGGGATTCCTCAACAAGGTAAGCAGGGTTAGACAGACCAGCATACATCTTAAATAGTTTGGGTTCCTGCTGGGAATGACATTATTGTAACAGTCAATCACTGTGTCTTAGTCGTCAGGTTTGTACCAGTTTTAATGAAAAAGATTTAAACAAATGGCCTTAATTTAGCAAACAAATAAAACTAAACAAACAAAAAAAAAAGCTTGATTTAAGATGACCTTTTTTCCTTTTGGAGAAAACGGTCATGAGTGAGCTGATACACTTTTTATTAAAGTATCAGGAACCATGAAGTATTTTCCAAAGAAAACTATCAGTAAGAAGTGACATGAATCGATCACTTTATCTTGCTCAGTTTGAAGAAGAAAAAACAAAACCCTATCTTTCGACATGTTCTCACTAGTAAGGCCAATGTAGCTGGTTTATCTGCTGCTGTAATAAACCAGAATTTTCCTGGTGCATCCTGGACTTTTGGAAATAGATATTGCCCCACCCCCCCTAGTCTACCGGCTTTCTCTGCTCTGCATTTTGGTTTAAAATGTATTATTAATATTTTTTTTTTTTTTTTTACATGTTGTATTTAGAGTTGAACTATCCATTGGAACCAAAACTCATTATGAAAAACTATTTGAGGTCATATGTTGTAGTAGACAGCTGATGCTCCAACATGGACATTGTTTTCCTTTTTAATATTGTGTAGTGGGGTGACCTTTTGGAGGATTTGTATCCAGATTGTGTCCACTGCCTCTCCTCTGTTTATTATAGCCATACATAACTGGGGATGAGTTTCAAAACTGGTATTATATTGGGCCCCAGAGTTCAATTTTTCTGCTGGAGAGCCTATGAACTTGGACATTATTAGTTCTTCTTTCCATTCTTCATAAATCTTTGTCTCCTTTTTATTGTTACTGCATAAACACTGCTTTTATTTTGTTTTGTTTTATTTTGTCCTTCCCTCTTCTTTTTCTTCAATGTTTGACATCCCTATATGGTGCTTTTTAGCGAGAGACAGATCTTTCTGTAAGAGCCTGTGTGGAGCAGTGGCTCCTCTCCCCTCTCGTAGATAGACCTGCTGAGGTTGACATTCAAGCTGAGTTTCACTTTGCAGGAGGTCACGATGTTCATGATGCTCATTGCCAAAAATGCACAGAATCTACAGAGTTCAGTTAAACACACAAAAGTGGATCTGTGATTAAAAGAAACTACAGAGCTGCTTATTTTTAAAGGTTTGGTACATTTATAAGTTGTGTCTGAGTTGGTCAGGGTATAATCTCACTACGAAATGAATATTTAATCTGTCTTGGTACCAATAGCGGTGAGGAAAAGTGGTTCAGAGGAAATTGTGCAACTTTAGCACAATGTAGATTGTACTGTTAAAGCAGTCTGCATTTATTTCTTCATTAGAAGGAATAAAAAACATGTAGACCTATTATCAGAACATCTACCTGTTCTCTGACCAGAGCACCTCAACACCCACTCATGTGCAATGAGAACAGGCTACTTGCACAGCTATGGAGATCTTTCTGCATGAATGAACCATTACAACAACACTCATTATCTGCCCATAATTACAGAGCAAAAGACTTAAAACAACTTTAATCCTGTTGATTTTTTTCTTTATAAACAATTTAAAACGATGCCGGTAAAACCTGAGTGACAGCCATTGCATGACTAAATTGCAACTCTGATCATTTCCTGCAAATCTGATCAGTAACTATTTTCTATTCCTGACATTTTAAAAGTGGCTTTTATATTTATTTGGCTGGTTGTGGAAATACTCTTCCATCTTCTCTCTTCCTCTAACTCTGCCCATCCCTAAAATCCCACACATCTATCTGCACTTACTAATTCTCTCCTTCTTGCTGGTTATCTGATATGTTATCTCCCTTCATCTCCCACTGTCTCTCACTCTCTTCTCACCCTCACTCCCACAGGATCCCAAGGACCGTCTGGGTTGCCACCCTCAGACAGGCTTTGCTGACATCATGGGCCATCCGTTCTTCCGAAACGTTGACTGGGAGCTTGTGAGTGATACAGTTTTCATCCTCTCTATTTTACTGCGTCTCTTCTCTTTCATTCCTCAACGTTATAAAACCTTCATAATGGTTTTCATTATTTTAAATGAATGAAGTCAGCACCGGTGCGTGCCAGCTGGGTAGGTCAAAATAAATCCATATATTGAACTTGGAGAAAACCAGCAAGCTACTGGCAGACAGCAAGAGGTCAAACCTAAAAGCTTGGAGGGTCACCCTCTTCCTCTCATGCCCTGCAGGTGTAGCCGCTGTCGGAGATGAGGGTTATTGGCAATGAAGCGGTTGCCTTGTTGAAAGCAGGCAGTTATAAACAAAAGGAGGAGACAGACGGACAACAGATAGGATGACTAAGACACAGACCGGGACTTAAAGCCGAAGATGGAGAGGAAATGAGAGGAGACACATCATATAGAACTGAAATGTTGAGCTCTGGATGTCTGGATTGTGATTCATGTTCATAAAGAAGTCACAATTAAATCTAATTTCAGTCGTCGTCTCGTTCTAACTTGACTGCGAAGCTCCAAACGATCCACTGAGGTTCCGGTAATCAGAGAGACTGTTTTCTTTTCTTTGTAAGCTGTTGTTTGTAGCCTCAGTCACTCATACTGAAAACCACATTTAACTACTTTCATGTGTTTCGCTTTGACTGTAATCCACACATATTGTTTATCTCTATAAACAATCCATGTGTAATTATGAATGTGGAGCAGTGTGCAGGAAATTGACATCAGAGCCTATATTTATAGTTATTGGTCACTTGTTGCGCATCGCAGAATTACTTATAGGACTACCAGTGAAATCTAAACTATAACTAAAAATAGTCAGATATTTCCAAAGCTTCCTGTTCTCAGTTTCATCAGCGAGTGACTGATAGTATAAGAGCGAGTGACATTCCTGTTTTATGACCTCAAGACTGTAAAACAAAAATCTATGCAATTACTGAGATGTAAATTATCTCAAATAAAGTGTGAATTATTTTTATTAAAGGATTATTTTATTTTTATTTTTTTACATGATAAATTGTCAAATAAAAAAAAGATGATGATGCACGCACGTGTTGACATCTGCGGAGCACGTTTTAGTACTTAAACCACTTAGAATTTAATCTTTTAGATCGCAGATCCTCATGTTTCTGAAGTTAAAACAAACAAAAGGTTGAACCTGATCACTGGAAACAATAATAAAATTGGTTGTTAAACTCATAAAAGTGCACAAACAACACTGTTTCAATTGATTTACGTCAAGATGCCTTTGTAGGACTGTATGTTTAAAACTGTCCATGTGTCAAAGATCAGGCACATTTCGTCTCCAAAGGCAGACAGACATGTGCTGCTGGACGACAGACAGACAGTGCAGCTCAGCAGGGATCATCGTGACCTCTTTTTCCCTGTTTGGTCTGGAGCAGGGACCCAGCAGTCGGTCAGAGCGTCTGGACAGATCAGCTTACACTCCCCCCTCCCCCACTCTCTGAATTCAATCCCAAAAGTTTGCCCAGTGATTTACATTTTGGCCTGCAGGAGGAGCAGTTGTTAGTTTCCAAATGACCTAAGTAACAAACAGGACCCACGTGAGGTCAATGTGTGTTGAGAGAAGTAGAAAGGTTTTGTTACTTAGTGTTTTTTTTTTTTTTTAAGGAAGAGTCACTGGTGGAATGAATGTGTGTGATGTTGTTGATTGTTTTTAACTTTTAGGCTACAACCAGGTATTTAAATGATCTGCTAATTATTTTCTCAGGATCAGTCGATGAAAGATGAGAATGATGTTGAAAATATGCTGTCCGAATGTCTGAGTGCTTTTCTGACCAATAAGCTACGATTTCTAATTGATAGTCTGTTGTCTGATATCAAGTATTATTTTTACTATTATTGTTTTTTCTACTTTGAAGCCAGTTGCTTGACTTTTTGCTCGTCGGGATGTCATGATTTTGGATTTTCTGAGGTTATTGTCAAAGAAATCCGGAGCAGTCCTCATAGGTCTACAAATGTTATTTATTTCTATTTTTGATGTAAAGAAAATTATATAAGACCAAGAAAAGAATAAAAAAATGTCATTCAAAATAAAACCACCTCTGCTCTGTAAAATATAAATAAATAGGACATCGTAACTCTGGATTTCTCTGAGAGAAAACATGAAAAGGCTGATGGACCTCTACCGAGACTTGAGGGGCTTCTCTCTGTAAACTACATTATAATCATGTTTTGAACATTTATTTTGAAACTCAATAGAGAATTTTGAAATGTAGGGAAAAAAATCAACGAGCTGAGTTTTTACTTCCATTTGTCGTTTAACAGAATTGTTGTCACTGAACGTTTACATTTCTATCAGTGTATAAACGCTGGTGATTATCTTGCAGGTAGTGAAATGTATTTGATGCATTTCCTTCTTCTTCTACAACTCTTTTGTGGGGGGAGTAATTGGCGCCTCTTCTGAAACTCCCCCTGAGCAGGAAAAATAGCAACACAAGCAGCAACTTACTAATGAGAAACTTTGTTTTTATTCTGTGCAAAAATGTTCTGGATATGCCGACATGGTTCAGTCCTCATCTTTTACAGAAAGGGGCGACACTGAGGGATCTTAATGATTGATTAATCATTGTAACTGTGACATTAAGTTATTGTAACATCCCTAGTTGCTACATTTATGTAGGAACTGGACGATGGAAATCATAAAATCCTCACCTCCTGTACACTGTGCTCAGGTTTGATGGTCTGCTCTGTCCTTTAGATTCCCACTGGTTTATTTGTAAATGCAAAGCTATATTATGTCTTCTTCCACGCTACCTACTGACATTAATCACTGAAAGAAGTTTTTATTTGCTCCAAAATCTTTAACTATCTCTGAACTGTCATTTAGATCTTTGCATCTCCTTATTTAGAATTTACAAAACTGTCTGAATCTGGAGCAGCGGGTTTCATTATACATAAAAAGTTGTTGGTAACTTGGAGAATAAACTCCTAATTGACCCAGTTTGGCCCTTGATGACACACGATAACCTATTGTGGTATTTTTACATTTTCAAGCTCATTAATTTTTTTTTTTTAAAAAAGACACAAAAACTTGTTTTGATCCTTCCTGATGTTCTTGTTCTCATTTCAGCTGGAGCATAAACAGGTGGTCCCTCCTTTTAAGCCCAATATCTCAGGAGAATTCGGACTGGACAACTTTGATATGCAGTTTACCAGTGAGCCCATCCAGCTCACGCCTGATGATTAGTAAGTCCCCTCTTCACCTGCTCTCAATTTTCTGTTTTTGTAGTCATTTAATTTACTCTTTTTTTTTTCTTTTTAATTCTCTCGCTCATCGCAGTGATGTGGTGAAGAAGATCGACCAGTCTGAGTTCGAAGGGTTTGAGTACATCAACCCACTGCTGATGTCCGCGGAGGAGTGTGTGTGAGAGACTTGACGTCTGTGCTCATGAACACCACCCATGCGCACACACCCTCTCGCACATGTTTACGTGTCGTCTCAGTGTCTTCAATCTGCATGATTACGAGACAACCTGGCGACATCATCCTTCTGTCTGAGGGGCCCCACATGCACAGTAGAACGCTTTTTTGCCAAAACCAGTCTCACACTCTGCCATTTATAACCACTTGCCCTTAAGCCTACCTTCTTTCTTAATTATTTTTATATCATGTAAATCTGCACTGATATGAGTTCTCTCATCACGGTCGCTCATCTGTGGCCACAAAGCTCTTCCGAGGTTGCTGTACGTGGGGGTGGGAGAGGCGAGACCTGGCCCCTGACAGACTGGGCATCCTCTTCTTCCAGCTGGTGGGGTGTTTTCAATGCATATTTTATTTGTATATACAAGAAATTACTATTAAGAACAGACATTAGACAAGGCCTTTCTAGCTTCAAGCCAGAATCAGACAGAAATGACATCTTAGTGGTCATTTTGAAATTAGCTTTGTCTAGACTACCCTTATGTAGAAAAAGAAGCATAACAATAGCCTTTTGAAAAAAGAAAAAGATAAAAAATCTATATATTTTCTCATTTTATTTAACATCATACCTATCATGAAAGTGTTAGATGTCCAGCCTGAGTAAGAGAAATAAATACTCAACATCTGGAAAGTAAAGAGTCTGCTTCCGGTCCCTTCTCCCAGAATGAAGGAACCCAAACAGCAGCATAACACTAATGAGTTAATGCTCTTAAACTGTGAATGAAAGAGCTGCTGGGAAAGGGGCTGGAAGAATAGCACAAAGTACCCGAACGCTGGAGCACAGGAGTAATGTTGCTGTGCAGACTTTCCATGAAATACACATTCACACAGGACCAAAAACATTTTTCTGAAAAATGTCTTGCTGGTACGTATTAGATGGTACAGTATGCATAAAGGAAGATGTGCTGTCCTAAGTCATAGAATTTATATATTCAGATTTTTTTCCCGTATTTTTTAATATGCCTTTCTAAAAACCTTTACTCTGTTATCTTTTGTTGTTTTGTTTTTTTTTGTTTTTTTTCCATTCCACGTTCGTCTTTTTGTTATAAATCAAAACACTGATTGTTGAAACAGGAACACGGTAAGAGGTCCAAACCCACAAAGCAGTGCAATTTAGGTCCTGACATGTGGCTTTAAAACTGTTATCTTCTCCATTTTTACCACATGCTGCCCACATCTCACTTTCTGGATAATGTAATTTACAAAACTGCTTGAAAGCACAGAAAAACTTAAAAGATTGACTCTCCACTCTGTGAATGGATCCTTCAGTCTCCCTGTCTTGAGCCTGTTTTTGGGCTCACATGGTCAGTGGAGGATCAGTCATCTGTTACAATTTTTATTTTTATTTGTTACTTTTGTTGAATCAGATTTAATTTTGATTCATGTTTTTATCACTACATTGATTCCAAAATGTTACTGGGTGAACTCAATGGAAACACTATTGTTTGTATTTGTTGTTTTGCGGATGTTTACCATCCACAGGACTTTATTATTAGTGTTGAAAGAAAAAAAAAACACACACAGATGGTAAAATAAACATTTTATTTCTCTCCTTGTGTAAATGTGTTTGTCTGTCTAGGCCTGTCTGTAAGTTTTGGTTAACAACTCTGCTTATGTCACGTGATCTGTGCTTCTTTGTCAGCCCAGAAAAAATAACGCAGATAGGATCATGTATGCAGAATTATTTTGAGTTAAAAGTATTAGATCCACTGCTGGTTTATAAAAGACACAAATGGGCTGCGCCAGTCTTCCGTCATCACTCACATGCAAAGAAACACTTGTTTACTAATTTGTTAATGTTAAATATTCTTCATTTTAGTGAAGAATTCTTCAGAAAAAACGGTTTCCTCTTGCTATAAAAACCTGGAAAAAGTAGATTATTTATTGCAGAAAGAGCATCAGAAAAGAGCTTTCATGTAAAGTGTGTAAAACCTGATTTCTCCTGACAAAATGGACACTTCTGGTAGAGGCTCTTTTCAGTGTATTTCCTCTCATAATAATATTCTTCGTAGTATCCCCATGGTAGCAGTCTCCTTCATGGTTTTAGCTGCCTTTTAGTACTTAATTCTCTCATGGAAAAACTTGGCTTAAGCTTACCCCTGGGTGCTGCAAGGTAGGATTTCTCTTTTTTTTTTTTTCCAGAATTGTTACTTTTAACTATAACCTAAGATCAACAGTATTTCAGAGGTAGAATATGTTACCACGGTCACTGTCTTAAGATGTTTGCATAGTAATGCTTCAAAACTATACAGCTGTAGCTGATATAAAGCTACTGGAATGATTCACTCATCGCTCGACGACAGGGGTATCAGACTCCAATCCTTAAAGGCCCATTTCTAGCATGTTTTTGTTGTTTCCCTGCACCAACACAACTGATTAAACTCAAATGGCTCCAACGGCATCATTCATTTCGGTGAGGTGTGTGGGAGCCAGGAGACGACAAAAACCTGCAGGGTACTGGCCATCGAGGACTAGAGTTTAACACCTGTACTCTCGGAGACATCTATCCTTAAAAAAAAAAAAAAAGTGTCTTCAAAAACATCCAGCATGGTCTTTTCTTTTTTTTCTTTTTTATATTAAAACTTCTTTATCAATATTTTTCAGTATTAACACCATTTCCTTAAGAATTCATAAAAATCTCTGACATCCTTTAGCAAAGATCTTGCTGCACCCTTTTGAACTCCTGAGGAGCTAGTGTTAAGGTTGCTCTTTCAAAGGGTGTCTTTACATCAGTATAAAGCTTTGTGCCACACATACAAACAGACTTTGCTCCTTATAACTGTGTTTTCTGAAACTTTACATCACTTAGTAGGAGGTTGCACTAAAAAGCACCAAGTTGACAGAATAGTTTTTCCATTTTGTGTTACACGTCTGTAAAGATAAGACGGATTTGTCAGAGGTCAGTTTCAGTAGACAGATGCACAATAAAGCAGATGAATGACCAACAAGCTGGAAAGTGTGATTTGCTTAAGTAACAGTAGTGTTAGTGAAAGCCAAAGGATCATACAGCAAAGCTATTTCTCAATTACGTGTGCGTTTCTTGTTTGTGATTGTGGTGACAGACTCCCTGTAAGCCATAATCTTTTCACACTTTGAATTGGTTGTTACCGGCCGGCAAAATAGGGGCTCTCGAGTCTCACACATTTTTACACTTTTCACAGTCTCGCATCTAATATCCATCCATGACAAATGTGGCTCCTTTTCAGACACCTAGGGAACAGCAACAGATCTAGCAGTTTTTTGGCGTAACATGGGACAAAGTATTTTTCCTGCTCCAGGAATTTCCCTTCTGTCAGAAACAGCAACCCCCATGAGCTGTTTGGATATGAGCAGTGTGATTTCTAACTTTCTCTCTGTGATCATCACATGCACATATATTCAAAATCATGCCAGAAGTTGTCTTGAAATTGTTTTTGTTTTTTTTGTTAGATTACTATATATAATATATTCTTGGATCTGTTGAGCACTTATGTGAGTCTGTGTAACAAGACAAAGTGAAAGATTTTCTTTTCCATCATATTACCCCATAAATAGCACCCAACCTGATAACTAGACATTTTTATGAGAAAAAAAAAAAGATAGTTCATATTATTGGTGGGTAAAATTCAAGAGTCTGCGTGTGTTTAATATTTTTCTGAAGTTCATCCAGTATTTGTTTAGATCCAGTTGGAACCAAGCTGATGGTTATTAAGATTTGTAATTTAATTTAAAATCAGATCACATGATGGATGTACTTCTTCTATTAATATTCCTTAGGTCAGGGTTTCTGCAAACTGCCTGGATCTAAATGCATTAAAACTGGATACTTTGGTTGTTTTGTTCAAACGTCAGGTTGGTGCAGTACACGTCGACTTTCTACCATCTGACGGTTTTACTGCAGGTACCAAACCTGAGCTCTTCCACACACTCGTGTCTTGGAGTGAAGGGAATTAGTCTGGGAGTGTTAGGCTTGAGCTGTTGCCCTCCAGCCGCATGTGTCTCCGGTAGTCACATGACTCCTGCCAGGCTTTTAGAGGGCCCTTGTCGTCCCCCTGGGGTGAAAAGGTCACCGACACAGCAGCTCTCCCCCTGTGCACTCACACAGTGCTGAGTGTTAAAAGGTGAAAAAAAAAGTGGCCACGGAAATGATGTGTCAAAAATTATAAAATGGATTGATTTGTGCGTTGCAATAACTTGCACAATGGTGAATAGAAACCTATTGTGCGAGGCTTATTCCACATCCTGCTCCATTAAACTGTTGTATATTGTCTCGACTGAACCAGATTCTACGGAAAATTACTCCCACTGTATGACTACACGAGATGAGCACACCATCGCTGCACGCAGGACGAGGATAAATGTCTTTGCATAGTTCTGTATTCCCATGATGTTTGTTTGACATTGTTCCTGTGCCCTTTCTGGTGGAGAACAGGGGTACACCTCCCCAGGCGCAATGACTGTGGAAGACTCAAGGAGGACTAACCTTGTATAATTAATGATGTTAAACGAAGGAAGAACTGAGAAAAAACATCCTGTTCTAATTGCAGTTATCTTGTTGGGTGTTTCAGTCTGTCCCTGAAGGGATTAATTAGGCAGCACAAGACTCATACTTGGTGCTAAAGACGATCTCTTAGTAAAACACACATTGCAATTTAAGGTGGATCAACTTGGTGCAGCTATTGTGCTGCATGGTCGGCCTCTTGCACTGGGAGTTATGGAGCAATCTGGAGCACCTTCCAGTACAGACTGACAAATGCTTCTCCAGTGATTGTTATCAAACAGTGGAGGCATGTAGTAATAGTGGAAGAGATGTACCGGTTTCATTGGCAGACATCTGACATGTGCGACCATCACTTCCAGAACGCATCCTATGGAAATGAGAAGGACTGACAACTGAAGTGCTCCTGCAGGTTAAAAAGCGAAAACAGATATAGTTTGGATGCAAAGAAAAGATCTAAACCTTACCATAACAAAAACAAAAGGAAAGAAAAAAAGTCAAAGTCAGCACCTGGAATAAGCTGTGTAGTCAGGATAACAAGGCCATGTCATTTGGAAAGCCCCTGCCTTATCGCTGTCACGTTCCTATCCGCCTTCAGCTGCACTCCCCTTTACAGTGCAGATTTGTCCTTTTGGTTTGGCATCCGAAAGCTTTATTTTAAAACGTGTACATTACTCATATACTGGTGTGTGTGCTGACATCATTCAAAGTAGTCATTTTAATGTCAGCACAGAACAGCAACACCTCCAAACACCAACTCTGACAACTGATACTGAGAATCAGTCTGACTCCAGGATTTTCCTTTCTTTTCTTTACTTATCTGTAAACAGCTATCTTAAAACGAGGAGCAGAGGCTAAATAAGGCAATATTATGCACCGGTGTCAGTAGAATAAATGTCACTAAGAGAACAAACACTGGTGCTTTCTGATATAGAATCTGAATCTTATGTAGGTCAGTCAAGTCTGATGGAGACGAAAAACAGCAGCTACAGTCCTAAGACTTTAAAAGAGAAAAAGAAGTCTAATCTAGGATTAATTTAGAAAATAGAAGTCTAAGTTCATCTTAAGCCTGGTACAAAGTTGTCTTCTTCCTGTTCCTCTTCTTCTCTGGTTTGTTCCCTTCGCTGGTTGTGTGTCAGCTCTACAAGTCAAGACTTCCCCTGTGATTTCCGGTGGCATTGCTCCATTTGCTGCATCAAACATAAATGGGCCTTTAGTGTAACATGTAAAATACACACTAAAGCACACACACATCCATCACCACAACCACATTTCTAATATGGCCTGTAACGTAAGAACTAAACATGGTCACTCTACTTTTAGGTCAAACATAGAATATTCAGTTGGTTGTAATTTGCTATTTTCGCCTATAGAGGTCTCTTCATTTAACTCATTGGACCTTTAATTGATTATTGCGATTCGAGTTTCAAGTGTCCATAATGAGGATCATTATTGTATGTTATTTTATGGTAAATTCCAGTGTTTCATTAATTTTTTATGCTTCTTCAGGCACAACTAATGCTTCATCCCAGCAAATTAGTGAGACTCCACTTAGAAATACCAGTGGATTTCTAAGATTACTTATATGGAAGGCAGAAGGCGCCTCTATCAGGTCAAATCTCTAAGCAGTATTGAGACTCTAACCAGGCATTGAAAGAGAGTGCATTGGACTGCAGCTGTCTGAACATCTTTCCAAACATCATAAATAGCTAACAAATGGTAATCATTGAATGCACATACATACTGGCATCATTGTGGTCTTATCTTGTTAGATGAAAGCTTTCGTCCAAATTTTTCCATCTCGTCTAGAGACCATGATGAAATGTCACAGTATCCTTGTGTCTTTTTATAGGTTAGAATAACCTGGTGTCTCAAAACCAGTATAAACCCTGATTTATTTAATTCAGCATATTCAAGTCCCAATAATATTAATTAATAAGTAAACATACTTGCCGACATTAAACACAATGCAATGTTTACACCACTGATTACTTTGTTCCCCTCTGACCCTGAAAAGAATAAAG
The DNA here is from genome assembly GCF_933228915.1 of Telmatherina bonti. NCBI lineage: Eukaryota > Metazoa > Chordata > Actinopteri > Atheriniformes > Telmatherinidae > Telmatherina > Telmatherina bonti. The sequence continues at coordinate 17,077,141 of NC_136625.1, forward strand.
TGAGGATAAAGACAGACGTTATAAACTTTTAACTGAAAGTTTCAAGTGTCAAACACTGAAAATGCAATACTTTTTTTTCTTTTTATCAGTGTGGCTACAGGATACCACCTGATACAACCCACTGACACTCATCACTATGCAGAAATTCTTCTGAATGACACCTCTGACTCTGGTGAAGGTGTGTGGCCCCAGACCACCACTTCAGTAAGCATCATTACCTCCACATTACACATACATCTGCTGAACAACTCAGGACACATTTCAATATCTCCCATTGATCCAGACAAGATGTATGAAAGCGACTGCAAGGTCTCTGCCCCCGGGGTCCACTTAGTACTAAGTCCAATAACAGTTAGACAGACTCTGGGCTAATGGAGAGTCTTATCAATGTGCCAGTCGACCACACATTGTCTACAAGTCCAAGCTCCCCCACCATCATCCACCTCATCCCTCAGCTTTTTGCTTCAAACCCCTGATGAACAATCAGTGCAGGTCACATTATTGCACATATGAGATTAATTTACTCCCTGCAGTATACAGAGTGATGTTATTACAGGAAAATCAATGTCCCTCTTGTTGTTCTCTGGGGCTGGACAGGGTGTGTGCACATCTGCTCTCATAATACAACTGCTGACCTTGCTGTCAGAGACTGAGCCAGAGAGAGGCTGCGGCGAAACGGCCGACTGTGTTGTTTATCAAAGCTTTATCAAGCTTCTCAGCTCTCACAGACGTGTGACATCAGACTGTGGGTCAGCAAGCCAGTCAGGGTGCACTCCAGCTGAGAAAACGCCGGCCCATGTCGACCGAACGATAACCCACAAAGATTACAATTTTTAAAGACAGCAAACAATATAAATGCTTTCCTGTGCAAAGTTTTCCTTTTAGGGGAAAAAAAACCCCCAAAAGAATTTGAATGAATAATATCTCATTTATAAAGTAATAGATTTTATGAACACCTCACATCTTTAAAAGCACAAAAGGCCTTTAGGACGACCTCCTGACCGCTTGTAAAGGACAGGTCTGTATGAAGAGGGGGGGGAGGGGACCTGCCTTTTGCCTTTGAGTTTGTCTGCTTTTATCCTTTCGTTTTTTCTGTGAACTCAACGGAAAGCCAGCGAGATAGATAAAGCAACTGTCATGTCAGTCCCCGCAACAAATGTCAGCCAAGGCCATGTCAACAAACCATCTGAAACATGATTCACGCCCAAAAAATCTGACATGTGAAGCTTAATATACTGCAAGTCATGTTACCTGAATATGAATGAAAATGTTTGGAAAAACTTTGGAAGGAGATTAAATGTTATTTAACTGAAAAAAAAAGATGTGTTTTAAGATTTTGGTTGGAAAAATAAAAACATTTAAGGGTGTATTGATTACTGTGACGAGGATTGCTGCTTGAGAAAAACATGTTTAAAATGTAAACTGCCTCTGTAATTATAAAACACATCTTATTAATACAATATTTATTATTTGATTTTGGAAGTAAAATGCTAAGATAAAGGTGTTTCTTGTCTTTTTGCCCCTGTTTTAAATATATATATATATATATATATATATATATATATATATATATATATATATATATATATATATATATATATATAAAATTAATTCCCATTGTCACTGATGCATCTTTAATTGGGTGAAAATCCCTCATGAAAAATAAAGATCTTCACAGTGACACCTGGACAGATCATTTAGTCAGCTGATCTAGATGCATTCTGTTGCAAAATGGTGACATTTTAGATGGTTTATTTCCCTAATTGGAGCTCAAGACATAAGTGATTTTTGCACACAACTTCTTTGTAAGAGATTGTAGTATACAGTGGTGTTATTTTATTAATAAGCTATACCAAATACTTTCTAGTGTATAAACAACATGAATAATCAGTTTTTGGTATATTAATATTTACTTTACCTCTCAAGACCAAAAAAGACCAAACGT
>NC_136625.1:17079285-17204285 GCF_933228915.1 Telmatherina bonti
CTGCCGTAATACTAGCGCTTTCGGTCCGCTGGGTTAACCTGCTTATCGGCCACTATGCAGGGTTAACCTGCCCTAGTAAAGCGAGGGGTTATCCCTCTGTCCGTCGGAGCGGACCCCGCTGTTTGTCAGTGTTTGCAAACTGAACCGAACCGTCTGCTTTACTATCTCCCTTTTTTTTTTTTTTTTTTTTTTTTTTTTTACTGTAAGAACCGAGATAATTTAGCCTCGTTAGACCGTTTTTATTGCTGTGAGAACAGAGTAGCTAGAAACGGATTTCTTCTCAAATTGTGAACATTTTTTTTTTACACATAGCTCAGTTGTAGGCAAGCCAAAACATAATCCTGTTTGTGGTGTTAATACCACCTCAAGTAAAAGCTGAATATTAAATGTTCTGTTTCGTGTGATTTGACTCATGTGCTTATACGACACATCGCGGTAGAAACCTCCCCCCAACCTGCCCTCAGCACATCGGCGTGTACCTGACGGCGGACCGCGGTGCCTTCCCAGACCAGACTGTAGCGCAGACAGTGAATGTCATTATCAGCACTGTCTGCATACCAGTGCCGAGCCAGCAGTGGAGGCGAGCTACAGACTGGAGGAGGAGGAGGGGTAGCTCTATACGCGGTGTCCTTGCAGCAAAAAGGATATCAAAAGTGGAAGGGGGGGTGACAAACGAAGCGACTTCACTGATTATTGAGATTTCTTGGTGAAATAGCCGTGTTATTAAGCGAAGCATTTGGGGTATTTTAGCAACTAAACGATGTGAATTAGGGATTTTAACAGCCATCCCGAGTCCGGGTGCAATCTTAGGGGGGGAAGGTGGCTCCCTGTAGACCCACATTTATTGGTCGGTGATGTGATTTGCCGTGTACATATATCATGTTATCTTTTAATCGGCCCACGTTGGTATTTCTATTAAGAAAAAAGGGGGGGAAAAAACGCCCACAAACATGAAGCCATTTCGGAAAGAGCTAGAGGTTTTGCTCCGCAGCGGCGTTACGCTTGTTGGAAAGGGGGGGGGGGGGGGGGGGGAGCAATGGGACTTATTCAAAAGCGAATAGCTCCTTAAACTGTGTTTAAATAACTGTCTTTTATTAACTCAGTCCAAATTATCCATTTGGACCAATTTAGTGCTACATGAAATTCATCAAATTATTCTTGTAAAAAAGCGCGTTAAATCTGTCTTGTGTCATATTGCAGTAGTAGCCACCATGAACTGTGCTGCGTTTTAAATTTGGGACGACAGGTTAGTGTTGTTTACCTTATCACGGCTGGTAAAACCCGCGAGGGAGCAGGGGAAGCACCTCTTCCCACGGTGCAGCATGTCACGCTGTGAGAGGACCGACAGACTGCTGTTTGAGCTTTTATCAATTGTTTTTCGCGGAGCTGATGGGGTCAGCGTGGGGTAAGCAGGCCGAAGCGGGATGGCACAGTGTGGCCGGGGAAGGACACTTTCATTTGCAAAGTGAAGTGTTTTTCTTTTGCCTTTGTGTGTCTACCTTCCATTAACAATGTAATGACAGAAAAAAAAAAAAAAAAAAAAAAAAATCGGGTCAACTGGTTTCACTTGTTAAAATTCTCACTCTGTGCTGCAGTTTGGTCCAAAACCTTTGTCGGGATCATTGATGAGTTCCTCCTGGGTTCACTTGCAAAGGCTAAGGAACGCCTTGTGTTTGTGTGAAGTATGGTAATGGCCATTTGGTTTCGTAGACATGCTGAGAGTCATTGACCTCTTCAGCCCCAAGCAGGGATCACATAAAACATTATCTTTCTAGGTGTGCCACGATGCTTAGTTCTTTTTGATTATTCAGCTTTAGTTTAGTAGCCTTGTACAGGAAAGAAAGTCAATAGTTTAGCCTGTTAATACCATATTTTGTTTTGACTGCCCCTTTTTCAAAATTCCTGTTTCTTTTCATCCCTAGGCAACAGATCAGAAGGTGAAAAACTCCAGTAACCTATCATCATGTGTGTGTCCAGCAACCAGAAGATTTGTGTCATGTAAACAGGAGGCTTGAGGGGGAAAAAAAAAAAAAAAGAGGGAGAAAAACACAAACACACAAAAGAGGAGCAGACAAAACAAAGCAGTAACCCTGAGCACAGAAATGGCCAGCACCCAGACCAGTTTGAAAACCCCTTTTAAAGACTTGACCTCATTCAAGGGCAACATGAAGCGGCTGTACAGAGAGCGAATGGAAGACGCACCCATCAAGAAGCGAGTGATGGCGGAGATCAACCTGAAGCGGCGCAGCTTGGATTCCCTCCCAAAAACTCCCAAGGTGAAGAGGGAACAGACGGAGGATCTGCACCATGACGCTGACATGGATGTGGAGGGGCGTGCCGAGCTGCACTTAGTGGGCTGTGCTAAAGCCCTGGACCTGAGTCCTGGGCTTAAACACACACTGGCCCAGTTCACCCTCAGCAGCCAGAGCTCCCTTGGGGGCCCAGCGGCCTTCTCGGCCCGTACAGGCCATGAGCATTCTCCTGCTGGCATGCCCCCCCTGCCCTCCCCGCCTGTTTTGGGAGGAGGCCCTCTGCTGGTTCCCTGTGACAGTTCCACTGAACTCACCCACTCGCTGCTGGAAGGAGAGTCCATCTCTTGCTTCGTTGTAGGGGGGGAGAAGCGGCTCTGTCTGCCTCAGGTGCTCAACTCTGTGCTCCGCGACTTTTCTCTGCAGCAGATCAACACTGTGTGCGACGAGCTCTACGTCTACTGCTCACGCTGTGACGCCGAGCAGCTGCACATCCTCAAGGTGCTGGGCATCTTGCCGTTCAACGCACCTTCCTGTGGCCTCATTACGCTGACGGATGCACAGCGGCTGTGCAACGCTCTGCTGCGTCCCGGGGCAGCCTTACCCGCCGACCCCAGCGGTAAGCTGTCGGCCCAGGGCCTGCTGAAGGAGAGTGAAGCCAGCTTCCAGGTGGAGCACCAGTGTCTGGGGAAGTGTCAGGGTCTCTTTGTGCCCCAGTTCTACACCCAGCCTGAGGCACCCTGCATCCAGTGTGTTGAGTGCCAGTTGCTCTTTTCACCACAGAAGTTTGTCATGCATTCACACAAGTCACCTGATAAGAGGACCTGCCACTGGGGCTTTGACTCAGCCAAGTGGCCCTGCTACCTGCAGCTTGCCAGGAAGTACCAGGGGACCCCCGAGGAGCCCAAGCTCAAGCAGCTACTGGATGAGGTCAAAGAGAAGTTCCATTATCAGCTCAAGAGGTCACTAGACAAAGTAAGTAAACTTCTGATTGACAACTGGTGTGAACTGATTGTGGTTTCTGTAATCATACTGATGCTAAAGCATCAAACGCATTATGTTGGTTAATATAATATAAGAATCTTCATACCTTGCTGACTGGTTCACATATTTATTTTCCTGCTCCATGTGTTGTTTTGTAGATAGGTTTAAATAAACAACCTTATGGTGAGCGTTTTCTTAAACCTTTAATGACCTAATGTTGTCTGAGGCCTTGGACAGGTGGTGACACCACCTGACCAGGTCTGATCAGATGAGGTTAGACACAGCTGAAGAGGATGAGCATCATTTGTCTTTCCAGGTTACCTGGAGGTCAGTGGGAATGCCACTCAATAGATAAATAAAGGCAGAGGAAGAGACTCATACTCTAGTAATGAAATTACATTTTTGTTCGCAGTTACTTTTAAGTTAGCTTTTAGTTCTTTAACATAACTAAAATTTAAAACAAAATCTTCTACCCGAACCTTGTCTGAAAGAAGAAACTAAATGTAAAAAAAAGATATTTTTTATTTTATTTACTCCCATAGTTTTAGAAAATGACACTTTGAGTCATTTGATTATTGATTTTCTTAATCCTGTGTGAAGTTGCTTAGCAACCTGTACCAAAAAAAAAGAAAAGAAAAATGGTGCTTCTTGGAAGAAAGGAATCTTTAAACCTTGTATCAAATCAAATCAAATCAAACTTTATTTCTTGAGCACTTTTCATGCCACAGGCAACACAAAGTGCTTTACAGGATAGAATCAAGTCATAAGGATTAAAACAAACAGTGGATAAAAAGGCATTTAAAAATAATAGACACAAGCTCTTTCCACACACTCACACACACACACACAAGGACATAGAGCAAAGAACCCCCCCACACCCACCCACATTCCCCGAAAAAAAATAATTCCCTGAATACTGTCTCTTTAACTGAATTCTGGTTAATAAAACAACTAAAAACATTAAGTAAGTGATAAAAATTCTGACTTGGTGCTGATGTGAGGAAACAATACCTAGGGATCCACCCACACCAGGAGCCAGTCCCCTGCATGCTCATAAGGGCCGCTGCCACAGGAACTGCACAACTCCCAGGCAGCAAAGGGGCCACCCGCAGCCGTGAAGCTGCAGTGCTGGACCCCGCGCCACCCAAACAGCAGCAGTTGTCATGACAACAGCCCCCAGACCAAACAGGCAGGGCCCCCAGCATGCAGGATCCCCATAAGGAAAACACTGGAGTTAAAACCAGAAGATGAATAACCTTAAGAAGCAGTAAGAAATAAGAGCAACAATAAAAGAAAATATACATATATACATAGAAGGACTTTACAATAATGTATTAAAAATAAGAAATCTAATAAAACAATTTAAAAATAAATAAATTAATAAATGAAGTAAATTAAGATAAGTAAATAAAGTAAAATAAAATTCAGTTAAATGGTAAGCTAAAAAGGTGTGTCTTGAGCCTCTTCTTAAAAACATCAACAGTCTCTGCAGCCCTGAGGCTCTCTGGCAGGCTGTTCCACAGTCGAGGACCATAACAATGGAAAGATGTCTGACCGTATGTCTTAGTTCTGACTTTAGGAACCACTAAAAGGCCAGTACCAGAGGACCTCAGGGTCCGCGAAGGCTCATAATTAAAAAGAAGGTCGGATAAATAAAAAGGCCCAATACCATTAAGACATTTATAAACAAGTAAAAGAATCTTAAAATCAATCCTGAAGGGCACAGGAAGCCAATGCAGCGATTTTAAAACTGGTGTAACGTGTAACGTTGTAGAGGCCATTTTTCCAAGACGCCTTTACCTGCAGGCTAAGCTGGAATTGAAATGGCTTCATTTCATTATTACTACTCATCACTAAAGGCCCTGAATGCTGTGGCCTTCATAAGAAGATGGTTTTGCTCATTCTTTTTCTTCTTGCTGTATGAAAAGAAGGGAGAAAAAAAAATCACGTCAATACATCATCAAAGCTGCAAGGCCAGCAGGTCTATAGAAGGATGGGCATTCGTTGAGGTAAAAGCTTTAGATTTTTTTCCCCTGCCATTAAGTGGTTTATGTCTCCTGACCTCCCTTTAACCTCAGTGGACCTCCCCTCTTGTATTGTTTTCTGGGTGAAGGTAGGGCTGTGTTTGTTATCTCTTTGGTGGGGTTTGTTCACACTTGGATGCACAAGTGGAGACAGATTTTTTTCCTGGAGTCTAAAGTAAAAACCACAAGCCTTGCTTTTACTGTCCTTAATAAAGTAGCTGCTTATGTGTGATGCTGTGGAGTGCAGAGAGCGACCGCAGGTGTCCAAAACATAATGTAAAAAAATGTTTAAGACTGAAAGGATTTGCCCTTTTTCCTCCGTGCGGTTAACTTTGTGTGTCAATGTGGTGAAAAAGCAGTTTACTGTCATTACTGCCTTCCTGTCCCACCTCTTCCCAACTGTCACTCTTTTCCTGTCTCATTATAAAATTTGCATCTTGGAAGATGCAGACGCTCTGTCTCAGAAACATAGATGTTTTAATACTACAGAAGAAACACACAGACACAAAATGAACAGCAGTGTACGACCACAGGCATCAAAATATACATAATGTCAAGGTGGATGATGAGTCCTGAAGTCTGTTTTTTATGTGTGAGACATTGCAGCTCAGTGTGCGTGTAATGAGTAGATAACTGGAGGCTAGTATGACACATCTTTGTGTTTCAGTCTCACACGTTGCCAGGTTCTCTGGAGCCTGTGTCTCACCATAATTCGAGGTGCCGTCTTCTCTCTGAGGTGATTTCCACTCCTTTTTTTTTCTCTGTGATAGTGACTACATTTTACCCTTCTCTGGTATTTTGTGGGAGATTTGGCTTCATTCGAGACTGTGAACATGTATGTGACTGCTGTTTGTGAGGATGGAGTCACACAAAGTCACCGATGGACAAATTCCTGGAAAGATAAATGCATAGACGTCTCGGGGAAGCAGGTGATTTTTGGCATAAAAGGAGGATGCCACTTTAGTCCACTACTGACTGAGCGGATGTATGAGTGTGTGAAAGTTTGTCAGCTAGAGCACAAGGTTCCCCTGCAGTGTCCTGCTTCACTTAGTCAGAACCCAGTGGTTCCCCTTAGAGTACAACCACTCTCTGTTTGTGTATTTGCGTAATGAAAGTGTGTTTGACTGAACAGGAAGTGAAGCAGACGGACATGTCTCTCACCCTGAACATCCTCCAGACTCTCTGTGTCCAGCCGCCTTCACTGCACTGGTTGTGTGACTCATACTTTCCACATCCCAGTGGATGTTAGTAGAAGGCCAGCCAGGCAGCTTATGTAGTCACACATGCTTTTAAGAAAGATGGCTCGCTGTAGTGTGTTGATCTAACCCCGAACACGGAGCGTTTTCCCATGAGCCCTTATTTACACACAGTGTCAATGTGCACATTTACAAGCAGTTCACTTTTACCAGAGAGCTCTGGTGCCTTCAAGAGAGGAGAAGATACACAAACAAGGGGAGCCTTCTGGAAATCTTGTTTTTTCTCCTCCATGACTTTCTCCAATGGTTACTAGTTCCATATCCTGTTAGGAGTGTTTGGTTTGAGGAGGAGCGTTTAAAAACTCCAGGACTTGCGCTCTATAAACAGCGCCTTGTGCCCGGAGGTATGGCTACCCTGTCTACAGATCCCTGCTGTGTAAACGCAGCCCGCTAGACAGACGCCACAAACAGACTGCAATAAGCTGATTCCTTATCGTACAAATTATTTTAGTACTCATCGAACAATGAGTCCCATTTTTCCTACGTGGGTTGCCACAGTCAACTATACTTGAGACTGAGACATCAAGTGTTGTCAGGTTAGTGTCTCCCCCCCCCCCCCCCCCCCCCCCCCATTTTTATAAAGGCAGGAAGTAACACAACTTCAGATTCAATGATGACATCCAGCACCTCGTTAAATTTGATGCATGTCATCACATTTATTAGAGCAGGAGATTACAAAACACCCCCATGAAAAATGCTGGTTGCTAGTACTTTTAGATGATGTGATAGATATGTTTAATGTTTTTTAGAGTTTTAACATTGTCAACAAGTTTTGATATCCGAGTGGATTTTTGTAGATTAATTGGTTTTAATACATAAATGTGCTAAAAAAAAGCCTCAATTACAGCCTTCAGGGTTTAACTATGAAGAGATATGAGTTAATACTTAAGGTGTGTCTCTAAACCCTGGCGAGCACAGACCTGACATTGTGAACATGTGTTGCTTATTTGCCTCAGCCTTGTTTGTAGCATTGTGCTGGCCCAGAGTCAGAAGTGTCAGACGGAGAGAACAGCCTTCCTCTGTCTGTCTCCCCAGTCGGGCTGACACAGTGGCTGCGGCACAGACGGCAGACAGCTGCATCTCTCTGGCTTCCCCTATTTGCTATTTGGAAACCAGTGACTTCATTACCACAGAGCAGTGCAGCTGCACTTTCTGGCTGGCTCCCGAACTGTCTGCTCTGTCTGTCTGCCTGTTTGTCAGTCATTCACTTTGGCTGTATCTAATTAGGTTTTGGCAGACATGCTAATCATTCACGCTGCTGTGTTTGCTATCTTTTCCTCCTTCCTGTCCATCTTTAATCAGCTTTCTTCTCTTGCTTTTCTTTTTTTCTGTCCTCGCATCTTTACTTTCGACCTTCATCATTATCTCCTTTCTGTAAATGTTGCTGTCCTTTTTTTTTTATGCCCACATGTATCTATATAGCCAACCCCCCCCCCCCCCCCCCAGGCCCCAATCAGCAAACTGTAACAAAGTAAGCAGTCAAATGACCCGATAAGTCGATTGTTACATAAGCAATAAGACCACTTGTGTGTGTCTGTGAGGTGGGTGGGAGGAAAGGCCACTGGCCATCGATCAGGATTTCAACCTTGATGGATGTGGTGAGTTGCTGGTGACAGGGACACTGAAAAGAGGAGGACATTGACTAACGAAAAAGGAGGAAACAGTGCAAAATAAGGAGACAGCTGTTGCAACTTGCGTTACATAAGTTCCTGTCTCCTAAATTAACCTCACCTTTTGGTCATCTTTCTTTAAAACGTTAGACAAGCTGATGTGGTTGGAGTTTGGTATGAAAAGGTAAGGTCATCCCTGCCCATGGAATGAAACTGAGCTCATGAATCAAGGGTGAGGAAGAGATGGAAACATTATGATAGGGGGGGGGGGGGGGGGGGGGGGGGTGGTGGAGTGGAGTTTAGGCCATTACAGGTGGGTCTGGGTGTTATTTCTTTCTGCTCAACACTTTGGAGATTTCCCATGAAGCAGTCCTTGTTCGCATCTATGCGGTTGTTGCAGGGGGGTTGGGGCCCAGCTCTTTTTTCCTCAGTTGAAAATTAACCTCCGTAAGACCTGAGTTGAACCACAAATCTGTCCTGTAACAGCCCTCTTGGTTGACCAATCACATGCCTTCTGGTTTGCATATCCACAGCTAACACACCCCCCAGCCCGAGACACCCATACACATATTTCTATGTCTGTGCATTTTCAGAAGAACAATTATCTACTCATTCTGGATACACAGCTGCTTTGAACGCTGCCCCAGAAAAACCTACAGTTTATGACGCTTCTATGTAGTTTGGTGGGGGGGGTGTTCGTGTTCACTATGCACAACCAGCCATGGCTTGGTCTGTGTTTTCTGCCTGTTGTAAAGAGCCAAAGGGGGCCCCACGAGGTAGGAGGGGCTGAGCGGAGGGGCCTCTGGTATGTCACCATCAGGTCAGTGCCAGTATTACAGAGCTATATTAGCATTGCAGCTCCATGGAGGAATGCCAGATAAAAATCTTCTCAGGTTTTAGGTCACATGATCATGGTACTCAGCACCGTCTCGTTTCACCACATGGATTAGTTGCACACAGGCTCACTGCCTATCCTCTACATTACATCTTCATTTTAATCACCAGCTAACCATGGGCTAGCTGGTGATTATTTCCCAGCTCATTAGTTTTCAGTTTCCCACCTCTGCACCAGAAGATGAGGATCATGTGCTGCCATGGTACTGATGTGAGTTGTGCATAGCAGCATGCAGCGGAGGTGGAGGTTTGTGTAGATACAGATGAGCCTCTGCCACGTCTACCAACATTCACATAGACTAAGCAAACTGGCCAAACCCCTCCTAACTGCATGTCCTACAGGCTTCACAAGTGCCCTGGACTTGCAGTTTACTTGCATGTTCACTCTCCACCCTCAGGGCGTTAGACCTGTTGCTTCCAAGGAAAGTGAGGGTAAGAACAAGTGGAAAGAGTTTGGTTTATATTGGACTATGAGTCCAAGCAAGATTGTTGGAGAAAGCAGCTTGAATCTTGTTTCTCTGGGTTTTTTTTCTTTTTTTGCATGAGACTAGAATAATGAGGGGTCTTGGTATATTAATCAATGTGTTGAGAAGATTAACTGTCCACTGTCTGTTTCCCAGGGAGCAGGTTGTGTGCATGTTGGGGGCTGGGTGTACTGGGAGGTGTACTGTAAAGGGGCTGTGGGAGACTGTGAGCATGTGCATGTTGTGTGCAAGCAGGGAGAATACGTTTGCATTTGAAAGCCTCTTCTGTGGTGCCTTCCCTGTGGGAATGGTGATTAGTGAAGATATAAATGCAGGAAACCAGAGCTTTCCATCGGACAACCATATACACAGCAAACACTCGAATTTAAACTCCCCATTTTCATATTTTCTCTCAAAACTTCAGTCTCCAAGATAAGGAGATAAATACAAGATATCAAAGGCTTGTTATTGGTTCCTGCTGGGTTGCCACAAAGTATATCCACAACACATTAAGCCCAGCCATCACACTGATCAATTATGTATGTTGCAAACATGAGGAAATCAGGGTAAAAAAAAAAAAGCAGCCTGGATATTAAACAAATCCCAGTCTCTCCTCTTTGCTGGTAATTTATTTGCCTGCATGGTAATTGCTCATGATTTTCATATGGAAGTGATTCTTCTTGTTGTTTGAGATTAGTTTCCACATCCTTTTGGAAAACAGCCACACATGGTGAAAAGCATGCAGAGGCAGCCAGGTTAAGCACTGCCATGCCCTTCTATGAGTTTAGACCCCAAGCCTAGACTCCAAAAATAAATAAATAAATAAATAAATAAAAGAAACAGAGCACATTAAAACGCCAACATACAGCCTTTCTGACCTTTAAACTTAAGGCTTTAACTTTTCAGCTTCATCTTTGCTCTACTAACTTCAAAATCCTTCAGCTGAGTCTTTACCCTGTTAGTTCTTATTTCACGAGGGACTGAATGATGTTGTTCCAGGCAGGACTGTAAGGCTTGCAACTGGAAAGGAGACTGCATAACTAAGGACAAAAGAAGGGGCATTTTCAACCTGGTCTGTTGTCTCTGTGTTACCAAATGCTGGAGTGTTTATCTCACTGTTATTCCCACCTGCAGTGAAGCCACTCATGGGAATCATCTGTCTCACTGATATTTCTTAAGGCAGACACACACGCAAACATGCTGTCTTCTTTGCCTCATGCCCCTCAGGGGTTCATACCAGCTCATCCACATCCTGTAAATAGAAGATTTATGGATCTGGATTCCCTCTGGATCCTCAACAGTCACTTAGCACCAGAAAACACAAACTAAGCAGCAGATAATCTGCAAAGTTGTTTTATAATTAATTAAAAATACAGTTCGGTAATTAACATGTATATTTATTTGACTGTGGAAAGTTGTGGAAGTGTAATAGTTGGCAGCATGTGCTGAAACTGATGAGTGCACTTTGGTATCCATTCATTCGAGCTGAGGTAACAAGTTTCTCCATTACTGTTTAGATGCAACTAAGTGTTTGACCACGCAACTTTTATCAATATCTTCCGTTTGTGTTTCCAGCATTGTTTCAGGATTTGTTGCAGCTAATAGTTAAACAGCCTTGCTGCCTCAGAAACTTGGCCTTCAGAGTGTTATTACCCTTGACTTTCTCCTTCAGAGTGCAGTGTTGCCTGTGGTTTGGTCTGGCTGCAGTTAAACCAATTCCTATGACATGTGCACTTTGTAGCGCCAGACATTTTATTTGTCATCACCATCAAAATTAACTGGCTGAGACACATCCTGATCCCAAATGATGCCATATGCACAGTAGTTCTTTCGTAATTATGACTCATATCGAGGGAAGAAATTTAGTCCTCAGTCTAATGATGCAAAATTTTGGCACGGTTGCCTTTTCTGTCTGCTGCCTTGGCAGACAAACGACCTGCCTCCTTTTCCTATAAAGTGTCATAGAAGCGGTAAGGTTCATTTTGAAACTTTGAGGTTTCTTCTTGCCTTATTTGATGTGTGCCATATTGAGGACACATCCTTTCAGAGAGATGACACACATGATAAGGTGCAGATGTCACAATCTGCAGTCAAAAGTGGTCATAGGGGCATCCAGTTAGGTAGACAAATCCTAACTACCGTCAGCCACTTCCTCCCGTCACCATGCCAGCCCTGTCCTGCAGTGTGAGTCACAGTGCTTCATCCGTCCTGCGGTCTGCTCTCTGCTCATCAGCGTCACAGTGGAGCCAGGACAGAGATTTATCACTGTCCTGGTTTCTCACTCAGTTCGTTTGATCTTCACCCAGGTGTGTTCACTTAACTGTGACTCAACCGTAATGAGATTTACCTAACACACAACTGCACTCTTCTGTCGGACTTGCTTCAGATGTCGACTTGTGTGTTAATGCTGGAAGTCTGGTAATCAAGTTGACCTTTAATGTCTCAATTTCATATAAGGTTTTGCGTTTTCATAATTAAATCAATTTGTGAACTTAATTTTCCAAGACTGTGCATTAAAAACAGTGGGTTGCAACATGTGTACTGGTGGATTTGCATTATAGTATCTGTGTGTGTGTGTGTGTGTGTGTGTGTGTGTGTGTGTGTGTGTGTGTGTGAGGTGGAGACATGGGGACCAAGGGGACTGGACAACATAACCGAGCTGCCCATGCAGAGGAGCAGTGGCAGCTTCAAACAAGTTCCTGCATGTAATATGAATGAGACCTGAGCTCCCTGCAGAATAGTCAGAGTACCCAGGGCCTGTTTGGATTTAACGGCCTCTTTTCCATGTGTCTGTGATAGATTTTCCCCTGCGGGGCATTTTGGCCAGGTGGAGCCTTTTCTTTGTAGCACAGTGGCTGGATCATGCATCTGTCTCCTACCTTCTCCCTTGCTTCCCATCCCTTCCACCTTCTTTTTCTCTGCTCTGGGCTTCTGGCCTCATCACAGACAGTGACAGCCAACCAAGCACTGACATTTACTGCAGTCCATACACCAGAGCAGCGTCCCATGTTAAGGTACAGGTAAACAAGGTGTTGATCAATAACAAAGTCTAAGTGAAGTGAAGACACTCCAGGTCTTGCAGTAATATTTAAACACCTATAAACTTGATTTCAAAAGGAAAGAGAGAGACTTTATTTAAGAACTGGGAAATAATGATGAATTACAATCAGTTGTTGCTGGATATTGTAAATCATGTCTAACTGTGGCTGTTCGAGGCAAGTATTCACATGCATTTTGTGGCATTTTAGTGGATGCTGTGTGATTTCTTGCAAAGAAAGCAGGTTGAGCTGTGTCTCCATTTTGTGTTTTCTCTCTGTAGTGATATCAGTGCATTGCTGGCTTGCTGACAGCCTCTCTCAGCTTTCAGTCTGCTTAGCAACACTCGTCCTCTCTGCAGTTCTCTCACTCCCCTCTTGTCTCCAAGCACTCTGAGTTGTTTCATCCATTCGAATTGTAAGCCGAGTTCCCTAATTTTGAAATCTGCGCAGCTGATGTGTGTTTTGGTAGTGGGAGCGTGTGTGTATTCCCGTTCTTAACAGCGGGTTTGAACCTGTAATGTACATCCATGTAGCATCTTATATTAACAAGCATTTGTGGAGAGCTTCTCTTTTCGGATCTCAGAGATCGTGAATCGCGCGCAAATACACACTGGCCCAGATGAAGCTCAGATGATGAGTACAGTCATTCACAGACAAGACAAGGGCCCACTGGCCTCATTCTCCATCGATGTGTCCTCATGGGAGCATGAAGTGTGTCTACTCGTGTCTGTATTTGTTTGCTTGCGGTAAACTGCGTCATCCTCCCACATTGCCGTTTGATGGAGCTGCTTTTTGATGGGATGTCTGTTTACTCATGTGTGTGAATCTTTCTGCGCATGTGTCTTTCTGTCTCCTGGTCTGGTTCACTCACATAGGTGAGCCCCAGCAGCTTCAGTAATTAATGTTCTGGAGGGGAGGGCACAAGGGAAGGAATATGTAGCGCACACACAGAGCTGCTCTGCAAGCGACGGCGAGCTGCACATGTACAGCACGTTCAGATGGTGTCATCCTCATTGCATTGATGATATTAAACTGCCTTTTGCTTACTCGGATTCACTTGCATTTCTTTGTGAAATATAGTCCATGGAAACACGATGAAAGCTGATACAGGCTTGTAAGGCTTTGTGCTAATCCAATGACCTACCTCGTAAGATTTTATGGATTTTAATGTCAGAACCTTTATAATACTCCCTTGAACGAGTCATAAACTTTGAGTTGGTCCTCAATTATTTTCTGCGATGGAGCAGTAAGCAAAGCACTAAATTACATTTCGGTATCAGAGATCTTTTTCTGCATACTATGCCTGTCTGGCACAAGGTGGAATCATATTAGCCCTCACAGAAAGCTCTGTTAGGAGCTCAAATTGTATTATTTAGCAATAGACTTTGCCTGTTCATGATTATTAATCACAGGGCAGCAGACTTATGACTTGAAGTGTGACATTATTCAGTTGTGCTTCTTGCTTATGATGCAATGTCTGTAGGGAATGTACAACAAGCAGAATGCCTCAGAGGGATGTTTGACTATTGTAGCAGAGACTGCAATGATTAAATCCAGTGTTATTGATTATTTTAGTCATAAAACATTTGTTAAATTACCAGTATTTTTTTTAACTTATCAAACAGTCGATTTTTCAGAAAATATAAAAGTATTTTACTAGTTTTGCTTGTATCATTAATTCATCACAGCTATTATTGCATAGTAAAATGTGAGGGGAGATTACTTTAGCCAATGTGGTCTACCTAACTCCAGTCGGACAATTTGTCCATTCACGTGGTAATGTCTTTACAGCCATCCATAAGCTGCAGCGAGCATAGACTGGAAGCCACGGCCACCGCTGTGTGGGATTAGACTGAGAAACACGAGAAACTGAGGAGCGAGAGATGGAGATGAATAGAAAAATTGATCGAGAGAGTGTAAGGAGGCATCCTTTATGTGAAGGATCCTCCAGAAATACTGTTGCCGTTTTCAAAAATGAAACCCCTGTCTGCCATAAACCTGCAGTAGCTAGTCTGTAGATCGTGACTTTATAGGGGGGGGGGGTGGGGGTCCTCTCCGTGGCCTTCATAACTGGCTTCATTTTCTACCTTAGAATTCCATGAACTGCATCTCTGCTGGGCCCCATTGGTTGTAGCTGTCAAGCCGGAGTTGTGTGGATTGTAAAATGGCTGACTGGAACTCTTGCTGTGGAGGAGGGAGCTCAGCTCTTTGGTAGTGGAGGAGGTGGAGTCTCTTGTGCATGTTTGGTCGTCTAGACTTAGTGCCCTTGTGGTGCAAGAATGTACTCAAGGCCTGAAGCCAAAGCAAGTTGGGAATGAACCTGTCCTTATCTGCCTCTGTGTGTGTGTGTGTGTGTGTGTTTGTGTGTGTGTGTGTATGAATGAGTGACTTGGGCATGACTAAACTAGCTGATGGTTATCAGTGTGTTTGTCTGGCTCTGATCTTTCTCTCTGGTTTTGGAAACTGGGAGGGAGAGATCTGTGTGTCTGGGGGAGGGCGCAGGCTGTCAGACAGTCACGTGTTGTCCGTCTTATTTGTCTTGGCTACGGCCACCTTTTTTTTCTTCCTGTTTACCTCTGTCACCTGTTTGTCTGTCTGTCCACCTGCCAGAGCTGTCCTCATCTGTACCTTTCTGTGTTTCTGTCCTTTTATCTCTCTGTACAAGGCTAGAGCTGAAGAAAAATATGTTGAGTAATCTTCCCTGCAGGTATTAAGCAAGACCACCATCAGTGAACCTGTTTTTTTTTTGTTTTTTTTTTACACCATTTTACCGTAGCTGGAAAGAATTGGTCAAGAACTGAGATGAACATGTAGACCTCAAACTAAGAGCTCTCAACTAATTTCATAGTGTTACCCAGAAAAAAAAACTATTTTCCTTTAATTGCCCCACTTTGTTGCCTAGTTCCCCTGTGGGTTTTTATTGATTTGGCTGTTTAGACAAAGTGTTGCTCCCAGTCCATGGATAAATGGCTTATTGGATTAAGACCTTCATATAAAAGCCTCTAGTGTCTCTGGGTGGCGGGCCAGGTGGGACCTTGAGAGCACTGGGGCCCCGGTAAATCCAAAACCAGTCCCAAAAGGCAAATAAACATTTTTAACAGAGATCAACTTATTTGTGATTTTTCAAGGAAAAAGGCAACTTAAGACCCATAATCGTCTGAGTCAAACAGATGTTTTCACTATGCTCTTGCGGCATAGCTTCGCCAGGAAGTATATGTGTACCCTCGTCCTGATCTTTGACACAGTTGATGACTGCAACAGTACAGGATGTGGTCTAGAAACAGACAGGGTGTGACTGTCTGTCTTAGTGAGTATCTCAGTACATGTGATCCTCCATTCCTCTCTCTCTCTCTCTGTCTAAAAAAGCACCTAAATAAAGGCTGTTTACTTCCTTCTGTGAGAGAAAAAGAAGAATATGCTACTTACTCTGACCTCCTCTGCTGCTTGCTGCTGTACATCACCCACTTGAATGCCAGGGACACGAATGGTTCAGAGGTGGGGTGGGAGTTTGGGAGACCAGGAGGCCATAGTTGCAATTTGTGAACCCCTTCCTGTCGTTTGTTTCAGTGTTTTATATTCAACTGCTGATGTCAAGGTTTGAACAAATGTAAAAATAATTGGACCGACGTTTGTATTTTAGTGTACATTTGTAACGCTGACGCTTAAACACACCAGCCTGCTGCTACGGGATGAAAGGTCAGACTAAGACCTGTACAGACTTTATAGTGCCCTAGATAAGATTTACCATTAGGCTTGTTGAGACTTGTGTTTTTTTTATATCCTAGGAAAGGTTTTACAGTTTCACCATGATGTCAGCAGTCTCTTGTGTGATGTTAAACAGTGTTATTATACAGAAAAGTAAAGAAAAGAAATCTTAAGGAGCCTGTATAAGGTAAATCTTAACATTTTTCTTTTAAAAGTTGCACAATTTCATCGTTAATAATTGAAAGTTGACTCCATGGAAAATGCATCACTTTAGTGTGAGCATGTGGCCGTGTGTCCATGCATGTTTTAGGCAAGCTGTGCATTTGTTTTATTATGCATGTATGGAGACAGCATGCATATTAATAGCCCAGAGTAACTTGGAGTGTGTGTGTGTGTGTGTGTGTGTGTGTGTGCATCTGTTGAACTGAGACAGCAGTAATCTGGAGGATCCACGTGACCGGGGAGGAGGAGAGCTTGACCTCAGACTTGCTTGCGCTCTGTGTGGCAGTGTGTCAGTCTGTGTCGAAGGCACCTTCGCCTGAGGAATGTATAAATGGCACCAATAGCAGACTCACGACAGAGTAGAAAACTAGCCCGCTCTTGTTGTCTTTAGGCTGAGCAGACTGGCACTTAGATCCTCTGCAGCCTTCTGCAACAAAGAAGTTGGATGGCTGTCAACTTTCTGTGAAGTTAAAAGCCTTCACCTCAAGCAGAAATCAGCTGAATGTAAACGATAAGCTGGTGCATTGCCAGCAAAGCCAATTATGGAATCTAGCGCTCTTTGCAGAATTTTATTAACACCCCCCCGTCACCCTTCCCCTTGCCCCAATATAAATTTTAAACTGAAAAGAAAAAAAAAAAAGACAACTTCAGGTGCTGTAGTGTTTTTATGATTTAGACATTTGCGCTATGCCATAAGATGCACAAATGTCCCTCATAGCAGAAATGCGAAGCTGCTGCTGAAGTGCTTTTACTCTGCCTGTTTGCTTGCTGGCTGTTTATGATAATGCACAGACTCTACAGTAGTGTGAATGTACAGCACAGTAGCACCTATACTTGTTAGATTTTTCATCACTGGGGGGGAAAAAAATTATTTCTGCTACATTATTGTGTCTGCAAAAATGTCACGTGTGCTAGCAGTCGGGGACTAAACTCAGGCTCTGGAAGTGGGTCACTGTAAGAGTTCACATGGCTGTGTGTGTCTACATTCACATTTCATTGCACTGCATGTGTGTAGCCGCGGCAGCAGGCAGACTGCTGGTGATTAGGAACAACAGGGCAGAGTTCAGCCGAGTGAGTGTGTGGAATGCTAATCCACATTGTCATAAGGCGAGCCTCGGCCTGACAAAAGGGCCGGAGACATGGGGGTTAAGGGCTGTTTGTGTGCTTTACACGTGTGTGTGTGTGTGTGTGTGTGTGTGTGTGTGTGTGTGTGTGTGTGTGTTTGTGTGTGTCACAGGAGCAACCTAGATAAGAGAGGTGCTTCATTATTACAGATTATAACTGAGTAGCAGCCTAGTGTGTGTGTGTGTGTGTGTGTGTGTGTGTGTGTGTGTGTGTGTGTGTGTGTAATAAAGTAAGGTGGGGGTGGGACAAGAGAGATAGAAGAGGAAAACAGTTGTGTTGAAATGTGCAAACGTTTGCACCCGCACACATTCATTAAGGGACATAAAGCGTGGCGCAGCAGTGGTAATGAGCAGGGGTGTGTGTGGGCGTTGGGTGTTAAGCTGTCAACTGTCAGGTGAGCAGGAATTACACAGAGAGACGGGTCGCCATTAATCGAACACACACGTCTATATATGTGGACACTTGTCCGCTCATACACCTGTGTGATGCAGCTTCCACTCTCATGTTTACATGCCTTCCCCCCTGAATGGTCCCTAACTGAGGAGCAGACAATATGTCCTCATCCTCCAGTGATGTCCTCTGGTCTAATTGGTCCTTAAAGATGGAGACATACACACACCTTTTTAATGAGCTGCTGTTGTCCCAGTAACAGAGAATCTGCAGTTGTGGGGGGTCAAACAGATGAAAGACCTCTGGATGACCCGGTGTTAATGTCAGTTTGGTCTATTGCTCTCCCCCACCAACACACATACGCCCACACACACACACACACACACACACACACACACACACACACACACACACACACACACACACACACACACACACACACACACACACACACATTCAAACACAACCTCCATACTTGAAGGAATCCAGTCAACGAGAACCCAGTACATCTCCACACCACTGCAGTGTTTTTGGTTGTTCCTGTCAACTCTCCTTCCTTTTTCCCCTCCTTCCCTCTATCTTTTCCCTGTCCCATCTTCCCACCCTCCCTCTCATGGCCCTTCATTTCTCCCCTCCTTCCTCTCAGTGCTGCAGTGCTGCCTTCTAACAAGAGAGAGAAAAAAAGGAAAAAAAAATCACCAACCACAAGCGTCTGTAAACGAACAAGCCCCTTTCTGTATAAACACTGAGAGACACACCTGGCTACACGTACGGCTCCAGCCTTTCAGATTTGCATGCACATGCTCATTCAGACATGTCCTTGTAAATAAGGTGCTATCCCTGCGTGTAGGACACAGATACATTGCAAAATCAAATATGAAGACAGAGTTGTAGGATCTTTTTCCTTTTGTTTTTTAAGTAATTGCTTAAACGTCTGTGTGAGTTATAATGAATAAATGATATAACTGAAAATGATAACATGGTGGATAATTGTGATTGTTGAACAGAATAATAGTTTAAGCTTATAAATAAGGCTGCTGGACTGTAGCTTACCAATAATAAGCAGCTAATACTCAGTTCTCAGTCATTTGTTTAGCTCTGGCAATGACAGCCTCCCTCAACCAATACAGTGAGGAAGACAATCTTTTAGTCGAGCCGATGAAAGGCTGTTTACGATTCACCGTGTCCCATCCTGTACGTGTGTGTGTGTGTGTGTGGATATGTGTTTATAGACGGCTTTAAAAGGCTAGTAAGTCAATTATTGATGTTTCTACAACTTTCATCTTTCTGTAGGCTGCTGATACACTTTCATTTGATTCTATATCCTCCTCCTATCCTCTTCGTCTGCATCTTCTTCTCTCTATGTCTCTCTCCATCCACTTTGCGTCTGTTGCTGTGGGATAGCTGGGAGCTCATATTGCCATTCTGGAAACTCGTTCCCTCAGTGCCTGCGCTCCCTGTCAGGTCGGCTCAAAGTGTGTGTCGTAAGCCCCGTCTGCCGCAGAAAAAGCATCATCTATGTCAGTTCACGGCCTCTCGCTGAACGTACCCTGTATTTGCTTAAAATACACACACACACACACACACAGACAAGAGGGTGCACCAGCAACATTCACTGAAGACTGTCATCAAGTCAAAATGCTGGCACAATGACTTTGAAACATTCAAACGCAGAAAGGTACATCTCTATTTAGAAAAGGGGGTAAGTGTGTGGCGTGTATGCCGATGAATAAAGCATACACAGAAGCACATGAAAACAAGCCGTGTTGACTATTAGTATGGTTTCATCTTGTGTTTTATTCATAGGCTTCTCTCAGTTTATCCATTTCGGCTGCCTTCCACAGCGCTGTATCACAGCTGGCTCAGTCCATACTCCTCACTAACTGCTGCTCACTTATAATACCATTTATTTCCATTTCTCTCCTGGATGTCTCTTTTTCCCTATCTTTTAAATACCACTTGTCTTTATCCTTTCCCTCTCTGACGGCGTGCCAGTGGTGATTTTGCTCTACTTCTCTTTCTTCTCTGTCTTCCAGCATTTCCCAACAGACTCAATCATTTTAATTGTTCAGAGCGTCATAACAAATGCATCCTGTGCTGCGTTGTCTTTACCGCTATGCCTGTCTGTCTAACCTTGAGTTGTTGCTTTCCTCTTAATTCAACGCCTGCTTCATGTATTTCAGAAACCAGGGGAAGAAGATGAGAGCCAGCTGAGAAAGTCCGCCGTAGAGCTCTGCTCCACTAACGAGAAATTGGCAGATGCCGGCTCTGCGAGAAAGGTTAGTCATTGTTTTTTTTTCCTCTTATAAGTACCTCCCCCTTTCCTACACACAGGTCAGCTCTCAGGGTCACTGCCCTCACCCTCCACTCCCAGACACGCCCCCGTTTATCCATTCATAGCGACATGCTTCTCACCTCTGTCTTGTCATGATATACACTGATGCAGTTGCAGAAAGGCTCTGCCCTTCACCTCCCCCCTCTGCACGCACACACGACCAAGTTAACATGCAGGGAAGAAGCTCTTTATCACAATTATCTTCTCCTTTGACTTGTGCACATGCACGCACATGCACAGTGTCTCAGCTGATGCCTGATGGATGATCCCTCACTCCCATCTCACATGCATGTGTGCATACATTAGTTTTATTAGATTATGGCTCCAAGAGCGCGATGCACAGCACAGCACAGCACATTCCCACTTCCCCCTGCTGTTTCCTCCATCTATTCATGTGTATGCGTGCGTGTCTGTGTGCACGCATCTAATTGGCATAATAAGTCGTCTATCCGACTGTACGTTTTTATAAAGATTAATAAATGTGAATGTAAGATTCTCTGTTTCTCCCGTCACCATATCTGAGCAGCTTACAACGATATCATATTGGTCTTGTGTGTCATATGCGTATCTATGTCATTTCTGCAGGGGAAACCATCTCCACCAACTCTCGTCTTCAACCGTCTTTTCACGGACATCAAGGAGGAGCCAGGACACCCCACCCTGGCCCATCCCAGGTACTACAGCTTTCCTGCACTGATTTACTGACACTTAAAATTAAAAGGTTGCAGCTAATGGCTATCTTAATTAACACATCTTCACTGCAATACAACTGATTTATCTTTATAATATCCTGAGAGGGAAGTTGATTAACAAAAGGTTTGTTGATTATTAAGGCAGTTTCTATTTCATTTTCTGTAATTGAGATAAATACATGAATGACCAATTGCTTCAACGATACATTGATGCTCATGTGTTGCTTTTAGGCCTGAATTTGTGATGTTTACTGTCTTCTAATTTGCTGTCTTGCCATTGTTTCATTGATTATAGTCTGATGCAGGAAATATGTCTTGCACTTATAGAATGCTTCTGGTCTCAATGTGTTCATCTGTGAAAATTAATTTTCAAGTATTTTCTGAGCTGTGATGAGCTCACAGTTTTATCAGGATGCTTGTTTCACTCAACTAACCGGCCCCCGCCTAAATGAGACGATGGAAGCAGTGGTATTTTGTAATGATGCCTCTAAAATGACATATTTATTTATATCTTATCATTTGTTGTTAATATTTTTTAATTCTATATTTGAGTTTGAAGAAGCTGACTTGTGACATTTTAACGTGTTTATAAAAAAATTTTAATTATTTGGCTGCCCAAGAGAGGATTTGTTTATTAATAATAATAATAATAATAATAATAATAATAATAATGGATTTACATTTAAGGCACTCACAGTTCTCTGCATTGGATCCTTATTTTATTCACTCCAAGCTCCCCATTGGTAGCCAGTCTGTGCCAACATGCTCTCCGACCACCACCGAACATTCACACACATGCTTACACCAGCAATGCCGACACTGGAGGCAAGGAGATTGAAGTGTCTTGCTCAAGGAAACAATGACAGATTGACCGGGGGAGCAGGATTTGAACCGCCAGCCTTCCAGCCATCGGACGACCTGCTCTACTACCTATAAATATCTATCCGCTGTTGTTGACCTGCAGCTGAAAATGTGTGTCACATGCTGCTGACATGCCATCTGCTTTGGTGGAGGAACTGTGGACAACTGTGGAGAAAATGTTTAGCTTTTTATTTTCATCTTTGATTTCATGAAGCAGCCATCCATCATCTGTTCTGTTTGCTTGTCCTCCACCCTCCTCCTCATGTGCTTCCTTCACATTTTTTCTCCAGTTTCTCTCTGTGTCCTTTCTTAATGATACACCAGCCTTTGTTTGGATATGGCTTTCTTGTGGTAACCTCTATAATCTGACCCAGATTAAATCTGGGAATTAGATGCTTTAGGGCGCCATTGCTACATGTGACTGCCTTTGACATATTGTGCAAAGGTTCCCAGACATCAGGCCAGACGAACTCGTGGGGATTACAGCTCTGGTCACCTGCCATCATCACCCAACAGCAAACACAGACCGCTTTAGTTTTTTTGCATTGCAGAATAAGTAATAATGAAATGCCCTGCTGTAGTGGGACATTGCGCCAGACATCCACGGCACTAAAAGTTTTATTTGGGCTGCTACAAGCATCCATTAGTGATACACGTGTCTAATGTGAGCCGGGCTTACATTATTCAATCACTTTAGGGATGTTTCATGTGAAGGAGTCTCCAGTCCCCACTCGGGTGAGCAGACAGTGCTTTATTTCCTTTCAGAAGAGAGGAAGCAGGGCTTGGTTGGTAGTGCTGTAGCTTTTCACGCAGTGTCCCACTGAGCTGTCAGGCTTAACCTAGTTCACTGCTCCAGCCTCAGCACTGTCTGGAGGGGCCTGTTGGTGGGGGAGGGGTTCAAAGCTCCTATGCTCCCCTCCCTCTCCTCCCATGCAGCCAGGAATAAACTGAAAGTGTTGGCTTAGTGGCTTCAGAGCATCTCCAGGCAGCATCTCTGTCTCAGTCGTAACTACTACCTGAAAATATGTGATAAGCTGCAGGTCTGTTTAGGCTGAGATCCTGTAAACACACGATAAGAAATATCCATATTCCACCCTGTGTTTCAGCTCCTGCTGTCAGACGGTGCTGTTACTTTGAGCTAAAACAGACGCAAAACGGAGGTTGTTGCTGCTGCTAGGATTCTGTTGTTTGCCGTGAAGGGTTGTGTGAGTTGGTCTGTGTAGCATATAACTCTCACATTTTACAAAATTTAGAAGAAAAAAAGAATACATGAAAGAAAATGCTGCCACAAACGTGGTAGAGAAACACTGAAGCAAACAGAACAGATGCTGAACGCATTAACATTATTAGCATTATCCCATGTTATGATGTGACTGACAGAAAAATTCTGACCTGATTTAAAACAAAAAGGGTGTGTCGTGTTTTAAAATGTCTTCTTTTTGTCTTTTCTTTTATTTCTCAGTTACTATATGTACACTTACGATAAGATGGTGGCTCCCAACGTATCACTGAGGAGGGAGGCGGAGATGAGCCCTGAGATGCTCGGAGCACTGCTCAAACAGCACTACGGCCACCGAGTGCTGAGCCATGATGAACCACCGATGGGTCAGTAATGAAACATGCAACAGAGCTAATGTACACTGAGCAAGTGAACACAAAAGAAATGTATTTTAAGTTTCGGCAGTGCTGATGTTGCACCAGATCTAGTGGGCTAAGTTTAGTGTTTGTAATAAGAATTTTATTTGGGTGACGAGCAGTTTAGTTCATGAGGGGACATTGTGTAAAATGTAAATCAAAACAGAATAGTGTCACATGCAAATCCTTTTTAACATACTTTTAATTGAATACACTACAAAATATGAAGTGGTATAACACCATTATTGCTTGTAGGTACTGTACATGCATGTGTTGGGGCACATTACGTCTTTTTCAGGGACGTTTCTGCTTGTTGTAAGCAACACAATGCCAAGCCACTTTCTGCATGTGTTACAACAGCGTGACTTCGTAGTAAAAGAGTGCAGGTCCGAGACTGGCCTGCTTGCAGTCCAGACCTGTCTCGCACTGAAAATGTGTGGCACATTATGTAAATGCAAAATATGATGAAGGGGACCCCATACGGTTGGTTAACAGAATTTTCTACAATTTGACGTCCTCAGTTCCCAAATGCTTTCTGAGTGTTGTTAAAAGGAAAGTTGATGTACGGTAAAACACACTGCTGTCCCAGCTTTTTTAGAAAGAGTTGCAGGCATAAAAAAAAAACAAAAAAACAAAAAAAACATAAATCAGTTTGAGAATGAAATATCTTGTCTTTTTAGTTTGTTCAGTTTGCTGTAGGATTTGCATCTAGTTGTATCCTGGTTATTTACATTTACACAATGTCCCATAGGAAATGGGGTTGTATTTTATAGAACTGTTGGAACAAATTTTCAGCCTCCGCAAACCGTTTGAGATGACTCTAATGTGACTTTTTCATTAAATATGAATTATTATTTGATTAATGCTCGTGTGTGTGCACATTAGACACAGTCTGATGCATGTCTGCCTATAAATACTTGACATCGATACAGCCAGCTGCAGCAGTCGCTGTGCAACATAAGCATAAATGAAAGACATATCAGGTTCGTGCATCTCACTCAAGTCCGACACATGCTTTACTATAAACTTACAATACCAACACACACTTTGTAGCCTGCAGTGATGCATGTAATCATCCACTGACCTTCATATTACAACTCGGAGGGCACCTGACTGTAGATGAACATGGGGGGTGAAATGGCAGTGACCTCTCTGGGATTTCTGTGTGTGTGTGTGTGTGTGTGTGTGTGTGTGTGTGTGTGTGTGTGTGTGTGTGTGTGTGTGTGTGTGTGTATACACAGAGAGAACGAGGATGAATCATGGAAATGGTTTCTGTCCACCATTATTAACGCTACATCTGACTGCTAGGCTGCCCCTCTCTCTCTCTCTCTTTCACTCATATTTCTCAGGCGTCCTGCTCCCCTTTCTCCTCTCCAACCAATCTGTCTGGCTTCCCTCTATCCTCCATTTCTCCTGGCAGCCAGATCC
Source organism: Telmatherina bonti (assembly GCF_933228915.1). Taxonomy (NCBI): domain Eukaryota; kingdom Metazoa; phylum Chordata; class Actinopteri; order Atheriniformes; family Telmatherinidae; genus Telmatherina; species Telmatherina bonti. Next base: position 17,104,198 of record NC_136625.1, read on the forward strand.
ACATCCTGTCTGAGTCTGCTCTCCGTCTGTTCCCCTACTTCCTCTTTCATGCATCCATCCATGTCTCTTTCCTCCTTCTCAGTCTGCTATCAATCCTTCCACCCACTCTTCTTTTTACCCTTCTCACTGCAAGCACTCCTCCTTTCTCATTCTCCCTCTTCAGTTTATTTCTGCGCATCTTTTCTGTCTCTCAGAGCACGTTTGTCTGTTAAAACAAAACGTGTAGTTCTTCTCTTAGGAAGCAGATTAAACAGGAATTGGGATCTAAAATGGTTTAAAGTTAATGCTGTTGACTTAAAAAGCTTAAAAAAAACAATTAAATTACCTGGAAGGTCTGAAAATGGCTGTCATTCATCTGAGTTGTTTCATCTGCACGTTAGTTGTGCTCTTGGGTAAAAAACCCTAGATAATAGAGACAGATGATTTAGATTTTGATATTGCCACAGATTACCCTCGTACCCTTATTTTCCATGATACACACACCTTAAAGGGCAGAGCAAGGGAACAAACCAGAGTTTAAATGAAGGTGGAGTTTGCACAGAATGCTCTTACACAAGGCCTTTTTTCTGCTTCGTGTGTCTGAGGGCAAACACAGAGAATTTGTGGGCGAGTGTTTGGTTCATCGGCTGTTGCCATGTCGTACTTGTGCGTGTGTATGCGTTTGTTGTGGAAGAAGTCTAGGCTTTTATGAGGTTGTGTGAGGGTGTTACTAAGCGTGGGTGGAAGTGCACACCAGCATGGCTCGCACTTCCTGTCTTTCAACCACCTCCTTTTTTTTTTTCCTCCCTCCTTCATCCTCCTCTCCGTTTCCTCCTCAGATCTTCACGCATCGCCTCCCGTCACTGCTGGCACCGAGGAGGCCAAATCCCAATGTGCCGCTGCTGCTGCTGCCTCGGCCACCGAGCGGGATTGCCAAACCCAGCCAGTTTCCATGGAGACAAGCAGCCCAGGCTGCAAGAAAACCACCCACATGCCCCCCCACACCCCTCCTCCTTTTCCTCCTGCTCCTCCTGCGTCGTTGTTGTCATCGGTAACGGAAGTTGCAGCTAAGGACATGAGCTCTGCCACAAGCAGCGGTGCAGTAGTGGTGGGGGGGCTGGAGGACGACAAGGACAGGATCGTTGTGGAGATCATGCAGATGTACAGCAGGCAGCAGGAGAAGCTCAACTCCACCCTGCACAAGCAGCTGCAGCTGGAAATGGTGAGGCGCTGGTCAGAAGGAAGAAAACCCAAGACAAATGAGCCTGAAATAATGTTCCCGTTCCTGCCTATTAAAGGTGTCCTTGATGTAGATGTGAAGGTGACGCTCGCCTTCCACTGACCCCTAACCCTTCTCTCCAACCCCCTCCCATCACAGGAAACGTGCTGGAATCAGATCTCTCTCCAATTTATACCTCAAGTCAGCAGAACATATAAACCACACGGTTTCACTGATCTAAGATGCTATTAAAACCCACAACTTATTAAAACCCGGAAGTTACATTTCAGTTTGCACGTGCGGAAATGGCTTCGACTTATACAACTGTGATGTCCACAACCGCTGAACTACGTCCCTTTATTAAAGCTCACTGATAGGGTTTGAGTAGAATTTATAATCTGAAATAAAATGTCATTTAATAGAATATTTGTGCTATTTTTACAAAACTTCTTTTCACTTTCATCTTTTCCCCTGCTGCTCCATCCTCTTCTTACTCCCACTAAATGTGCACAAATAAATGCCAGAAGTTAGAAACACGGTTTGAGGTTCTGTCAGGATTGAGGCTTGAATAAGCAGAGTTCCAACTATCAGCTAAAAGACCCCCGTGTGGATTGGCCATAATGTGAAGCCGTTTTATTTTCCAGGGGTCAGGGAAGTGTGACATTATTATCGTGGTTATTTTCCTTGACTTTAGTCTCTGTGTCTCCAGGAACTGGAGGCGTTGCGTGGGGGCGAAGCAGCGCGGCTACGGGAGCTGAGCGCCGAGCAGCGGGAACTGCGCAGCGAGCTGGAGGCGGTGCACAGCGAGCAGGCTCGGCAGCTCAGCCAGGCCCGCCAGGAGCAGCTGGAGCTGGAGACCCGTCTAGAGCAACTTCGACAACAGGCCTGCGCGTGTGAGCCGGGGGCTCAACGCCAACAGGAGGCCCACTACACTGCACAGGTATGAGCTATGAGAGCGTGGATCTCTGACATAAGGAGAAAACGTAAACATCCGTGTCATCATCAAACTTGACATAAAAATACTGAGTTGAGCAGTTCATTTTTTCTACATTCATGCAGATATGTCAAACATAGTTTTGTGTTTAGATGAGTGGTGTGTAAGAATGTAAAAGGCAGAATCCTTTGTTTGGGTTTCCACCAGTCGTTATCTCGTTGTTAGCTTGAGCTCAGGGCTGTGGTATCGACTCCTGTCTGTCATTGAGGCCCTTCCTGTCTCGCCTCCACTGGCAGAAAACTTCAGTTCTCTGCCAGCCAGACGAGATGCTTGCATCTTTGTGAGGCTGTGAGATAAATTCATATTTAAAAAAACATGTAATGTATTCTGAGCATCTTATCGTGACTTTGGACATATTGCTGGAAAATATCCAGCTATTTGATTTCTGATTGGATGAAGTCATCACTTTGCCTTGCGTCTGTTTCTCCTCGCAGTTATCGGAGCTACGCCATAGGCTGGAGCGGGCGGAGACCGACCGGCAGGAGCTGCAGGAGGAGCTGCGTAGGGAGCGGGAGGCGCGCGAGAAGCTGGAGCGCACGATTGCTCAGCTCAAGCAGCAGATGGCCCAGTCTGGCACAATGGGAGGCAGCCCCTCTCCTCCTCTCACCCCCTCCACTGGACCCCTGAACGCCCACTCCCCACCCTGCTCTGAGGCCCCACTGACTGGCCAAAAGTAACTGCAACCCCTCCAGGCGCCTCCTTCTCTCCCGCCCTCCCTCATTCCTCTTCAGTCACCCGCCAACTCTACACACACAAACAAATCAGCCTGAAGCAAAAAAGGAGCTTCACGTCTCCTCAGGCTGTTTTTAAGCGTTGTGCAGCTCCCCCTTCTCCCTCTTTTTATCTCAGCGTAGGACTGATTTTTGTTTTTATAATTTAACATGACCTAAAAGTTTTGTCTTTTTTTTTTTTTTTTTTTTTTTACTTTTATTTTCGCTTCCCTCTCTTATCTTTAAAACAGTATTTAAAAATGTTTGGGCATGTATGTTTGAATTAATTTATGGACTTTACTGAACAAACAGCTGCTTCACAGAGAGGAGGATGGTCATGAAGAGACCAGCTCAACCCATCTCCATCTCCACATCTCAATTGACTCTCCTCTCATGTTCCTTCCTGCTCTCTGCCTCCACGAGCTAATGAGTTGATTTCGGACCCTCCACTCTTCATTGACAACACTTCATGCTGTTATCTGGCACAGCAGCTGGTGCCTATGGACACATAACGCTGCCTGGTTGCGTGCCTCATCTTTCTCTGTACACACCAAGCCCAAACACTCAAGTACCAGCGAGTACAGTAGACTGACATTTCACTGCATCTTTTTTGTCGTTCCTGTTTTGGACTCCTTATAAACAACAAGTAAAGTATAATATTAAAAAAATATATATATCAAGGCTTTATTGAGGGGAGAGACCTTTACTGTACAAAAGAAGACATTTGCAGATGTCATAAAACCTCATGAAAATATGCCAGTTGTGATGCTGAACTTGAAGTGACTTTTTGAGTGTGACGCCCTACAAGGTAGCTAGCTATAAAATATTCTGGCCTGGATCACAGACTGGTTTCCTCTTCACTCTGCTGGGCAGCGCCGGGACTCTCCTGCCATCAATCCACCAGCTGCCCAGCCCCCTACCCTCCCCTACACACATACTTTACCAACCTTACCTGCTTTGTGGTAGACTGGAAAACACTGCGCTCCTCTGTCAGGCTTGGCAAAGCTGTATTTCTCCACTTACCATGCTCTTTTCCTCTAGAACCTTCTGGCAGAGGAATGTGTCTGGACACAGGTGTAGCTTTTCTAAAAACGAAGAAAGGCTGAGTCTTCTGTGTGTGTATGTGTGTGTTTGTGTGTGTGTGTGTGTGTGTGTGTGTGTGTAGTAGCTGCACTGTGTTACCGTAATAATATATTCAACATCCTCACACAACTGCACACACTAGAGTGTGTCAGTGCAGTGCAGGCATTCATGCAGAACAATGGCCCCAGCGTTTCCGGCCGATGAGCAAAGCTGCAGTCTGTCCCTGCTTTCTAGTTTCTTTTCTTTTTTTGTTTCATTTAACTTCATTATTAGCAGAAAATCCCCCCTCCTCCTCCTCCTCCCACCCTCCCCCCTGTTTGTCAGAATGTCATTCAAGAATGTGGGACGCAGGTCTAGGATGGTGTGGGTCCTGTTTCCATTTAGTCTGCTTGGCTGAACAAACAGCGACGTGCAGAGCAAGGCCGAGGAGCGCTCGGAGGACTGGTGCACCCCCTCCTCTCCTACGGCTGACTGGGTGGCCCGGACACCAGGGGTACCGAGGGAACCCTTTTTTTTGTTGTGTACTGCCAGAATGAGGACAGCTGCTGCCGTCTGGGGCCCTCTGCCTACACTTGGGCAACACTGTACTGGATCTCCCAGCTCCCCAGTAACCTCCCTCATGCCCGTCCACCCATCTCCAGCACCACATCAGCTGGGTTTTGTAGATGCCCAGGAGAGCGTGCAGTCATCAAGCAGAGGAAGAGAACTTTTATTGTGTCCATTGCCAGGCAAAAGCGCTTTTTATTGCCACTAAGAAGATCCCTTTGAACGAGTGTGTGCGTGAGCGTGTGTGTGTAAATAACTGTGTAATGGGATCGGCCTCAGCTAAACTCTGAGCTTGTTTTTATGCATCTGCTATTAATGCAAATTGATAGACATTCCACTGTGCGCCATCCGGTTGAATGCAGATTTTCTTACACAGCTTCCCTTTACAATAACAGACCTTATAGAGCGGGCAGAGAACAGTCCTGGTTTGCGGAGTGTCATGAGAGCAGGTGCAGGTTAAAGCAAACCCATCCCACAAATGTACACTTTACTGTTGTTCCATTTAAACCTTTATTGAAATATTGAAAGAAAATATTTAACATATTAACGAAAGATTTATATTCACTTTGTAAATACAGTAGTCATTAATATATTAACTGTTCTTCTATAAATAATCTTCGGAAGGTTATATCATTTGGACAAGAACCAGGGCTTAAGTCGGCCTAAATGTTTTTCTTTTCTTTTCTAAACAAATGATATTTGCGTAAATGGAAACTTGACTTTTGTTGAGTGGATGCAGAGGGAAGTGCACGGGTTATTCAGACATAAAGCAGGACAACAGCAAAATAGGAAAATGAAACTTTGTTACACACTTCTACCCCTCTTTCTGAACTGATGCAACTGTTTTTGTGGATTTCATCCAAACAAACTGTTTCAATGTGTAATGTAAGCTTATTTTTTGCTCTGCATTGACCCTCCTCTCCTGAGCGAAATTGCAAGTTTATAAAGGGAACAAAGAAAGAAAGCAAAAAGTGATTTTTCTTTTATTATGATGATTTTTTTGTGCATGTTTTTCTGCCCTTACATTATGTGTCACTAGGCCACTCCATAAATGTTTTTATTGTTAAAAAGGACAGACTAAAAGTTTCCCTCATTAAGAAGGCTCGTATGCATGAATATTGAACATGAGCGAGTTTTTATATCATTCATGGCTGAGAGGCTGCACAGAAACTCGGAATAAGATTAAGAAGATTGTACATTGTTACCTAATTTAATTAGAAATTGTGAGCGACCGTCTGAAGCATGGTGGATTTGAAAAGGGAACGAAGGAAAACCTGCTCATGTAGCTTTGGATGTGCGGTTTTCTCATTTAAACCATTATTAATATCCTTGTCGGTGGTTACTCAGATTATAATCAGTATTATTTCTTACTAACTTATTTACCTCTATTGCAAAGCAGAAACCACAAATAGTCTTTTAATTCAACACAAGAGTCTGAAGTCTGCTTTTTAAAATTCAGAGTATTTTGCATTTTATACACAAGGGGACGCTGTTTGGCCTTTTAAGCAGCAAAAAGGACGAACTGATAGGAGAGAATAATCCTTATAACACAGCATGTTGGGTCTTTTTTCCTTTATCTTTTTTTTTTTTTTTTTTTTTTTTTTGCTTTTTGGGGTGTTATGAAAACTTGAGATGATTTGTACAGAATTTCTACCCGTGTGAATTTTGCCCAACTGACTGAAACAAAGCAAAGGAGCAGAGTTTTAACATGTTCGATATGCAACAAATAAAAACAAATGAGCTTGTCGTTGGAGCTTTGCTTTGTGGACAGGTGTGTAATTTTCAGTCACAAAATATTCTTAGTAGTAGAGCTGCAATGGTGACCTCCACACTGATCACTGGTTGCTGCAAGGACCATAGTTCAGTTTCTTTACATCCTGTAAAAGATGAAAATATTAATTTGCTTAAAAGAACCTTTTCCCCTTTATCATGAGTCATGAAACGCAATCTGTGTATTACCATTGCATACTATGTTGCCAATACTAAAAGTGTGATGAGACTTTTGTTCTTGCATGAATAGAGACACTGTTCTCCTACCTCATGTTGTGATATAAGATGTTTTTTAAGCAGAGGACACTGCATCTCTAACTGTTGATCATCATTATTTACTAGTAAATGACATACCTGTAAATGCTTCTAGCTGATACCTCAGTTGTATCTAGTTTTTGTTTACTTCTGTTCTTTTTTCCTTTCCACATTTCAGATCTTGTAAATAAACCCTGTATAGAAAAGAAACTTGGATCAAATTCAAGTAAAGTTCTGTAGTGTCAAAACTGGTGTCTTTAGTTTCTTTTGTTGCAGATTGTTCTCATTGACTTTTTGAAGCATGGCTGTCAAGAAGCCATGCTTCATGAAGGAAAACAGGGCGAAAATGCCGAGGTAAGCTGGCGTAAGAAGTGGACAGAGAATTGGAGCCAACAGGCGTTATGGAATGGTGAATCCCCCCCAAAGCCTGGACTTCAACATTATTGAAACAGTGTGGGATCATTTTGACAGACAATGGAGCACAAGGCAGAGAAAAGCTTTGCAATGTCCCGAAGAAGCCTAGAGACCTATTCCTGAAGATTACTAAAGGAAATTACAAAAGAATTTGTCTAAGGATTAAAACTGTGATGAAGAATAAAGATAGGTACGCTGAATGCTGGCTTTTAAGCTCAGTTTCAGTGCTTTCGACTGATGCCAATGGGTACCAAATAAAAATTTATTAAATATATGCACAATGACAATGAAGAATTCTTGATGATGTAATTGCTTTAAATTTGACTATTTAGGCTTTCACATATTTCAAGGCGCCACTGGGCCATTTACCACGTTTCCCTGGTCATTTGCATGTCCACACACGCTTAGTCCAATGCACAGGTGCAGCAGAGAAAGCTCCTGTCTCACCATCTGTCAAACAACAAACACGCTTGTCCATCACATTTATTATAATCAGTTAATTACACAATCTTTTTTGTTTTAGGACTGCAGGAAGAAACCCAGGTGCCCAGAGAGAACAAAGTGCATACCACATACTGTGCACATACTATACAACAAGGTGCAAGCCAAGGTTTAAGCCAAAAATCTTCTAGCTGTGAGATGATGGCAGAAACCAGCCTTCTGGCATTATAATGGATAAGTAAATACATACGTAAATGAAATAAAAAAAAGAAGAATAGCTCGTGAGTTTTGAGCAGTAGCCTACTAAATTAGACGAAAAAAGCCACACAGGAGTTAGTTTTTCTTCCATGTGTCCTGAACTGATTCTTGTCCAAAGCAGTCCTTCCAAAATGAACGAAACTACACTTTCCACTCACAGAAGCTGTCTGGAGGAACTTCTACCAATCCCTGCGATAGCTGTGAGGCTGGACAGACTGCACATAAAACAAGCGCAATCAAAAGGCTGTTGAGGAAGCAGAGCCAGGCGACATTCAGGTCCAGGTATGAGGGTGTTCCCATGGGCAGAAGGAGGAGCACGGCCAGGAAAACCAGGAAGAGGGTCCAATTGTGGAGAAATATACACAGAGCTGGCGGAACAAAACTTCTCCAGGACTGAGTTTGACTTTGGTCTACAGTTAGTTTTTTTAGAGGATTATGTAGTGCTGGCTGTTTAGTGTGGTGGCTGAGCATCACAGGACACCCAGCATGCAGTGCAGCGCAGCCCAGAATAAGGACAAGCAGCAGCAGGGTAATATGTAGGATCTGAGAGGACGGTGCAACCCAGCACCTGTCTATGTCATGGTAGGTAACATCCTCCATGATGGGAATGAAGTCAGATAACAGGAAGATGTAGAAAGCCGCAAAGCACCACAAGAAGACATTCACAGATAAATAGAAAATCCATTTTAACCTGAGACTGGCAGCGTCCAATCGCAGAGTCACAGTGCAGGAACAGTCCAAAGCAGCTGCCATTGTGACAGGCCAGTGCAGCACTCTGTGGACTTCTCCCACGATTTGAATTAGCAAACATATATGGTAGCTGGTCAGCAGATAACCAAAGACGATGAGGAATCCATCACTGCAGAAGTGAATGGCGGTAACGGTGAGGGTTAGGGCTGCATCCATGACAGCGAGAAAAACACTGAAAACTCCCAGGAAGCTTCTGCTGGTGTGCTGCCTCTGGAAAAACACCAGGACCCAGTTGAGCAGACATTTTCCTCCCAGTGCAAGCAAGATGGAGGTGATGGGGATGTACATGGTGGGTGTGCTGGAGGAGACTTTTTCAGCAGGAGGACACCAGCAGCAATGAGCTACTCCAGAGACACTGATGAAACTGTAAAAGCAGAACATGATCCAGATTAAGCCTCCACTTAAGCATAAACTAAACTAAAAATGCCAAGTTTTAATCTGTAACATTAAATTTTCATCATTATGTAGCAACACACATCATTTTGTCTCTAAGCCTTGATCATTGTGACATTTTAAGGGAACCACTACTAACATAGTAAATCAATGACATGAGGTGGCATTTAGCTTGAAAAGAGTCAAATACAGCAGCATCACAGTTAACAAAAACTGTTCATGTTACAGGTTGTAAAAAAAAAACCCAGTTATGTCTTGAAATTGCTGGCATACTTAGCAAAAAGTCCTTCAGGTGTTTATGCTTTGAATTTGGCTGAACTCAGATTGGTGCATAATACACATCCCACTGCAGATCAAGACGGAGGAAGTAAAACTAAAAATGGAAATTCCACAGCAGAAAGCTCAAACCTTTTCCTGCTTGTATTAGACATGTACACACAACTCCCAAAACTGCAAATTCCCTTATTAACTCAGTTATTTTCAGAGTTCCCAACAACACTAGACTGTATCAGAATCACAATCGGCTTCATTTGTCAGGATCAGGCAGCCTGAAGCAGCAGCCATGAAATCAGAGCACCTTTTTATACAGTTACAACATAAGGGAACAAACAACTCCCTTATGTTGTAACTGTATAACTCACAACTCGTCGTCTGTGAGTGGAGGGAGAGGCAAGGTCCGGAGAAGGCTGTGAAAGATAGTGTCTGTAACTGTGAGCGTTAGTGTGTGTGTTATCTAATTCCACTAATAGATGAATCTTTGTCCCTAAAGTGACATATTTGGGTCCAGTGAAGCTTCCAGTTACTGGTTCTACTCTCTAGTCTAAATGTGGTCTGTTTGCAACTGGTTATATTCTGGTAATGCTGAAGTGACCAAATGTTGAACACATGAGAAGCAAATACGTGACATCACAGTGTCTTTGTCCACTTCCCCAATGCGCTTTGGTTAGACACTGAATTGTTGGTGGGTTAGTCAACTGTGGTGAAATGTTCAGTCAATGCTTCCTGTTTGCTAAAGGTGCTGTCTGCACAAAAGAAGAAAACTTGTACAACATCAACTGCCAAACCTGGACCTGAAACGCAACCCTGCCCAGAAGCCACGTCTATGCATTTGTAAACTAACTTCTTCACCTGAGATTATTCTGCATGTATTTGTGAACATAGACTCAAACAGACGGACATAAACATGGATTTAGGTATTTTTAAGAGTTTGGTGTTTTTAATGGTTTTTTCTGTAAGAGCTCTTTCTTACAGGCAAAACAGCAACTCCTAAAACAGGAGGACAGTGTTGCTTCAACCAGCTATAAATAATGAAATAAGAATAACATCATCATCCTGTTTAACCTTTTGCTGAACAATTATTTCATACACAGCACGATAAGACCAGCTGCGAATGTGTGTGTTGTGTGTGCATTTAAGCAGTGATTTTTTTTAAAGTGTAAAAAGAATAACTAAACAAAAATCAGTCACTTTTATATGTGTGTGTTTTAAATGTATTAATTTTGAGTGTTTATAATGGACTTAACATCTTAAGAGTTTGTGCTGTTGGAGAAAATGATCATTTTTAGACTATTTATGCGTGTTAGGTCATGATGACCCTAATCCTCCGTCTTGTCCCGTCTGATAGTCACCATATCAGAAGCTCCACCTTCAAATGACCTTGTCTTCTTTATGTTTAGTCTGTTACCACCGTAAATAAGGCTGTGTCTCGGGACAATATCAAACCTATTGCAAATCAGTTTATAAATTTTCCTCTTTCTTGTAATAGGCAACCTGCTCGTTAATATTGGGTTCAGCTGAGGATGTGTTGATGTGAGCATCATTGATCCAAATCTATTATTTCTCACTGTGAGGAGCAGAACGAGATTTTCATGTTTTGGTTTCTCTTATTTTAAACAGCATCTATACGGAGTCCAAGGCAGGTGTATCTGACTGGGATGAATATGAAGTGGGAACTGATAAAATATTAACACAAGAAAACATATTTAAACTCCCCTGTCTCAGAGTTTTCATTCCTTACCCCAGTACTGAATAAATAACACACTGACAAGTACATACCACTCCCCGAAACAGCCAAAATGTATAATAAGATATTTAAGAAAACAAAAAACGAGAAGAAAACATGACTCCTCAAATGATAGATCAGCGTTTCTGGACCAAATCCAAGTTAAAGTCAACTTGTATACCTTTTAAATCCATGGAAACCCATGCAGGTATCCTATTCTCCATGCCCGTTTCAGCTCATTCAAGGTTGTAGTGGCCTCTTCTTGTCAAGAAATGGACTTCAATAAAAAAAAAGAAAAAAGAGAAATTTGCCAACCTTTTGCACTCTGAAGGTCAAGGCACATATTGTAGGAATAAAATTTGAATACAGATATCTAATTTAAAAGTAGTTGGTTTTGTGTCCTCTCTCAGTTTAGGAGGCGTGGCTAAAACAGTAACATTATAGTCAGTAAAACCAGTGAACGCAACAGGGTTTTTGGATGTGAACCAGGAAGTTAGGAAATCAAATGTTTCCACCATAACGCCCTCAAGTGGCATGCAAAACCTGTTTTTGCAGAGAAGCATGGTTGCATCGTCCTTGTGGTTTAATCAGAGAGCTGCAAGCTGTGTGCAAATATTGACAAATAAAATCAGAATAAGGAATTAGAAAATTCCACATGCCATTAAAAACTGTTTCAGTTACTATATAATCCTTTAACTAAGATAAAATTTTTTCTGAAAATGAGACATTTTTATTTACTGGCCATGTGTCCACATACACAGCAGCTGGTAAATTTGTGCCACCATTTTTACTGTGGTGTCTCTGAATGAACAAACAACTTTTACTTTGCAACCGTGTTTAGCATTTGAAATCATTTTGATGTCCACAAGATATCAATATTATTGAAACGCTTTATTTTTAGATTAAAGTTCCGGTGAACTCTGCCCTTCTTGATGCTTGTTACCTTATACATAATATTTAATTTAAGCTTTGAGCAAATATCAAGAAAAAAAAACTCATTTTCTTCCTTTTTCTTTTTCTGCCTCTTTAATTGACACTTTTCAAGGTGCCCAAAAATATTTTCACTGACTTAGTAACACAAAAGAGTTCTATAATTATTACCAAAAATGCCCAGAAATGGTAAAAAACATTGTACATTAGTGAACAAACCCCTGAAATGTTTATACAAGCTGGCGGTGAAAAATAAAGCAGGTTTCCCAAGAGATCTATAATCAGAGATTGAGAAATGCAAGACAAGCATTCTTGTTTAACATTATTGCCAAGAACAGCAATAATGCTTTTGCCCTGTTAGTTACATAGTCGGACAAACTAATGTTGGTTTACTAAGCACTGAATGTTCAGAGCTAAAATACATTTGGGATCTTCTGGTTTATTATGAACCTAACAGATCCCTCAGGTCAACAAGGTCAAATCTATATTCTGTCCCCAGAGTCAGTATTAAACATGGAGAAACAGCATTTAGGTTTTATACTCCTCACGTGTGGAACTTTCTGAAAACTAGGTATGTTGCAACTCCATGATGTTTTAAATTCATGGCTAAAAATGTTTCTATTTGCCCCCTTTTGTAAAAACAGCTCTTTCTTATAATGTTATTTTATGTCACACATTTTCTCTGCTTCATTGTGGCAGTTTTATTTCATTAATTTGATTTCTTTTTGAAGGTTCCTTTTAATGTAGTATTTTGTTTTATGTCCTGCACCATTTTGTATTAATTTCAATTATTTATGTACACCAGCTGGAATTGGAACATACCTTGCCATAATATAAAAATTTACGTGGAAAACTGTCACTTGCTTTTAATTGAAAAATGTTGTTTAATCTTATCTTAATGGAAATAATGGGATTTTTTTTTTTTTTTAAATTTTTTTTTGCAAAATAAGCAATTCCTTTTACCCACTAAATTGATACAGACCTACATTACTTATGCAGCATGTAACACAATTAAAAACAGCATAGGTTGACCAAAAGTATTTGGTATTAATAGAGTTCAAATGAACAATATGAAAAACAAATGGATTAGTGTGAATGGACAAAATACAACCCCGAATAAATAAATAAATAAATAAATAAATAAATAAATAAAATCTCCATCTTTCTTTTTTCTGATCCTGCTTTGTCCTATTAAGTCTCATAGGATGGCTGAAGCCTAGGCCACATGCCACAGAGTTAGAAACAGGGATATGTTTGATATGTAGTTTAGAAAAATAAGAAACAGTACAATTATCTGTTAGGACTAAAATTTAATGAAGGTACAGAGAGCATAACAGCAAGGTCTGTATATTAGAAGGTCTGTATAGATTATTCTTTGTGCGATAGGATGCAGAATTAATGTTAATTCCAACATTTAGATACAGACACAATGTTTCTTCTCCAAACACCATCTTTAAAAGACATGCATTCTAGATTGCCAGCACTTTTAAAATGAGGCTCTTTAAGCCACCCATTGTTGAATACTCTGGTGATATATGTTGCATTATATACCAGAAAATGCTGTGATCTGCTCAAATTCAGTCAGCATCACAGTTTTAATCCTTGTCAGGTTTAGGCTTGTCACTAAATCACCAATAACCGAATAGTTTGACAACACAGAGACAATTCAGTGTAATGATAAAGATTTCATAACTTGAGAGCGTTTTTGTGATGGAAGCGCACTCAAACTTAGTCGACAAACTGCGAGTGTAGTTTCTGACTCTGACCTGCAGGGGCAAACCTGGCGCTGTAGTTTATGTTTGCCGGGGTCACGTGCAGAGGAAGCTGCCGCTGTGACGTGAGTGGAAACGTCCCCTTTATCTTGCTCATGTACTGTTTTGTAATCTGTTGAATTATTTAACCTCTGTGTTTAAATGAACGTCCTGTAGTGTCTGAACACCTTAACAATCGTGAGCTAATTTCGATATAATTTAGTTTTTTGTTCATTAAAAAACGTAAGAAATGATTTCATTCTGTTTTACGGCAGTTCAGACCTGTTAGCTTGTTATCTGCTAGGAGGTAAAACTAGCTGTCAACAAATGAAGAGTTTGTTGTCCTGAGACTGACAGCTCACATCTATTTAGTTTATTGCTTGCCTGATAGCTGTTTCGTTTCTGTGTTTCACAAACTATTATCAAACCTGGACCAAGGGTACTGCTCTGGATTTGATATTAGACCTTGGCTGGGTATGTTGTACTATGTGCTTTATTATTTATAGTGTAACCACATTAATATAACCTTAACAAACTATTTGTCCAGCGAGATGGTAGAACTGAGAAGACCCAGCAAACAGATGAAAAAATGATTTTAGCAGCTATTCTGACGATCAGTTGGTAGTTTCTCTTTAATACTTGGATAATGTACCTGCCTTTCAAAAATAGATACATGACCCTTTGAAAGCTGAAAGTCTCATTTAAATATTTTCTCAATGTGTCAGTTTTGAAACGTTTTACTTGTTGATGAAGATGAGAATCAAATTTGAAAAAAAAAAAAAAAATCTGATCAACTATAAGAAAACTAAAATAAAGATTAGTATCAGCTGATATTTACAAGAAACCGAGATTATTAGTTGATAAACTTTTAAGATTAACATAGTTGTTCATTTAATCCTTGGAGCATTTTTGTGGTTTTAACTTTGAGTAGATACAACAATAATAAATAAAATACTTATTTGTCCTATTTAAGTTAGCTCACTTTTAAAGTAAACTCACTTATAAATATAAAGATAAGTGAATAACTTTTTATTGTGGACAAAAAACAAACAAAAGAAAGAACGAAAGAAAAAAAAAACCCCATTAAATGCCACTTTTATCTCTCAGCTTTTATTTCTTTAAGATAAGCAGTTCAGAGATAAAAACTAAAATATAATATGATTTGATGCAATGAAAAGCAGATAAATAGCTCATTTTTATCATCTGCCATCAAAGCATGTTTTGCATTTTAACTTTCCTAATATTTTATTAATGAACGTCATAAAAGGCAACACGTTTCCAGTCTAACCTTTCCAGTTGAATTGAATTGAATTGAATTAACCTTACTAAGTAATCGGTATGTTTTCATGTTACCCAGTTTTTTCTAAAATAAATAAAAAAAATAAAGACTTATGCAGTCGTAACTTTCTTTGTCTAACTTCAACGGTGTATTTAGTTTGGCTTCTCACAGTATGGAGAATTCAGAGACAAGTCCGTCATCGAGTGGTCCTGCAGTGCCCGATAGAGGTATGTTAAGACCATCAGACTCGCCTGATCAGCAGTTAGAATTGGCCAGACCGTCCAAGCACAGGGAGCACCCATCCAAGTCACCAAGGAGACGACGGGAGGGAAAGAGGACGCAGCGACGGGGGGATGGTCATGAACAGCTGCTGTGGGAGATGGAACGGCGGAGGTTGTCAGGCCAACACGAGCACTTAGAGCCCTCTGCTTCGTCGTGCGACACAGCGGAAAGCTCTCTTAAGAGGTTTGCACTGCAGGTTACCAGCTGGTCTGCTGTGCCACTGTCACAGATGTGCTGCTTTGGATGGAAGATGCTATTATCTTAACTCTTTCTCCTCACAGAAAGGCCCACTTTCTACATGGACCATATCCAGCCACTCACTTCGGACCCAAAGCCTGTATTCTTCCCAACCCAACTTCTGTCATGTAAGCATGAGGGGGCTGAATTAGTCGTGTGTAAACTTTACTGTGTGTAAACTGCTTGTTAGGACATTGACACCAAAAAGTTTATGTAACTGAGATAAGATAAAAAGAACATGTTGTGATTGGCTCTTTTGATGAGATGGGAAGGCTCGCTGGGCAGGTTACTTATCCAAGCTGTCCCCTGTTTGAAAGAGTTTTCTACCAAATAACCTGAAATTATTCCTGGTGAACTTATCTGCATAATGCCTATTGTCTCCCAAGCTAAGAAGAAAAGAGCGAAAAGGTAAAGAAAAAAGAAGAGTTTTCTATGTTATCATCTTTGACCCTTACTTATAGCACTGCACTTATTACAGTTAATAATTGACTCAGCTGCTTGAAGAATGTTGAACCATCTTTATTTAGCATAGAAGACGTAGTGTCGCCACAGCCGTTGCTTCCATTTGAAATTCGCCAGGATCTGAAGGAAACTGAGGCCAACTTTGTACAATGTAATTTGTCAGAAGTTATTGCACTTAAAACATGTCTGATATTTAACTTAGTCTTTTAAGTGTGTTTAATTTGTTTTAGACACTAAGTGTGAGGGTTTCTTTGTACAGTAAAGTGCTTGCTTGCTCATTTTCAGGCTCTTTTTCAATTGTATTTGTGTCACAGGCACATCCAGGACCCTGCCAGCCAGAGGCTCACCTGGAATAAACCTCCAGTCAACGTTCTCGTCATCAGGAAAATCAGAGATGAGAGTCTGGTTGAGCCTTTCAAAGAGCTCTGCAGGTTCCTGGTGGAGGTAAAGCATAGAAAACAACTGCTGAAATGTATGTTTTTTTGTTATAAAATATATTTCAAAGAATGGCTGTCATTATGTTGTTAGAAGTAAGATTATTAAGACAAAACAACTATCTTCACGCAATCGAATTGATTTTTTTTTGTTTTTGTTTTTATGGCTTAACAAGCACACAAACATGAACAGATTATTAATATCGTATCATTTCTCAGAAAGCCCTGCTGTTACATTATGTTAATGTGATGCTATGGACATGAACTCTCCAGCTCTGTTCTTAAAACCGATATAAACACACGTTTAGTCACTTCAGACTTATATTCGTACAGTCTGCTACAAAAGTAAAATATTTTGCACATCTTGATCATCTTGTTACATCGGGTGTTATTGTCCAGTTTTCCCATAAACCCTTTTAAAATAGTTTTTTTTTTTTTTTTTTTTTTTGGTCAGTTGTCCTGCTGATTAAAGCTGTTGGTGTCGGCCAACTCCAGAGTCGGCAATATTCCCTCCATATACCACAACATGTCACATGAGAAGTTAGATGATCTACAAACAATATATTCTATAAAATATGAAAAATATGACTAAATTCAAAGATCAATACACTGATATCTGACATGTACTGATTAAACCAAGTGCACAAGACTTAAATGCACAACTTAAAAAGCCTCAAGCAGTTAAAAACCCTGATATTTGAGAGTGGAAATGTTCTAACATGCTTGTACAAAAGGCGCTGGAACAAGACTTGTAATGTCCATATTTCAAACATCAGAGATTCTGGTCCCAAGCCAACTTTCACCCAATCAGCATTCAGCCTACACATTGCCTCACCTGGATAGGAAGGATACACACGGTTTACACATATGCCTGTCCTCTCCGTAGAATACTTAAAATTCTTCACTTAGCATGAGGTGAGATCAACACAGATGGAATTACTCATGTTTCCAGATATGCACTATTCACAAAAAATTAGGAATATTTTTTTTTATTTATTTATTTTTTTATGTTTAAGTACTTATTGCTCAACATGCTGTTATCTGCTATACTGCTGTGGTTCATCTTGGTCCCATTCTTAAAAACATTACAGTAAAATATTGCTGGTTAAGAATATTTCAATTTAAATGTATAGATTAAACTCCACAAGGTTGTAGTTTTGCTTTTCACTTTGGTATCTTGGCAGACGGCATCTGATGGTTTTGTCCTCTCCCAGGTGCAACTAACCTCTTGGTTCTGCTAAGAAACATTTAAGATATCAAAGAGCAACAAGTCTTCACAAAAAGTATCCAGGAAATGTTTCCGACATGGCGGAGAACGCAGCAGTCTGGTCTCCAGCAGCTTATGCACGTTTTGGCCACGTTTCTAAAACAAATCTTTGTGAAACCAAATGGTCCGAGCCCACATGTTAGCATTCCACACAAACAGTGTCATTGTGAGCCACACATGTTTGGCAGATGTTCTGCTTCGTTTTAAAAAGCATACTTTTGCAAAGATGTTTTGGCTGTTGTCGCTAAAGCATGTATTTGATTATCAGGAGAAGCAGATGATGGTGTATGTGGAACGCAGGGTAGCAGATGACGCCACGCTGTCAAAGGACGAGGCCTTCGGCTCCATCCGCAATCAGCTCTGCACCTTCAGAGAGGGTGAGACTCCTGCAGCTCGACAGCAAACCTATTCATCCTTTCAGCTTTATTAAATGTATTAATTCTGTGAACTTAGTTACAGAATTAGTTTAGTTTAAGGTTTGTTTGCCAGGGTGTGTTCATTAAGAAAGCTCCAGCACACTTTTAGAGCAGATGCACAGATGAATAAACAGAACCTCATAGTAACCATTTTGATAGGCTGCATCCAGCTTCTTTAGTGCTGCCATCTGAATATATCAGAGCTCAAAGAATCTAAAGCTGAAATGTCCGCGTGTTTGTCTGCTATTTGGTTTATTTTCACTATCAGTCACAGAAAAAGTCAGTGGAAAGGACGAGTGTGCTTTCTGATCACGTATCATTGGCTTGTTAGATGAGCATTTATCTGTAGACTGCAGTTGTTTAAAAGAACTGTTTAATGGATGAGTCAGAGGTTTGCTGTCGGACAGAAAACATGTCTGCGCCATTCCTCAGTCATTTCTGGTCAGATGAATCACTGAACACATGTGACGACTGTTTCCTCAAGTCTTAAAAGGTATCAGATGTTGCCCTGAAGAGCTGTAAGGACATTTTATTGTTTTTGTTCCTATAATGTAATAAAAACGGCCCCCTCTGGGTATCATAAATGTAATGTTGTAAATGAAAGTAACATGGACGTGTTCCATAAAAGTGATGTTGTTTGACTTCAGGTTATGACGATATCTCTGATTGCATTGATCTCATCATCTGTCTGGGTGGCGACGGGACTTTGCTGTATGCATCCTCTCTATTCCAGGTATTTTTTTTTTGTGAGTTGAGTGAAGATCTTTAATAAAAAAAAATCATAACCATATTATACAAAATTTTCTATTTGGATTCTTGCATTTATGAATTTCATGTTTCTCTTTTACTGAAAGAGAAAAGCATCAAGTTAAAGCAGACTGTAGAAACAAATCTGAAGATTTTCCACTTCAGTGCTTTAATGAGAAACTTATTTTTTAAAATGATACCACTTTCTGAAAACTATTTCAAAGAGCAGCAATTCCCACAAGTTTTGTTAAGTACCATGTTCAGACACTTCCTGTATAATTCATCTGTATACACATTATCATGCACAGTGGTTTCCCTTTTATTGTGTACTAATAAAAGTTGTGTGATTTCGTGGCATCCCTTCCTTGCAGGGCAGCGTCCCGCCAGTTATGGCATTTCACCTTGGCTCTCTGGGTTTTCTGACGCCCTTCAAGTTTGAGTCATACAAGACCGAAGTGGCCAAAGTGTTTGAGGGTAAACTTGAACTTTTTGGTAACTCAGTTTGTGTAAACCTAAATGTGTCTAGCATTAAGTCATGTCTGATCTGTAAAGCTGGCTGTTTACATGCTTTTGATTTATAAAAAGTGTCCTTGGCTGCTAATCTGTAGAAAATATAACAACATTTAGTTATCCCAACGAGAAAACGTGCAGCCTGACGTGTCCTGCTGCTTATAATCACGCGGAGAGGGACGGTGGATCTTTATAGGTGGTTAATTTAGTCCCCCATCTGTTAAAACTTTTAGTAGAGATGTTTAGAAATCATGAACTCTTCCAAGGTCTCCAGAAAAAGAAGTCCATTAAAGACCATTTAAGTTTTTACTGCCGCCATGTTTCTTCCTCTCCCGACTTCATCCGCTCACCTTTCTTCCACATGGTTTAAGCACGAGCAGAAAGAAAGCATTTACTCCAATCACAGAGAAACATTAAAACCACACTAATTGTACAAATGGTAACATTTTCCTGTTGCTCAGATTAATAAAATATCTACATCACCTGGTTAAATCAGATCAGTCTGATCTGATTAAGTTGCTTTTCCTCTTTTTTTTCTTTATTTTTGATTGGCGCTAATCTGATTTAAAGTGGTCCGTATAAACACAGCTGTTGTCATTTTTGATGCCAACATGTACATCTGGGCTTTCAGGCAACGCAGCAATCACACTGCGCAGTCGTCTGAAGGTGAAGGTGGTGAAGGACATGCTTCAGAGAGCTGGACAGCAGTCCTACAGCAGAGAGACGCAGCTGGAGCACAATGGACTGCTTCCTCATGGACACACCAACAGTGAGGCTGGCAAGGTCACCCTACAGCTGCAGGTGAGCTCACATGTGTGTAAAGGCAGCCGCTGGACTGTTAATGTGCACAAGCTTGTTTTGTTTCAAAGCTCTCACTGTTCACAGGTGAGGTGTTCTGGTGAAGCTTCAGGATATTTGGGATAAACATGAAACAAAATATAGAAAAAGCCAAACTGCAGCCTAGTTTGACCTTTTTAGTTTGCCGTTGAACATGTTGCAGACTGACATGGACCTGCTACAGTGTGGGTATTAGTTATGCAGGGTGTGCGATGCGGGAAGTGGAGGAAGAGAGCCGGGAGAAGGAGCTTACTAAATATAAGACATGAACTACCTCGATTCGGCCTGAACGTTTGAATTGGTCAGTTTTTACAGATTTACAGTAAACTGAGGGGCTCAATATATTTCTTATTGGTAATGATTACAAAATTTATAGAATACTATCAGGACGAGGAACCACTTCACCCAGAGTAAAAGAAAATGTCTTTAAGGAAAATTAGCTACCCCAGCCTTAAAATGAAAGCCATGTCTTTATATTTCTAGTTCAGTTTCTTATAACTGCAGCGCTGGACCAGCATGCCTTGCAATGACCTCATCAGAAGGAAAACCGAGCTCAGGATGAATTAGCATATTAACACATATGAACACAGTGTTTGAAAGTTATGTGTAATTTCTGACAGCCTTTTGTGTGTGTGCGTGTGTGTGTGTGTGTGTGTGTGTGTGTGTGTGTGTGTGTGTGTGTGTGTTGATGAAAACAGCACTAGAACATTTTTTAAAAAACATGGCTGTACTGCTGCGTTCTTCCTAAGCCGCAGGGTTTTCATGCAATTCTCACATGATGCAAAACTGCTGTCAGAACTTCACTCCTTCTACTGTTGCCTAGCAACTGACATAACTTTTCTGCATTGTTTATGTTTTTGCATTTAGATTATTTTTCTTCTAATTGATTCTTTGTGGCCTTTTCTTCACAACCATTAATTGTTTAATTCAACTTGACATAAACGTCCTGCATGGCACAGTTCCAGAGCCAGTGATAAATTTGCGTATTTGACTATAAAAACCAGCCATGGTAGAAAGCTGCTTTGGTAAAGCCAGTTTAGTGAAGCAGGCTGAATGATTAAGGATGATTGTTGTAACTACTGAGCAGCCCTGTTGAGAGTTTTCATTAGAATGGGGGTTGGATAGTCACTAAAATGTTTATCAATCATAAAAAACAAAGTTATGTGTGTCTTCAATCCTCATGCATATCTACTTCAGTTATTCAGAAGCTCCATCCAGATATCTGTATTTCATGTCAGTGATGACAAAACACAACACAATACTGACATTGTTGCCTCTCATTGTGCCTTTTCTGTGTAGTTTATATTTAGCATGTGCAACCTGTTGCCTCCTTCGGTACTGTAGAGGCTGCGTTGGAGGTTGCAGCAGTTGGACGCTGAAGTCATCAAGATGATGACTGACTATACAAATGAGTTAATGTGTGTGTGTGTGTGTGTGTGTGTGTTCCATTTCATCCCAGAAGTGTTCTAATGTGCATACATGGCGTATGGGTCAGTCGGAGAGCATCAGCTGGGTTTCCATAGTGACAGTCATAATAAAGCTTTGGGCGCACATAAAGGAAAGAACATCAGATGTTGCGAAGTTCTGTTGAGTCAGTTGCTATGGAGATGCGGGCGTCAACAGTGGAGTCAGCGCCAAATGGTTATTTAATGATTCCTGATGCTCTCAGTCTGAAACACTATGTAACTAAACATGATTACTTTGGCGCTGGAATCAGAAGCACACACACCCGTGCATGTACACACACATCTGGCTGCTCTCCTTTCTTTTGCGTCTCACCCTGAAGTTTTCTCTCTCATCAGTATGAGATAATGATGGATTGTACTGGGCTCTGAGCCCCAGTTAGACCTGCCATTACATCACGTCTGCTGCGTCCAGCAGGATGTTTGCGATGTGCTCAGCCAACATCAGAAACATCTGCCAGACATCCCAGCTAAACACCGCAGGATCCTGTGTGACTGAAATGGGGGAACATGATTTGTATGCTGCCGGACTGCTTGCAGTTCGCCTCAGGGATGCAACGCTGTAATTCAGAGCAATAGAGTCGACTGCTGGAGAATTTAATGTTTTTATCGAGCGCATTGATTAGATTTAATGTCTGTGAGAGGGAAGCATGCCTTGTAGACGCCACAGAGCTGGGATGTGTATGAGAATGTAGTTATTTACTTTGATTGATGGCTGTACAGTTATTCCACAATCCACATCGGACTCATAGTTGTGTCATTTGAATCATCCATCTAGTCGCTTTTGTTTTTAATAGATAAAAATCCACATGCATGATCAATCATACTTTGCACAAACACACGAGAACCTTTTTGTCGTTTGGCCTGTAGATGGCACTGCAGTGACATTTTTATCTGGCATGATCATGCATCTGCATTATTGCCCACAATGGTATTCCTAAACCTAATTTAGATTTTCTGCGCTCTCTAAAGTCCATCTAACCTAAATTCTTTGTGTCTGCAGGTGTTGAACGAGGTAGTGGTGGATCGAGGCCCTTCCTCTTACCTGTCCAATGTTGATTTGTACCTTGATGGACGTCTCATCACCTCGGTACAGGGAGATGGTGAGTGGATTGACCCCTGTGATGTGAAGTCACCATTTTTGCACCTTGTTTCACAGTTAATTTTACTTAAACAAGTATAAAAATGTAAATAACTGTCTGTTTATGTCCTGCAGGTGTGATTGTGTCCACACCCACAGGCAGCACAGCATATGCAGCTGCAGCAGGAGCCTCAATGATCCACCCTAATGTCCCTGCTATCATGGTCACACCCATCTGTCCACACTCTCTGTCCTTCAGGCCCATTGTTGTCCCTGCAGGAGTGGAGCTCATGGTAAGAGTGGGCTCGGAGACATACAGACACTGCTGAATTATTTTCCAAGTGTGTTATCCCTCAGGAAATACATGCTTTTGTGAAATCAGGTTAAAATCAGCTGCCTATGATCAAAGTAAGACCTCATCTCTTCTGAAACAGATCACACTCTCTCCTGATGCAAGAAACACAGCCTGGGTGTCGTTTGATGGCAGGAGGAGACAGGAAATCCAGCATGGAGACTGGTGATGTTTATGATGTGACCTTATCTTTTTCACTCTCACCATTAGATTCTGGTTTCTGATTCTGAGTTTCTGTTTTTCTCCCGACAGCATTAAAATCACAACGTCCTGTTACCCCGTGCCGTCTATCTGCTGTCATGACCTGGTGTACGACTGGTTTGAAAGTCTGGCTCAGTGTTTGCACTGGAACGTACGTAAGAGGCAAGCCCGACTCGCAGACATCTCTGACTCATCAGACACGGAAAACTGAAGTGTTTCTCCCGCCAAGAGGAAGTCCATGTCATTACATTCCCGTGCATACACAATGTAGTTTTATCTGTAGCTTCCATTGAGAACGCATGTTTCCCACTCAAGACTGAAATAAGTCCAAATAATTACATGTTAATGCAAAATGACTGAGGATGACTACCCAGACTTTTCATTAATACTCTGGAACTTCTTAACTTGGATCACTTAACCATGTTACAGGCATGAAGTCATTAATTGGCGGAAAAGTACTTTCGAAGGTCAAATTAAGCAGACCGAACTGTTTGTGCTCATCTCCTAAATGTAAATCTGTACATAAAGGATTCTCTGACTTTATTTAATGTCATATTTATGTGATATTTATATATTTTCAAGACTTTGAGTTTGGGATTCTTGTGATAGTAATTTAATTACAATTTAATTGTTATTGCTTAGTCAAATACACTTGTAAGCTGTTTTTGCATCATACAGAGCCTCCATTCTGTAGCTTTAGCTGCCTTCCAGACTTCTCATGATTGTTTCAGACTGCATGAGGCAGAGAATCACAAACTATGTGATTCAGTTGCATGACTGATGACCTGGATCCAGTCAGACTTTGGTTATGTTAAAATAAAGCTTAAAAATTATTTCTCCTCGTTAGTTTGATTTTTTTATGTTAATAGCATGTTTTCAGTCTAGGATATAATGGTTTTAGGCACAAGTCATCCCATTCTGTCGGCTGTGTCATTTTCATCAACTTTCATATAATTACCTTGGAATATTGTGAAAATGTCCAGAGAAAAAAAAACAAAACACATGCTTTATATATTTTATTGCAATGATAACACAGTTATATTCCAGACATCCAATTTTATTAAATTACACTCCAATATCGCAGGAGACAGTCTCAAGAATGATATCGATCCAAATGTGGACAACTAGGTGATCAAAAGACACGGTTCTTGACCAGAGATAAAACGTGAAAGTTCCAACATTTTCACTTTATTTCCCCCAGAAATGTGCGATTAGAAGCAGCAGCAAAGAGAGTAATACTACAATACACAAGAGACTGATACTGTGCAACAGTCAAGAACAGCTGGGAAAAAAATAGTCTTTTCCTTTTTTGTGAAACAATTACGCCAATATTTCTAGTCTGACAAGTGGCACGCTGGCAACTGAAGAAACAAGAGACACATTCTTCCTGTTAAGGAAAGAAAAAAAAAAAGAAAACACGATGACATGTAGGAAAGACAGCTACAAACCTCAGTGGGACTAAAGCAGAAAGAAACAAAAAGAAACCAACTTAACAGACTGGACGAGTTTGTTTCAAAGAGCAAAAGAAAAAACGTACAGCTGTGTACAAATACATTAAAATATTTAATCGGATTGCATGGAAGCTTTCAGGCTTGTGGCAGTATTACAAAAGCCACTGGTTTTATAACCTCAACTTAATGACTGACCGTTGTTGGAGAAATGCAGAAATGTAAAAATCCTGATATTTCATAGATTCCCGCCATGTTTCTGATGCAAAATGCTACATTTAAATGAGTACGTGGTGATTGTACAAAACCGAATGAAAACACTGGAGAACAATGAGTCACCTGCTAACAAAAGGAGGAAGAGAAGCTTGTTTCATAAACTTTTTAGTATTGTATGCATATATCTGATATATCAATAGAGTTCACATATAAATGATACATTTTTATGATTTACAATTAAATATAATCCTCGCTATGACTAAAAAGAGCATCTAAGACATTTCTAGCCAGAGGATAATATAAAGGAAACAGTTTGGACCTCTGTAACTGGACCACAAGTCGCCAGCTGCAGCCGGCTGGAGGAGCTAGATTATAAAACGTACCTATGCCCCGTTTCCACATGATGGCTTGTGTGACACCAGACTTGTTTGGGTCCAAGTCCAGTGCAAACACATTTTTAATGGTTTCACTGAGACTAAAAAAAAAAAAAAAAAAAAAAAAATCTTTGTTTAGCTGTAGATGAACAACCTCATGCTGTGCTTTTTCTGCTAGTTTTGTTTTGTTTAAATAATAATGGAGTTTGCCACTGCAGGTACAAAACAACCAAATGACCTCCACTTTCTGTATTAAAGCATGCATTGCATTTATTTTCTGCTGTTTGGCACTATCTTTACTTTACCTTTACTCTGTATGTGATAGTAAATTATTCAAACATGATTTCTTAGGACTTTAGTTGTTCAGTAAATTCTACAATCTTAAAAAAAAAGAACATTAATTAAGCCAGCTGTGTCCCAGTTGTTCATATTTACTCCTAAAGATAAGTCACATGAACTAGAAGTATTTTACACGGAGTGGAAGATTGCACTATGGTCATGAGCAATTTATAAAAAAATTAAAAAAAAAAAAAAAAAAAGGAAAGAAAAATGTCTAGTACCTCATGAACCAAACAAACTACGCTGTCCAATCAACCATAATCAATCATACTGCCTCAGTATGGTTGATTTCAGTTTTCTTTGACTTAAATACAGGATTTGGTCCATCCGTCATAGTTCAGGTTTTTGCTGACCTCATTCTGCTTAAAGTGCCGCCTGAGAAAGCGATCAGACTCACTGGCATTCAACAGGATGTGAAGCACGCTCCACCAGTATGATGATTACATCCAACATGACAACAATAAAAACAACATGGATCCCAGCCTGTCTTCTCTTACTGGTCATTCAAACACTGTCTCCTCAAAGTCAGAGCTGTGATCTCACAAACAAAACATCCAAATGAATATGGCCAGACATGATTAGTACTTGAAGTGACACAGAAAGGATCATGATACGAGGGAATAAAAGAAAACAAAGTAGAAAAAAAAGAGAAAACAACCATCAGAGTTGCTGACGTAGTCTGATGGATTCCTCAGGCAAACATGTCTGGCAGAAGTTTTATTTTAGCATAAATAGCATTTGGGTTGGAGGAATCGGATCCACCATAAGGCTTCTTTTTAAACATTTTTCCCCATTGTCATAGCCATTAACCTTTCAGTGTTGCGTCTATCCCGGTACTGTTTAGTGGAAGATCTCAACAATATGAGATGGAGCTTCTCAGTGGCCTCAGAGAAGCCAGACTGGCAGGTTCTGGGATCACAGCAGGGGGGGATTGAAGGACAAAGAGAAGAAGAGAGTGATGGGATTGGAAGAAGTTTATGTTTCCGCACTCTGGGGTTTAGTCTCACTCCCATCCCCTTCTTTCCTTACTTGCGTCTCTTCATCTTCCTGTTCCTCCTCCTCATCCTCCTCTTCCTCTGTGTGCTGCTCCAGCTCCTCCCTGGTAATCATCTCAAAGTCGTTTCCGTTGCTGTGCTGCGAGCCTTCGTCTTCTCGTCGGTCGCTGTCTGTATCCGAGTGTCGCTCCTCTGTTCCTTCCTCCTCCGCTTCTTTGCTCTCATCCTGCCCTGCCTCCCTGTTCTGCTCCTCTTCGTTCTCTTCCTCGTCATCGGCATCCTTCTTCTCGCTGTCGGACTTCTCGTCGCTGTCTGACTTCTGAGCCTTAGTGGAGGCACCACTGTCCTTCTCGTCCGTCTTGTCGTAGCCCTTCTTGTCGCTGGTCCGAGGTCCTTTGTACTCGTGCGTGTAGAGCGGCCTGAACGAGTCGATGAAACCAACATCTGCTGTCAGGTTGGGGAGGAACCAGAAGTGATGACGCCCGCCGGTCACCAGCCAGATGATTAGGAAGAGGATGCAGCGGGCTGACGAGTGGAAACAATCAGTAACATGTTTAGTTTGCTACACGTTAACACAGCTTATCATTTGTTAGCACACTAGTACTGGTCAATTGTTATTTTCACTGATATTTTCAAATTTATTCTTTTTTTCTGTCATGTTTAGGAGTATTTTTCCTATTTTGCTTTATGTGAAGCTGCATCTGAGTCAAAGCTGTTGCACAATTAGTCATTACATAACAAATCTTTCCTAACACTGTACTGAATTTAGTCAAAGTGCCCAGTCTACAGATGTGAAAACGCTATCATCCCTGTCAAACAGGACTACAAATTATTCTTATCTTGCCAAGATCTTGGAAGTCTGATTTTGTACAAATGCAACATGTTTGTTTATTTTTCTTAAACACATCATAAAGAAACTTTCACGCGTTAAAAGGTTGCAGCTGCTTCTTCCTTCTGTACTTGTACTTACCAACAGCTAAAAGCAGGATACTGGCAACAAAGCAGCCGGCTGCAACACTTAGATAGTAAACTCCCACACGCATTTCTGCTGGCCAGAGTGGGAACAATGTGGCGGCTATCACTGCAATAACTGAGGCACAAAAAGAAGAAAGATTGGAATGAGATTACTCTCAATTTCATGTTTTGCTCTTTTTCCCCCTGTTAATTAAAAACCCATTTAGGGTTTTTAGATCTAACTCACCGAGGATCAGACCCATAGCAAACGTCTTGAAATGAACAGGGTCATAAATCCACACATACACCTGCAGGAGAGATGCAAAATGTTGGATTTCCAAGTCTAAAAACTGCTAAAACAATTACAAATTCTCCCCCACCTGCTTTTTAATTCTTAGTTTCTTACCTCATTTCCATCCAAGAACAGCTGATCTTCATGAGGCTCCAGTTTAAACTTCTTCTTTACCTCTTTCTTCTTCTTGGGAGTTCCAGGGCTGTCATCCTGTTAAAGACAGCAATAAAATTTACATGTGAAATTACTCTATTGTCAAAGAGTCTTACATTGTCATTGTTATTTGTTAATATACTTTAATGGAAGATTTCAAATTTGCGCTACAGGCGATTGCAGGCGATTTTCCACATGGCTATGCTTCCTCTTTTCTATGACTAATGTGTGACTTTGACCGTCTTTCTGGGACCTCGAACGATCAGCGCTTTTTAACTCATTTACTGTCAGGTTAGGAAGTCAGTCAGATCAGCACACGGTCAAGGCCACTAAAAACAAATATCAAACGCACACGGATCCAAAAATTTCAACATCTGACAGCAGAACATGGACATCTGTACCAATAATGTATGAATGTTTTCTCTGTATCTTAGATACCACGTTTCTGTCATAATCAGAATATTCCTTTTTATTTCTGTATTTTTGGTCAGTGTGTCGAGTCACATACACTTTTTTCTTTTTTGGTTTCGGCAACCTCTGACTCTTTCTTCTTCTCCTTCTCCTTTTTCCCTTTTTTCTCCTCCTCTTTGCCGCTGTCACACTTGATTTTCTTCTCCTCTTTCTCTTTCTTGACGTCCTTCTCAGGTTTTTTCTTCATTACCTTCAGAGCTCGGTGGAAGAACTGCTTCTTTAGAAGTCTACAAAGAAGCAAAGACAACATGATTATGCCCTGAGGGCTTTATGTTAGATACTCATTGCCAAATGTAGCCAAATTTGACATGTAGGCACTGATCCACAAAAGGAAAAGGATTAGCAAAGTTTGATTAATATGCAAAAGTAAAAGATATTTTAGAGATAACCAATGTTAATATCAGTAAAATGAGAAAAATAATCTTCATTTTGTCTTTTTTAAATGTTAAATACCACTTTAATTAACTGAGATTTTAGATGTACTCATTTTAAGCTAATAAAATATTAAACTTCACATTCAGCAAGTTTCACGTTGGGCTCTGAGTAATCATGATGTTTTTTTATTATATTTCCACATATTATAGAACTACTGATTAATCAATCATCAAAATGATTTATGGATAAGAACATCAGTGATGAAAAGATCAGGTTAAAGTCTCACACGCTAGCCTTTTTCTAACTTCATGGCATGGAAAAACTTTCTGGGTCAGTTGTATTTTCTACTTTTCCAACTTTACTTCTACTACAGAGAACAATCATTAACATTTAAATTTGGAGGTAGAAATAATCAAATTCCAAATATGATTTGGACACACAGATCCCAGTGCACTGCTGAATCTTATGACTGACTCTAAACACACAAGTGTTGACATATTCAGGAGGTATAACCTGAGAAAAACTGCTGGAGTGTACGGACACTGTCACTAAGCCTCTCTCTGAGCCATCAGTGCTTGTATTACTGTATTGTTGCTTTATAAATGGACACCAGGAAGATTATGGTATCTGTTAGCTGCTGCTAATAAGGTAACAAACAACAACAAAAAAAACAAATACAATGTTTTCGCACTAACTTTCAGAATCTGGTCAGCTTACGTTAAAATCGAGGCTGTGCTACAAAACTGCACAAAGTATCGCTAACTATCATAATAGTGAAAGAAAATTATCATTTTTTTTACTAACTGAGTACAGATTTTGAGGAATGTCTTAAGAGCAGCAGTGTGTGTTAACAGCAGACCTGTTGAGGTAATCCACCACTGAGTCCCTGGTGGTGAACAGTGCTTCCTCTCCCTTCTTGGCTTTTGCCCATTTAGAGTCCAACAAACAGTCCACTGCCTTGGAGGCTAAATGTAGGAGCATAGAGAAACAATGCGGTTATGAATCAAAATGTCCTGCTGTGATTATTAACCATTTATTGGACAAAGAAGTATATTTAGTCACTTCATAGGACATACAAAATATTGCCTCATGCTACTGTATGAAATCATAGAACCACAAGCTTTCTCCACCAATCATCAAAGATCAGGCTTTTTCCCAGACACTTCATTCAGATTAGTTTTCAACATCAAAATAAAAAAAGAAACCATTAGAAAAATGAGCACTTACTACTTTAGGATAATTGTTTTAGAATAAAGCAAGAGTTTTGAAGTCTTATAATATCCTCAAATATCACAAAACCACTCTCCAGTTGAACCATTGTCAATCCTGTCCAATAAAGGGTTAATGATAACAGCAAAACACACCATAGCCTCTCAGTTAAAACTTATCCAGTCAATTAATTAATCTGTAAACAGAGAGTAATGAGGAGAAAATAGCAGATTTGTCAAGATAACATAACTGAATCTCAGTAAAATAGTTTGACGTTGGATCTGAAACACTGAACAAGTTTGTTTGTCAAACTTGTTGCTGGATTTCAAACAAGAATAGTAAACTACCCTTATAATTCAGCCTGTTTTTTGTTTTTCTACCTGGTGAATGAAATCCAATATTCTCTCTGAAGCATTTTCGGTTTCCATTAACAACTTTGGAGTGTAATGAGCTATGAGAGCCTCCTCTGTGAAAACAGCTGCCTGCTGCCACTAAAAATGACACCATTAACAGTAACTTTGGGGCCTGACAGCTTAACAATGAGCTGAAAGAAACTACTTTAATTATCAGCTCACAGGTAAACGCTTCCCCAAGCCAAGCCGAGGGCACTTTATTTTTATTCCTCTCCAGATTCAGACTGTTTTACATGTTATGACTGAAAGAGTAGAAAACAAACATGCTATCCCTGTGAAGTTATGATGAGAGGAGCTGCAGACTGTGGTCAAAGCAATCTCAGACTCGTATACAAGAAGCACTTTTGTTATAAACAAACTTCATTTTGCAGCTTTAAGAATCTACAAGATTTAATTGAAGAAGATGGAGAGTGTAAAGAAATGTCTCTGCAGGAGACAGACCTCTGGTGGAGGTTTGAAACTCCTGCCAGCAGTTTCTCTGCTTGTTGGCAAGATTTCACAATAACATGCTGGGCAGAAGGTTGAAGAATGGTTAATTGTAGAGCACATTAGGTTTTTGGCAGAAAAAGTTCTGTGAAGACAAAAAAAGACAACCCCCCTCAAAAAACCCAACAAAAAAAAAACAAAAACATAAAACAGAACAGCTGAAAGCTTAAGTAGGCACTTGGAAAATGTTGTGAAGCTGATGCAGAGTAGCAGGCCTCGGCAGTCACACCATGCTCTGCCCACAGCTACTGAGTAAACAGTATTTCCCAAAAATGACAGATGGTTTCACTGTGCCACAAAACAAGATAAATATAAAAAGGAGAAAGAAGTAATAAAAAGTGAGAAAGCATTCAACACAGCATTGTCTTTAAATGTGACTAAATCAACTCTTCCATAATGCCAGTGTCTGTGTGGTGGACACCACAGGACAAGTTTGGACAGCCTTTTTCTGAGTCATATTCCAGCTAATGCAGATGTGTGTGCAGCTGGACACCAACCAATGAAGTAGTCGACTCGGTGGCCCATCATGTTTGTGGACTTGGTTGGGCAGTTAAATCGAAGATACTTTGCCACCGCCTTCTCCTCCTTGGTGGGCTCACTCACCTCCTGTGAACCGAACCAGAAACAAAAAGCCAATTACATGCAGTTCTGCAGCCTGACAAAATAATACTTTGCTATATTCTGGGGATGAACGACAGTTAACTACATAGAGCAGATCAAATCACAGTTCCTTTAGTGGCCTTCATTTATTCCCACCGCAAGCTGCATGAGATTAAACTATTTCATCCAACAGCCAGTTACATAAAATCAGATGTTTGCAACCAGTTAGTCACTTCTCAGTTTCCTAAATTTAATCATTTTCATTTGAACTTAATAATGTCAAACATTTGATCTGAAGCAAGAAAGGGAGTTTAAAAAAACACAGTGTTTGCTCATTAATATATTCATCACTTGTTGAAAAGTTCCACATCCACATCTGTCCTGCCTAAACACCAGTGTGTTTTCTGTCACACTGTCCAGGACCAATTTCATTCAACTTGGTGAAGACGGGCAAAGAAAGAACTAATCAAATGTTGGTTCTGGCCTTAAATGTCTGTCCATAAACCCTCCACAAATGTCTGTTCTAATATAGTTCAATCATATAACAGGTAACCACTAAAGCGTCATTCATTCAATTAAAGAATTAATAATCAAGCTTTATTTATACAGCACTGTTCATACATGTGCAACCCACAATGCTTTATAGATCTATTGACATATCTCATAATCAAAACATCTATTCAGTTAGTCAAGGAGTGTCCAGCTCCTGTCCACAATCCTGCACGTTTTCCATGTATCCCTGATCCAACTCACCTGACTCAAACTAATCAGTCAATGTGTAGAACTTCATTACCTGTTAGATCCATTTAATGTAAGCACAGTGTGTTGGAAACTACCTCAAAAACCGACAAGACATCAGCCCCTTAAGGACCAACTTTGGGCACCCCTGAATTAGACACTACAGTTACATGCAGAGTTCAGTTGAGCAAACCTCTCTATTTAATCAGACCATTGTTCTTGCTCCAGTAGAAATGTGCAGGACTGCAATTCAGCCATTAAGTGAATTATGTTGATGGGAAGATCCATTGTATATGGAAAAAAAGTTAAATCTACTGCACAGACTTCATCTTTAAATTGAGTGAATAGTGGTTTTGTCAGATGATGCTTGAAATGCTTTATGCGACGAGTTGTACATAACCATATCAGGCTACTTTTATGCCCACAAAACAAGAAAAATGTGTATATCTATTTTCATTCAACTTTTCAAAACTCTTTTGCTAATATGATTTTGACAATTTGAACTTAACTAATTGTACAAAAAAATGCAAATATTTGAGTGAAAGGAATTAAGATAATTTATAAATCTTATATGAAACAAATATATAGTTTTTTATTTTTTTAGAAAATACACATAGAAAATGGAACTTTGAAGAATTTAGTGTACACATGCATGAACAAATTACCTCCAGCTTCATTATCTGGGTAAGACCGCGATATATCGATTTAAGTTAGCTAAAGTTTTTAAACATGCCCAACAATATGGCTATAAAATTAATTAAATTAAATTTAAAAAAAAAAAGTTATGCTGGATCTGACAGAATGTCAGTTTAAAGGCACATGAATCAAAATATTTTATCTTAATTTAAGAAGAAAAAATATTCTATAAGAAAAAAACCTATGGTAAATAAATGTTGAATTATATCATGTCAGAATACTTTACTTGTCCAACTATGTAGTTTTTCTTCATATGTATTTAGTAAAAAAAAACTTTTGCTGTTAATCTCTAACTTGCACACCATAGTATCCAAGTGTGATTGTTTAAAACAACCAATAGTTAAATATGGCTGAAGACGCTGAAACTATTGTTCAATCGACTATGTAATAAAACGATGAGCATACAGCCTTAATTCTCAATGTTTATTTAGTGGATCAAATCCAAAGCTCTCATTCAGATCTTATTACATCCAATAATGGGAAACAAGAATAGCAGGATGTTCTTTGAGTCTATTGTTCTTTACTGGTGGATAGTTAGGGCAAGTTTTCAATATCAGCGTCTAGCTATGATTGATGAAAACACTGTTTACAAACGTCTGCTTATGTTTAAATCCAGATTTGAATAACTACCAATTGATTTGACCAAGTACTGATTAGATCAATAATGTATTTTCATTTCAGTACCTCGTTAGGAAAATTGCACCAGCAAAACATCGTGTAAACACTTTGTAAACTGTTGCACTGACTTAAATTAAAGTTTTACAGAGCAAAGCGCTTCTGGAGAAACGCTGTGTTTCAGCTAAATCCAACCTGAGATATACAGAAATGTATTATGTTGGCATATTAATTAAATTCTGACAGATTGCCCAATGTTATGTAAACACGCCTGGTAAAGCTGACGCAGCTTAGCCAGCAAACACTCAGCTCAATCTCAATTAACATAAAAAATGGCTGCAGACAGAACTCAGTAGAAAGTGTATCAATTCCATTAGATAGTCTAAATCCTCATGATTTTTGCCGGCAATGACGAGAACAATAAACTCTGAAACATTTAGGCAAAATAAAATAAAATAAAAATATTTGTATTCTGTACCCAGCTAATGCTAGCTACCGTTAGCTATCATCTGGTTTCAACTGCAGCCTGCTAAAGAGTCCTCGTGAGAAAGCAGCCGTCAACAGAAACCCAGCAGCGGGTCAAATATGAGTTCCTGAATTTGACAAGTGCCGCGTCAACCTGAAGGAGCACAATCTTATCAGAAACAAAGTGATGTTACCTGGACCCGCTTCTTGTGCCTCCTGCGCTCCGCCATGATCCTCCAACTCAGCTTCTCCGTGCGCGTGGCTGCGCACGCGCAGTGAGTATCGCGAGATTACCCGGGTAACGGCGAGGAAACACTGAGCAGTTCAGTCCCATCCGCCATTGACAAAACTAATAACTTTTTTCTTTCTTTCTTTTTTTTTTTTTTTTTTTTAAGTTGTAATTCATCTTCTTCTTTTAAAAGTAAACTTTAAAAGAAAAATAACAACAACAAAAAAAATTCTATTTAGGGAGTCACAAAGTCCTCCCGTGGGCTCACCATCTGCGGGAGGAGCCGTAGGGGTCGGGTGCAATGTGAGCTGGGCGGCAGCAAGGGGCGGGGACCCTGGCGGTCCGATCCCCGGCTGCAGAAGCTGGCTCTAGGGACGTGGAACGTCACCTCTCTGGTGGGGAAGGAGCCTGAGCTTGTGCGCGAGGTTGAGCGGTTCCGGCTAGATATAGTTGGACTCACCTCGACGCATGGCTTGGGCTCTGGAACCAGTACCCTCGAGAGGGGCTGGACCTTCTTCCACTCTGGAGTTGCTCATGGTGAGAGGCGCCGAGCAGGTGTGGGCATTCTCATCAGCCCCCAGCTTGGTGCCTGCACGTTGGGGTTTACCCCGGTGGACGAAAGGGTAGTTTCCCTCCGCCTCCGGGTGGGGGGACGGGTCCTGACTGTTGTCTGTGCTTATGCACCGAACAGCAGTTCAGAGTACCCACCCTTTCTGGAGTCCTTGGAGGGAGTGCTGGAGGGTGCTCCTTCTGGGGACTCCATTGTTCTGCTGGGGGACTTCAATGCTCACGTGGGCAATGACAGTGACACCTGGAGGTGAGTGATTGGGAGGCATGGTCCCCCCCCCTCTGAACCCAAATGGTGTTTTGTTATTGGACTTCTGTGCTCGTCATGGATTGTCTATAACGAACACCATGTTCCAGCATAAGAGTGTCCATATGTACACCTGGCATCAGGATTCCCTGGGCCGCAGTTCAATGATTGACTTTGTAGTCGTATCGTCGGACCTGCGGCCACATGCCTTGGACACTCGGGTGAAGAGGGGGGCGGAGCTGTCAACTGATCACCACCTGGTGGTGAGTTGGCTCAGATGGTGGGGGAGGAAGCCGGTCAGAGCTGGCAGGCCCAAACGTGTTGTGAGGGTCTGCTGGGAACGTCTGGCTGAGTCCCCTGTTAGAGCGAGCTTCAACTCCCACCTTCAGCAGAGCTTCGAACATGTCCCGAGTGAGGCGGGGGACATTGAGTCCGAATGGGCTGTGTTCCGTGCCTCTATTGCTGAGGCGGCCGGCCGGAGCTGTGGCTGTAAGGTAGTTGGTGCCTGTCGTGGCGGTAATCCCAGGACTCGTTGGTGGACACCAGCAGTGAGGGATGCCGTCAAGCTGAAGAAGGAGTCCTATCGAGCCTTCTTGGCCTGTGGGACTCTGGAGGCAGCTGATGGGTACCGGCGGGCTAAGCGGCATGCGGCTTCGGCTGTTGCCGAGGCAAAAATTCGGGCATGGGAGGAGTTCGGCGAGGCCATGGAGAAAGACTTCCGGACGGCTTCGAGGAGATTCTGGTCCACCATCCGGCGGCTCAGGAGGGGGAAGCAGTGCTCCATCAATACTGTGTACAGTGGAGGTGGGGAGCTGCTGACCTCAACTCGGGACGTTGTGGGTCGGTGGAGGGAATACTTCGAAGACCTCCTCAATCCTACCAACACGTCTTCCCATGAGGGAGCAGTGCTGGTGGACTCAGGGGTGGACTCTCCTATCTCTGGGGCTGAAGTCGCTGAGGTGGTCAAAAAGCTCCTTGGCGGCAAGGCCCCGGGGGTGGATGAGATCCGCCCGGAGTTCCTTAAGGCTCTGGATGCTGTGGGGCTGTCCTGGCTGACACGCCTCTGCAGCATCGCGTGGACATCGGGGGCAGTACCACTGGATTGGCAGACTGGGGTGGTGGTGGTCCCCCTTTTTAAGAAGGGGGACCGGAGGGTGTGTTCCAATTACAGGGGAATCACACTCCTCAGCCTCCCTGGTAAGGTCTATTCAGGGGTCCTGCAGAGGAGGGTCCGCCGGATAGTCAAATCCCGGATTGAGGAGGAGCAATGTGGTTTTTGTCCTGGTCGCAGAACAGTGGACCAGCTCTATACCCTCTCTGGGGTCCTGGGGGGGGCATGGGAGTTTGCCCAACCAGTCTACATGTGCTTTGTGGACCTGGAGAAGGCATTCGACCGTGTCCCCCGGGGGCTCCTGTGGGGGGTACTCCGGGAGTATGGGGTACCGGACCCCCTTGTACGAGCTGTCCGGTCCCTGTACGACAGGTGTCAGAGCTTGGTCCGCATTGCTGGTAGTAAGTCGGATCCGTTTCCGGTGAGGGTTGGACTCCGCCAAGGCTGCCCTTTATCACCGATTCTGTTCATAACTTATATGGACAGAATTTCTAGGCGCAGCCGAGGTGTTGAGGGGATCCGACTTGGTGGCCTCAGGATTGGGTCCCTGCTTTTTGCGGATGACGTGGTCCTGTTGGCTTCATCTGGTCGTGATCTCCAGCTCTCGCTTGAGCGATTCGCTGCCGAGTGTGAAGCGGCTGGGATGAGAATCAGCACCTCAAAATCTGAGACCATGGTCCTCAGCCGGAATAGGGTGGATTGCCCTCTCCAGGTCGGGGGTCAGGTCCTGCCTCAAGTGGAGGAGTTTAAATATCTCGGGGTCTTGTTCACGAGTGAGGGAAGGATGGAGCGCGAGATCGACAGACGGATCGGTGCGGCGTCTGCAGTAATGCGGACTCTGCGCCGGTCTGTCGTGGTGAAGAAGGAGCTGAGCCAGAAGGTGAAGCTCTCGATTTACCAGTCGATCTACGTTCCTACCCTCACCTATGGTCATGAGCTGTGGGTTGTGACCGAAAGAACGAGATCTCGTATACAGGCGGCTGAAATGAGTTTCCTCCGCAGGGTGGCCGGGCTCTCCCTTAGAGATAGGGTGAGGAGCTCGGTCATCCGGGAGGGGCTCAGAGTAGAGCCGCTGCTCCTTCGCATCGAGAGGAACCAATTGAGGTGGCTCGGGCATCTGGTCAGGATGCCTCCTGGACGCCTCCCTGGTGAGGTGTTCCAGGCACGTCCCTCTGGGAGGAGACCCCGGGGAAGACCCAGGACACGCTGGAGGGATTACATCTCTCGGCTGGCCTGGGAACGCCTCGGGATCCCCCCCGCAGAGTTGGCAAATGTGGCTGGGGAGAGGGAAGTCTGGGCTTCCCTGCTTAGGCTGCTGCCCCCGCGACCCGACCCCGGATAAGCGGCAGAAGATGGATGGATGGATGGATGGAGTCACAAAGTAATGGGCGATGTGTTTGACAATTATGTTTGGCTTCATTCATTCATTCATTTCCCGAACCGCTTATTCCAATTCAGGGTCGCGGGGAAGCTGGAGCCTATCCCAGCTGGCTTTGGGCGACAGGCAGGGTACACCCTGGACAGCTCGCCAGTCCATTGCAGGGCATTATGTTTGGCTTGTTAAATAATATTAATAAACTGCCATTGTCATTGTATTATTTTGAGAAAATATTTATCATTTTTGTATATAAAATACAATTCTTCCACAATATTTTGTATGTTTTCCATTCACAAAGAGTCATTGTTGAAATAGATAGAATAGTTAACAAACAAATAAACTAATAAAATCTCAATTTTGAGTATTTTAAACTGCTTAAAAGGTAATTAAACATACAAAGTGTTTTTTAAAACTACATTCATAGGATTTAATGTCAAAAGACAAATCCTGAAACTTAATCATCTTTCATCCAGTCTGTGATATGGATGCCTTTATCATCATGACAGGAATTTCCACAACAAGCTCCCATGTAGAAAAACACTTTATTTACAGTCAAACAAAAACAAAAAGTAATAAACACCCAATGCAAACATGCTCTTCTCTGATGTTTCTCCAGTATGACTTTTAGGATTCTTCTTTTCAGGCTACTTGGAAAAGTGAAGTTTAGCAGCTTAAAAGAATAAGAAAAAGCTGCAATGACCCTAATGTGTGCAATGAAAAAGAAGAAAAGTCACGTAGAACTTTCTAAAGATCTCATTACTCAAATTCCACACCATATTCACTCCACTGTTTTAAAAAAAATATGTACATACGTGAAAATACAAATATTTAGCAGACACCTAGGCATATTTAGAGCCTGTACAGTAGTACAAAAGCATTATAAATTCAGTGACTCATTTAAATATATCCACCACTGTGGCAGCAGCAGTTTATCAGGTCTGAGGGAGCAGATGAAACCTGTTCAGCTAAGATTTTTCCACATTATAACCACTGGTCAGACTGTCTCACTGCTGGCAGATGGAGGGGAATTGTTCTCTGCCTCATGGAGGTGCTCAGTGGATTTGAGGACCTCTGGGTCTCTTGGACTCGCCATCATGTCCTCACTGTTGCAGTTAACAGGGGAACCAATCTCTGGGGAACGGTCACCAGGCTTGTCAGGGGTGGCCTGCAGGGTGGTGCTGGATAGTGGTAGGTTCATCATGTACATCATGCCACCCAGGCGTCGTGAAACCTTTTGAGGAATGAAGAAATCCACATTGTTACATGATGCAACAAAGTCTGCACCAATTTCCTGAGTAACCCTTTTCCATAGACTTAATTCCATGTTGCTTATTTCCATCTATGAATTCAGGATCCTGATGGTTTAATGTCAAGAAACTGAAAAGAGATATGGTGCTGATGTTATTAAATCGTCCCATCTTTTTTTCCCCTCTTAAAACATCTGTTATGAAAAAGCCTTTTGTGTTGTATTTTATTAGAATCATGGTTTTGTTATCAGCCTCTCCAAGGCTCATCATCAAGCTACTTTTGTCTTTACACCTCTCAAACAACGTAATTTCTTCATTGACATATTTTTTTCTTTCCCTTGTGAAGGAAAGCTCCAGCCTTATATAACCAAGCTGATGATAAAATCTTTTGTGTATATTTTTTGCAGACATCAGGCTCTGAGGACAAAAGAAAGTGGAAGTATAACACACCAACTTTTCAGCAAACTATAGTTTTGGGGGCAGCTGTCGCTCAGGAGGAAGATCAGTCGTCTTTCAACTGGAAAGTTGGGAGATTGAGTCTAGGCTTCCCCTGACTATGTGCTGAAGTGTCCTTGGGTAAGACACTGAACCCCAAGGTGCTCTCCGATGTGCCTATCGGGGTATGTAAGTCATTCATTCATTCATTCATTCATTCATTCATTCATTTTCCTAACCGCTTAATCCAGTTCAGCGTTGCGGGGAAGCTGGAGCCTATCCCAACAGTCTTTGGGCGAAAGGCAAGGTACACAGCTCATATGTAAGTCGCTTTTGGATAAAAATGTGTGCTAAATGACCATAGAATAGAATCTAATTTAACAAGATTCAAGTTCTTTAATGACTCAATGATAAATTCTCTGTTAGTTTCTATTTTATACCTGTGAGCGGATCTTCAGAGCCGGCCCCAGTTTGAGCCCCAGTGTGTCCAGTAGGTGCTCCTCTGATAGGAGAGGCAGTGTCTCCCCGTCAATCATGTGGTCCTTGAACGTCTGGTGAAATCATCTAACATTACTACAATAAAGACTCAACAGATTGGGTATGGAAGAGATAAGTCACAAACATCACAGGTACCTACCTGAGCGTATTCAGAACATGTGGGTATACTGTTTATAAAGCTGTAAACATCATTAACTGTCCACTTCCTTATGTCTTCAGGCACCTCATCTCCATTAAGAAAAAGATTTGGTGGGCCTAAAAGATAAATAATTTATATAAATGAAATGATTTTAATGATTTTATGCACTGTTATTTACCATATATTCACTCCCCAAACTCACCAGGTGGGAGGAAACCATTTCCAGGGACTGGGAACATGTAGGGCACCCCCGTCAGAGCGCCACCAGCGGAGGGATACATAAATTTCTCCTGGAAAGCAGAGCATTGGCTGGATATGTCTTTGTCATTTGCACCACCGCTGTTCACATCTGAGCACCCATCCTGAGAGGTCGTGCAGGCCTTACGCAGGCCCGCCTCCCCCTCCTTGTAGTTCTTTCTGCTTCCTGTGGTAATTTCAGAGTCTATTTTGGCCTGATGGTGTGTCTTACTGGTGGGGCATTCTTCTCCCAAATCTCCTTTTGCTTCCATCTCTTTTTCCTCCCCTGATGTGGCTTCTGGGCTCTGTTCTATACTTTTATCTTCAGTGTGGCCCTTCAGGTTGGCCACCTGGCTCTCTGTACTCTTGTGAACATTTGGCCTCCTTCCGGCCCGCCGTCCCCTCTCTCTCTGCAGCGTGCTGATTGGTGGGTAAGGACTGGCTGACATGAGTATGCTGTTGGAGTGCAGCTCATCGAGGGATGGTCGGTGGATGAAGACGTCATGGCCATCTGGAAAACGCTGACGACCTCTGAACATCATGGGGTTGGAGGGATATGACATAGGATTATCGATTCCCATCAGTCCTTTCTGGTGAGCATTCTCCAGCTCTTTCTGATGCAAGATGGCATTCATCTCCATTCTGAAAAGGAGCACGCACAAATATTTTGTCATATTTGGGTAACAATGATGACAGAAAAACAATGTTGGAGCAAAATGAATCATTGTATTCAGCAGAAACTGATTCAAGACTCTGTGCTGGTGGCATAATTTTGTGAGATGCTCATGATATTCTGCGTGCACTACCTGGCTATATTTTGCTTATGTATGAGTTCTTGTCGCCGGGCAACTGTTTCCATGGGTTCGGAGGGCAAGAAGCCATAGCCAGCTGAGAAACAGAATGAGAAGAAATAAATAAACTGGTGATGTTTATTCTTCTTACTTAAAACTGTAAAGTCAATCTGAGAATGGATCTAATGACTGATTGCTGAGCTCACCTGGTCCTGGGAACGATCTACCTGGCAGAACATTACCATGGTGGGGTAGAGGGGGGCCGAGGTGAGGTCCCATGTGAATCTGTCTGGCATCAGATGCGACCATCTCACTAGGAGGAACCAACTCCCTGATGGGAGAAAGGCAAATATGAAAACAACTAAAAAACAATATGCAGCTGATTACTAAGATATAGTCTGGCCTTAACACATGAGAAGTCCTCCACGCTTTCCATATCTACTGTTTAAGTTAGAGAGTGAATTCAGGAACAGACCTTTCCATGAAGCGAGGTTCGAACTGTGCCGGTACCCCCTGTAACCGCTGCTGCCCCTGGGCGAGGATCTGTGGAGCCATGGCCATCTGGTTCCTCATAATCAGCTCCTGCCTCTGCCTCAGCTCTGCAAGAGATGAAAGAGCACCTCAGGCCACCTGAAGGCCAGCTTGACCAGAAAACTTGGAACATGTTCTAAATATTAAATCTGCAGACTGAAGCTGCTGCTACTGAGTATGTCTAATCAACAGAAATCCCAACACGATGCATTATACAAGCTCACAAAGTTGTTTAACTTGTTTCTGCTGCACAGTTTGACCAAATGTAATCATCTAGTGCATTGTTAATCTAATTAAAGGACTACAAAACTATCTCGTTCTCACCTCCAGCTGACATGCCGTTGACCAGTCGATACCAGTGCTTTTCATCCAGAGTGCCTTGCTCTCCTAGTGTTGTCATCTTCCTCAACTGCTCCCGTGGGGTCATGACATGCACACAGTCTGTCACCTACAGGCGAATGCTGTTGGTAAGAAGATTCAGATCAATAACATGATTTCCACCAATCTGAGAAAAAAAATGACAGCTAATTCTTCACATTCACAATTTCACATGTTAAATTCTGTTATGTGAAAATGAAAACAAAATGACAGCTTAATGAACTAGTGGTAATGATTTAAATTGAAAGCTTAATGAACTAGTGGTAATGATTTAAATTGAAAGCTTAATGAACTAGTGGTAATGATTTAAATTGAACCAGTTATGATTATAAAAAGTCAAGATGAGGTACAAGGTACAAGCTGGGATATATTTTTGTAGTTTCCTCTCATGACCACTGGAGTGCAGCATTTATCTAACATATGTACCACTTCCCTACAGATTACTAAATACTACAAGATTGCATAATCTCCCCAAAATACCACAGTAATGTACATATTCTACCAAAACACTAACATGAATGCAAAAAGAAAAAAAGGGATATTCAAAACTGTTGAGAAAACTTTATTCCGGCAGCATCATCATATTCTTGCTGTTGCAGAAAAAAACCAAAACAAACAGAATTGTGACCCTACTGGTTGAATTGTTAGTAGAAATGTTCTCTTATAGACAATACCCACCCCTGCACAACTATCACAGTAACCTCTGACCCTTACTTTCACTTTTCTCACCTCCATGGCATTAAGTATTAATCTTAAACCCACCTTAGTGCTAATGGTTTGTACTGTAATGCAAACCGATCCTATACTTAAATCCAAATCCTATCATGTGATGACCTGCAAAAATGCTCCCATGTTTCAGAATTCCGCTGATCTTTCAGAGAAAACCAACACACTCTCATCTCAATGTTGTTTTCGGCAGAGCCAGCAGCCCGTCTATGCGCGTATGGTCAAATTAAGCACCTTTAATTAGTCTTCTACACTGCATAAATCACATTAAAATATTTGATATTGTAAACAATTTATTAATCCAGCTCTGTTAATCCAAGGCCATTCCGTGACACACATCTGGACACACAAACATAAGCACACACCATGCTGAAATTTGCAGAGTACCTTCTTGTACATATGACCAAAACATTGTTATATGTCTGTCTATGTAGGGGGCATGCGTAAACTGTGCACATTTTATTTATGCTGTCCCCTCCCCCAGACAAATGCTGCCATGAGAATTGCCCCGAGGCGCTGTGCATTATCCACAGTCCCTCAAGTTCCCTCTGAAACCCGTGTAATCTGAGGGCTGTAATCCTCCTGTTAGTCCTGCAACAGTCTGCTGCCTACATCTGCTGACCTTCTTGCCCTGTCCAACCCCCATTCCCAACCTTCTCAGGCCCCCACTACCCCCAGGATCCTATTAGCTAAGTCCTGGCTATACAGCACTTTAAAGGGATGTGTTGGAGGTAATCTGAAGGTTTAGAGTTTTACCCTCAGCAAACCTTGCCAGTAAGCATCCCGTACAATACACCTCTAAGTGCTAAGCCTATTAGTGTCCATTAGCTTCCTGGATGTCCTAAAAACACCTTGGGGATAAATCTGGGGATGCAATCGGTTTATGTAGAGCTATGAGGCGCAAACACATGCACCCTCCACCTCCTTTTTCACCAATTTCAGAACAGCTCATATCAGCAAATGAAAAGATTTTTTTTTCTTTTTTCACATTTATATCTCAGTAACACCCAAGTGGGCACTAAACTCCACACCTCAGGCCATGCTGTGATATCTCCTTTAGACACTTGCAGCTGGGCGTTAAATACAGTCAAATATTCAAGATGATTGGGTCTCTAGGGTTGTAATGTGAGAGGATGAGCCGCTCAAAAAGTTAACAAGTCACGCTTAGTAAATTATTCAACATGTCAAATGAGTTAAATAACTCTCCTCCAAATGTCAAACTGAGCATGAGCATTCAGAATGGATTGAAAAGTTGCCTGTGTTGGTACATAATGCTCATTAGATGCCAGTACAGTGAATTCACAGAACTGTCAGCATTTAATGTTCATCCTGCATCTTTTTTTGAATTCTAAATGATTCCTACATCTACTTGTGCAATTTAACAGTAGTCCTTTCTTGAATAAAAATAATTTTTAAAAATCTGTAAATAGCAAGCTTTGTAGCAAAACAACAGCAACAAAAACCAAAAAAACAAAACAAAACCCCAAAACAACCCAAAACCTCACAGCTGTAGAAGAAAACATTTCTGGCAAGTCAGTTTTGTTGAATCCTTCTCAAACCTGTAGTCACATCTGTGCAGTATGATAGCTTTTGGTCAATTTTTCAATTTGCATAAAGCTTC
Organism: Telmatherina bonti; assembly: GCF_933228915.1. Classification (NCBI taxonomy): domain Eukaryota; kingdom Metazoa; phylum Chordata; class Actinopteri; order Atheriniformes; family Telmatherinidae; genus Telmatherina; species Telmatherina bonti. The sequence goes on from NC_136625.1 coordinate 17,148,235, forward strand.
ATAAATACAAAAGGTAAACAAAGTCAGCATGTTCGTAGGTGAGATTCGCTGGTTTGTATTTCAGCTGCAGTGCAGTTTCTGCAGGAACCCTACAATTTTCTTTGAAACATCCGTTTGCAAGCTTGGAAATGATTTCATAAATTGGTTTCCTTCTGTGGCAGACACATTTTCTCCTCCACATGGCTGAAACAGACCAACAACAATGTCATCAAGTCTTCTCAATGTTTACAGTATTTCTCAGTATTTTACAAAAAAATAAGATGTTCAGCTCTGTTATTTAAATCCAAATATGTTGCATGAGGCTCACACTGAAGCTACTGTGTGAACCTGAGTTGCAAAGACCTGTTTGACACTGCTCAAACTTTTAATCTCTACACATATATACATGAGTTATTGTGCTGAAACACACACTCTAATCTCACTTCTCTCTTGCTTCTTTGGTAAACAGGTCTTACATACATGTTTTAACCAACTGAAACATTTTGTGAGTGAAACTGTTGCCAAAGATGAGCTACAAAAACCCCTGTCACATTTCTTGAGCGAGCAGAGGCCACACCACAGCTGCCAAATCCGGGGATTGGACTCCTTGGATTTGCTGTTGCCTGGTTAATCTCATTACAAGAATGAATTAAAGAGAAAAATTGCTGACAACTTAGATGGAGCCCTGAGGAGGTCATATCAGACAAGACAGAAGCAGTGTCTAGCCCATCCTAATCCCCTAACGCAACATACATGAGCTAAAGCCATGCATATTCTGTCAGTTGCATGAAGCAGATTACATTTCCAGAGACTTGTACAATGAGTGGCGACCGCAGGTAGTCTTGATAAGATTAAAGATTTTTTTCTGTTCACACTCTAACATAACAAAATAATGAGGGAACAAGTTTTATAAAAAAAACAAACAAACAAAAAAAAAAAACCAGCACTATTTTAGCAAAATCTGGGCTAATTATGATGATTTCAAGCCCTTTACTAATCATACTGGCCTTTAGATTGATCACTCAGTGCCATTTACAAAGTCTACTGCTCACATTTTCCACAATTGCTGTATAATATAATTTAGACAATTTAGACAAAATTATGCTGATAAAAATGATATAGCACAATTTTTTGACTAAACAATAAAAAACACACCAAACAGGTCAGGCACAAGGGAAACCATGTAGAAACAAAACACTAAAGATAAAAAAAAAAAAATCAACTTACCTTCAAGCTTACACTGGTGAACACAGCTTCAAGCTTTTTTAAATATATTTTTTTTGTCCCAGTTCAATAAAAACAATGACACTAAAGAAGAGTGAAAAGTGAACAACAATTATTTCTAAATCTCACAGCACTATTCTGACTTCTGTCCCTCTTTCACTTCAAACTTCTCTGCATCCGACTGACTAAGTGCTCCGAGCTGGGTCTGCTGCCATCCAAGTGCCTTAACTAAAAAAGACCTGTTAAATACCGATTCATTTCATCTCCATTAGCTGGCCTTATCTCCTGCAATAAGCCCTCCCTGTCCTGACATCACTATGATCTCCCATCCAACCGCTCGCTGCACCTTGCAACTGATGTGTAATTACTGTAGCAGCATTGGTCCTAAGCATGGAGTGCTAAACCTCTTTCAACGTTTACCTCACTAATCCCTTGTTAGCACTTTAGGCCATAGTTAAGACACCTAAATGCTTAGCTTCCTTTTCCAGTGGCAAAATGGTGAACCCCCTCCTTCGCTGCTCGCTGCTCAGTGGCACCATGCAGAGAACCTGCATGCTGCTGGTTGTAGGTTTTAACTGACCAACAGATCAGTCTAGGTTTTTTTTTTTTCACATGTCTAGTTTGGGTGTCAGAAGTGTTTCGCTCCCCAGGGTGCTAAAGAGCTGACCCAAACATGCTTGGTGGTAATTTGTCAGAAATCCGACTGAATGTTGGCTGGATCATCCTCTCAGACCTCTTAATCTGACAGTTTGTGCTCACCAAGCTTACAGCAATGGGTCTGCACTTCTTTGAATGATGTTTTCCTAAATGCCTGGTGGGCTGCGAGGTACGCACAGTTGGTGAGTTGGTAAGAAAGCCAAATGGCAGACGCAATGTGGTGGGAGACAGTTGGGGCTTCTGAATCCCTTGTCAATCTGCAGGAAAGCAAAGAGATAAATGCATGTAGAGGTCATCAAACTGCTGTGTTGTTTACCTTAAATATCACAAAGTCAAATGCTTTTAGGGTCCACTTTGTTAAGTCATCATGATGAGTCAGGTGGACTATAGCCAGAGTTATGGATTTATTACCCTGTGTACATACCAGTAACTAAATATTTGAGATTCCAATGATTTATAGACTTTTTTGACTGAGAAATAAACATTCTTCATTATTTTCTGTGTCTTTGTATGATACAGGACGCCAGTTTTTCATCTGAGGATATTTAAACGCACATCAAGTTGATGGAAAATAAAACAATGCAAAGTAAAACCTCAAAGTCCTCAATGTTTTAATGACATCGGTGATTCTGTTGCAAAGAAATACTTGATTATAATCTGAGTTAGGCCTTACATTTAAAAAAAAAAAGGAAATGTTCTCCCCCTCTTTCTTTTTTTTTTTTTTAGGACCTAAATAATTCATAGGGCAGAAGAATATGCTGCAACTGGCAGCTGCAAAATGGCTGTACTGCAATCCAAGTGGCACTTGTCTGTGTCAGGCTCCTCTCATTTGTCTAAGTTTAGCCTCCTTATCTCCCATAACCTTCTGCAAATGACCCGGAAATCATTCACTCCCAAATAGTCTGAATGACACTGGCATCACTCGCTCTGCTACTTCTGGAGTTAGTAAAGTTTCTGACCCTTTCCAGCTCAGTCGTCTTGGAGATTGTGCCTTTTGTGAGACCAGTACCAAGTGAGCCGCCTGTCATGGTTCACCAAATGCTACAGTTCTTTGCTCATCCTATTCCTTATCTGTACAAATTACTAGCTACAAATTTTTGGAGTTAACTTGTCATTTCACCTGTTTCTTGCAGCACATTCATATTAATTGCACTTCTGCACCCTGCAAAATGTCAAGCTTGGTTACTGCAGGTTCCTCTGAGTCTGCACAGAACATGCAGGCTGTCTGGCTTTCACTTTGTCAAACAGTATATAGCTGCTGCTTTGCAAGTTCAGTGAAGAAAGTCTGAGAGCTGATCTTCCTCATGTTGTGTCTTCAACAAGTGATAAGATACGTGGGATAATAGGATTTTTAAATGACTTTTATTTACACTGTCTTAATTGTTTCAGAATTGGGGTTATACATTTTATCTGAGGTCTGTTAAAAAAAAACAAAAAAGAGAAAAGCAAAGTGATGGACTTCTGCCTTTACAGCAGTCATTACAGATTATTAACTAACTATTGAAAGTTATTATTAATTATTTGGCACCTGATCACATGAAGTAATTGAAAAATGAGGATTTCCCTCTTTTCTATTTTCTTCTTTCGAATTTGCATATCTTTACATTTGATTTTGTGCTTTGATAAAAATACACATTGTAAAGCTTCCACCTTTAACAAAATGTAATGATAGAGTTTGAAATATTTATAAACTAATCTATTGATTTATCAATAAAGCAAATAAGCAGATTAATGTGTAACTGGGCTTTTTCAGCATGATGTTAATCTTTTAAGAAGAATGAAGAGTTTTTTTTAAGTCAAGTTTATACAAAAGAGTTTGATCTCATCCTGAAAGTATTAGTATTTGATATAGTATTTAGTGTTTAAGAAACTTCTAACCCTGTGAATTAAATCTTTCATTTCATGACCTTGTCATCACTTAGCAGCAGTAAATCGTACAAATGGTTAGCATGGTGCTAAAATGGTTAAACTCTTCTCACTTTTTTTTGTGTTCACAGACTGAATTTCAATACTACCAAGAACCCAATAATGAAAAGATATTATATAAACACCACATATCTCTCTGATACACTTACTGGTAAACCCAGAAGACAAAATACCTGAAACAACCTATATATCATGTGATGAAACACACTCTGGAGAAACATTAAGAACTTTATGCACAAGGAAAGACAAACACGAGAAAGAATGTGACAAACAGAAAGCAACAACAAAATCATCTGATAACTGTAAAAGAGTGAATCACATCATGGATTGGGAAGAAGCCAGAGTCACCTTCTCAGAAAGGAATAGATACCACCGATGGATCAGGAAGGCCAAAAAGATCCATCGATAGGGATGAGGGATGTTATAACTTGTCACACAGCCGGGATGCCATCCTCCACAGGACATCAGACAGCAGGGGGTGTAGATGTCCTCTGCTGTCTGGAAAACCTAAGAGATAACTAACAAGACTTCTTGTGATCATCATGTGATCATTCTGAAGGAGGCATCAGGAAGCTGAAGCATATCATGGTAAAAGGCCACAGATCCCATTTTATTCTTTCAAAACAATACCTTTGTGTGACTTTTCTAATTATGCTGCCAAACTACAAGAAAAGTGTGAAATATGACCAATGTTGTATTTCTCTACTGCATCCTGGCTGTCATACGGCTCAGCTAGAAATCCTCATTTACATCTGACAAAGCCACCATAGCCATGAACATGTGAAACAACGTTTTAGACAGAAAGTTAGATAAAATTCTTTCATTATGAGTGTTTCTTTTTAGGTCACACATAAAAAAATGTTTTACCCACTCAGGTTCATTAACCTCCAGTTCTGCTCTCTTGTCCACATCTCACATACTCTGAAGATATGAACCGCAATTACTAAATATGGTGTGACGTTGTAAAACAGATTTTTCAGATTTAGGTGATATCAAAGTGACCACATCCATTTCTTTTTCCGTCTATGATTCATCAGCACATCACTGACTTAAATCGAGAAGTATAGAATAACAGTTACAAAAGCAAAAGACACCTGTGGTTGAATCTTAATTTCAGGTTGCCGGCATTAATTTCTGATCTAAATTCGTCTTAAAGTCTTTTGAATGATCTGAGATATGTTATTACAAAAACTCTCCTGAAAGCTTAGAAAAACTGCCAGCTGATAAAACTGTCTTACCCCCCACCCCCCCCCAAAAAAAACAAAAGCAAAACAAAACAGAGTAACCAGAAAAAAAAGAAAAAAAAGAACATATTTTTCATTCTTACTTAAAATATGACTTTTAAATAGTTTTTTTTTTTTTAAAATTGATTTAGGTTCTTCAAAATAGTTATTTTGTTGTTTAGTTTTCAGCTGCTTTTGAATCTGATATTTTTAAAGGAAGATGTATTTATTGTTAGCAAATCTATATTACAGATTTCAGCTCTATAATTTCAAGAAATCCACCCGGCGATGGCTTTGACAGTAGCGAAGGATGAAACAATCAAGGCTGGTGAATTGGTAACAAGATGTGCATTTCAGTCATGTACATAGGAGTACAAGTCCACATTTTTAATCCCTTAAAGAATGTGCAATAAATACCTTTGTTGATAACCAGCTGTTCAGCTGCAGTTAAGTGTGACACATCCAGACTATTTTTGGTTTTTCTTGTGAAAGAAAGAGAAGAAGCCTATTAGAGATATTATTCCTAAATTAAAACCAGCAAAAAAATCACAAAGAAATTCAAATATCGCATTGATTATAAAGAGACAAAAAAAGGTGGTAGCTGTGAAAACATGACAAATATAATAGTATGGTGATGCAACATAGAAGAGAAGGGTGGGGGGTGAGTTGTTGCAATGTGATGTTGCAATGTGATCTGAGAAAAAGTTCTGCTTAGCTCTTGTTAAGCCTTTTGATTTATCAACGTTGCAAACGCCAACATTAAAAAAAGTTCAAAGAAATTAATCTTAGTGCATAGTTGTAACTTAAGCAGGAGAAACTGACATTTTTATCAGAAACATGCCACCAAACATAACATGAGCTCATAATGCAGTTATTAGTGTGTTTCACAAGCAGAGGTGGGGATCATGCTTTCTGTGTGTTTCTATTTGTATGTGAAGCGTAAATTTTAACTGAAAAAAATAACAAACCCAAATGAAGGATTTAGGATTTAAGAGAACAGGGCTTTAGGACATTTAAACCGCTAATTTAAGAATCTCCCAGGTGTAAGCTTTTTACAGGGGATTTCTGTTCGTGTTGTTTGCACCCAGCATTAAGAAGTCACAGTGAGGCGAAGGGATCAGAGCAGGTTTAACCTTAACAAACATTCCTGGCTATAAATTCACTGGGTCAGTGGAGACATAGACCCCATCCATTTTCTAATTACAGCTACAATCTGCTGTCCGGATCACCTGCATTTCCTGTATTCTTGCTGTCAAATGCCAACTGCGTTTAAGCTGTAATCCCCCAGAGTTAGAAGCATTACGTCTTTCATGCCTGGGTAAAATCTTGTTTAGATCCTGACTACTGTAAGATCCCAGGTACTGAGATTCTTAAGGATGAAGAATTCCTAAAATATTATTTAGTCTATGACTTTCAAAGTTTTCTATGAATTTTGAAAAGAATGTAAAGCTTCAATAAATATGCATTAGTAATGCTAAAGAAATTGTTTGAGGAGATCATAAAGAAAAGGTTTTGAATAATTTGGTCCTTTTAAGAAAATTACCATAACTTTTCTTTAAAAAAATGTTGTGACACTAAACACTGACCTATTTGAGCATAAAGGAGCATATATATATATATATATATATATATATATATATATATTTGTGTGTATGTATATATATATATATATATATATACACAAACATTTATATATATATATATATATATATTTGTGTGTATGTATATATATATATATACACACACACACACATATATATATACACATACATATATGTATATTATTATATATATATATATATTTATATTTATATATATATTATTATATATATATATATATATATATATATATATATTACATATATACATACACACACACACACACACAAATCCACTCCTGATCACCTTGCCGTGTGACTTAACTGGGTGAAGACAAAGGGTAAACCAACATGTCCTTGGTAGTTTCTGGTCACTGCTCTACCCTTATTATCTGTGGCAGACTACCAGGCCAGTTGAGGGCAATTATTCAGGCCTTAGAGGCCAACCTGACACGCTGGTACTGCGACACACATCTGCCTGGTGTATAGTGTGGCCTTAACATTTGAAAGAAATACAAGTAGGGAAGAGATAATAAAGTAGCAGCCAATAGACAATACAATTGTCTAAAGTAGTATTTAGAATTGATGATCTTGAGAAATAGGAATAAAATTTAAATGTTAGCATGCTAAAGTTGCTAGGTAAGTGTGGTAGCATTTGGTTATTAACAGTAAAAACAAAAGCTTAAGTTTTTTTTTTTTTCTGGACATTAATAAAATTCAATGATGCAGCGTATTTTGTCACTGGATAAAAGCTCAAATAATTTGAGAATCATTACTATTTTTTTTTTTGGTGTGTGTATAAGCTAGCATTTGATAATTGACACTGATCATGTTGGTTATATAGCCTATAGTGGGTTAAAAAAAGTCTACACTTCAAACCGTTCCACATTACAACCAAAAACTTATTTTCTTGGGTTTTAATATGACAGATCAATGCAAAGTAGCACATAGTTGTGGAGAGAAAATGACATGATTTTAATTTACAAATGTTCAACAATGGCAACGCAATATTTATGGAATACATGATAAACAGTTGTCCTGTGGACAAATTCTCCCACCTAAGCCGTGGCATGGATCTCAACAGCTACTCCAGAGTTCCCATGGGCTTCTTGGATGCTTCTCTTATTAAGTACTCTTTGTGTGCCTTTCAGTTAATAATGAAGATGATTGCTTGATTTTGAACAGTAGTTTAAATTATATTACAAACATACATAAAAACATCAAAAACAAAACTAAAAAGGTCATACAAGATGACACAGGAAAAAAAAAAAATTAAAGAGCAATCTACATGTTAGAAAAGGAGTACAAAGACATATAAAATGTATTAAATCTGACCCCTTTTTCTAAATGTCAATGCTACACTTCAGAGAATTCACAAACTACATAAAAAATGCCAATCTATCCAGATGTAAGTATATGAGGAGCTACAAACATCCTCCAACACAAAAAAGTTAGTGTGTAAAAATGACACAGTGGACAAGATGAGCTTAGAAATGACTTTAAATGCCCCAAACAGTCATGAATTTACCGTGGGTGTCAGTGTCTAAAATTCTTACAGAATTAACCATGTTTTACCTACGAGTGGGTCTCGTATCCTTAGATAAAGCGATGACCCAACTACAGGAAACTACTTCATAGTTGTGTAAATGCTGACTTCTAAGTACATTTTAAGGTGTTTCATGTCAAAAACTGTACTCTTGCATCAATCAAACTCAATCAGTACTGCATGTTTGAAGCTCAGAGGGTTTAAAACGATCTTTCCATTAAAAAAAAAAATATAAAAAAAATTTATATTTATGGTTTAAAACAAAGCTAAAAGTAGAGCCAGGCTTGGGTGGAGATCTGCTGGAGGTGAGGAAGGGGGCATTTCCTCCTTGAAATGTCCTGGTACCAATGTCATCGTCTGCCTTGGTCTCTACCGCAGTCGCTGTTGGAAAACACAACAAGAAGCATTAAGACATTTAGGGTGTGGAAGGAAGTACCCACTCAGGCGAGATGTGTCAACTTTCCTTTGTACTAATTTTTTTCATAGCATTTCTCCTCTTTCTCCCCGCCCAGCTTGCGATTCCTCCAGTGCCACTCCAATCAACCATTCTGCCACTGGTTGTCATCTCCTCCAGGATTTTCCTTCTGCCTGAACTGTGCCTGGATGCTGGTTGCCGCTCCATGTCCATCCTGCTCTTCCTCTTCACAGGTGTCAGTTTCCTCATTCCTGCCACACCTGTTAGCCAATTACCTCCCTGCCAATCTCGTGGCAGGGAGGGGAAATACCAGCTGTTGCCAATTGCTAAATAGCTGCCTTGCTCCTAAATAAAACCAACTAAAAGTGCAGCAGAATATGCATGCATAAAAATATTAATTAAAAATACAAAACCCAAAAACCTAGGGGCAAGACAAACTACTCAGTCCACTTTGACATCAGAGTTCAGCAGGTTGAATACAAATGAAGGTGACACTTTTCAGCTTTTTATTTGTAAATAAAAACCTGAACTCTGGTTATTTTCTTAACACTTTATAATTACATCTTTTATGTTTGAGATAAAAAAATATACATTTAACCTTTTTAAAACTTAAAGTAGTAAACATTAAGTGGATAAAACTTTGAAGCAGCTATAAAAATTCAGCAACTCTGAATAAGCATAGTAAATAACGACATCATGTGGCACACACTGCCATGTGTGGAGCCAAACAGCCAGTGACATAACTTGTTATCATACTTCCAAGTTAGCTTAGGTAATATTACAAAAAAATGTTTACTCACCTGCCAAGGTCTGTGTACAACATAGATGTTCCAGTCTATTTCTGTTAGAGGCCACATTTTTTTTTTACTCTGAACAGGTGCCAAATATCTCACTCAGTGAGATATTTATCTTTTATCTCAAGATAACCCGATAAGCAAATAGTTACGACACATTTTCACTATAAATACGGCATTCGAACACCAACCATCTTTGCTACCCAGTAAAACAGGTGAGAGCTCAGTTGTGTTCTCTCAGATGGCTTTTTGTTCAGATTTAAATGATTTATTTCAGAAAATGCAATCGTTTTAAAACCTTTTTTTCTGTTTTCAAAGGTTGGGGAGAAAAATGAATGCCTTCCAGGTGTTTTCGCTCTTTTCGCTGTGCTTTCTGGCAGCCAATGCTCAGCTTATCGTGCCAGGCAGATGTCCCAATCCTGCTGTCCAGGAGAAGTTTGATGCTGCAAGGGTGAGACTATGAACTTCAGAGGCTGCATTAAAGTCTACGTTCTACATAATAATTTACCAGTTTTGCTGTAATAATTTTTCCCACTAAGTAAAAACTGAACACCAGAAGATTCTGTGGCAGTTCACTAACACAGGATTTGATCACTTCTTCTGCAGTATCTTGGTACATGGTATGAAATCCAGAGAGTGTCAACCACTTTCCAGAAGGGCCAGTGCAGCACTGCCACCTACAGCCTGAAGAGTCCTGGAGTTGTTGGTGTCTTGAACAGGGAGCTGCTGTGAGTATTTTCCACCATCAGCTGATTCCTTGCAGTTGTTTGAAATAAGCAGTTTAATTGCTTATAAAGTTTTTATGTAGCTTTCTGTACTTTTTCATGTCAACTTTAACAGAATTACTATGAAATAATACTTCTATTCAATTCATTTAGAAGAATAGAACTCTTTGTGACCCAAACTTTAAAAGTTTTGAAGGTTTAACTCATGTTTCACTTGTAATTTGTTGTGTTTTAGGGATGATGGGACCATTAGTGAGATAATTGGTACTGCCAAGCCCAGCCCCACTGAGCCAGCTAAACTGTCGGTCTCCTTCTTTGAGGGTATGGACCCTCCTTTGTCCTTACACTCTTCATCATATCAGTTCTTTGAATTCCATTTGAGCTGTTCTAGTTAACATATTGCAAATGTGAGAAACACACTGACCATCCTGTCTCTTCATATTTCCAGACTCTCCCCCTGCCCCTTACTGGGTTCTGTCCACCGACTACGACAACTACGCCCTGGTCTACAGCTGCACTGACCTCGGTGTGCTCCACTCACATTTTACCTGGATCTTGAGCAGGCAGCCCACTCTGCCTGAAGAGACCCTGGAGGAGCTGCACAGCACCTTGACTTCTATTGGAGTCAATGTGGAGAAACTACTCACCACCAACCAGGATGCTGATTATTGCAGCGTCATGAGAAAGTAAACCTGCGGCGTCAAATCTTTCAATCATATTGAACAAGATTTGTGGAATAAATCTTTGCTTGAAAGCAACATTTTGGGTTTTGGTGGTTCTGTTCTCTGGATTTGCGTGGCAGTTTGATGTAACCACAATCATAATGGCAATGACCCTGCAGTTTAACAAATATTGTCAAATTAACAACAAAGTTGCTTAAACTAAGTGGTTAGATTCTGATAGCGGTGGTCGTTTTGTAATCTTTACAGACTTCTTATTGATCCCTTTTAGACAAAACTCTAAATGAAACACCTTTGTGTCTTTAAAATAACCTGTTAATAAAGTCAAAGTAGAACAGAAGTCACATGCAAAACCCATTCTAGATAAAGTGCAGTTTGTGTCGCATTAATAATTGTTTCTGTTTTTTTTCCTCTGAAGTCACATTAATTTTCATTCATTAATTCATTCATTATCTTAACCCCTTAATCCGATTAAGGGTCGCGGGGAAGCTGGAGCCTACCTCAGCAGTCTTTGGGCGAAAGGTAGGGTACTAGCGTGGACAGCTCGCCAGTCCATCGCAGGGCCAACATCAATTTTCTAGCTGCAAAATTAAAGTTAAACCTTACTTGTATGAGGAGGTTAAACAGACAGGTATGTCAAGTGGTAATTTACATTGTCCTTACTGTTTTAAAATATGCAACTTATAATTGCTTTTTAAAAAAAAATCTTTTTTAAAGCTTGTCACTGTATTTATAAGTCATTGCTGAAGTTAGGTGGCTAAATCTAACTCTGTTGTCCAAGTTACTTAAAAACGTCTGTTGTTTTAACTCTTGCAGAGCATCTCAGCATTACAACATAGTGAAGATATCATAGGCTGCATCTTTTCTCTGAGTTTTTTTTTTTTTTTTCCTTTTTTGTGCAGTTGTTAATAATTCTTTTACATCATTCCATATTTACAATAAAGAGGTTTACAGGCTGGTTCATAAAGCTTATTATGGAACAAATGGAATAAAAAGAATATCACCGGTTTAATTAACAGAAAATGCATTTCTCTTTGCAGGCACATAGAGCTGACAATACACACCATCACCAGTGGAGAAAAGAGCCATTATCATTTCAGTGTGTAATTTTTTTATTTTAAGCCAACTTTTATCCCACAGTCCTGCCGACTGAAACAGGAAACATGAGTTTCGCTGTTCACTGGTTCATGTAGTAGCTCTCATCCTGGATTGTAGGGACCATCTTGTCCACTGACACCTGTAGATGACAGGATGCTGTGCAGCTCCTCAAAGGTCCTCTAGGGGAGGGTGGACCTCTATGGGGAAAAGGCTGAACCTGGTGCAGAAATAGACCAGAGTTACTGTCATGGGCATGGTACAGAAGCCAGTAGGAAGCAGGGGGAGAGTCTTAAAGGAGAAAAGTTATGCTGTTAAAGGTGCTGGAATATTCAGCACACACAACTTGAATACAAGGACATAATGGTAATGATTTGAAATTTTACTTCCAGCTTGGCAGGCTCAGCAGGGTCCTTGACCTTGGAAGTGCCAAAGATGGAATAAATGGTTCCATTATCACTAAAATATTATCAAAAACATGCAAAATAATTTCATTCCATTTTGCATTTCCCTTTAATTAATGTACTTACTGTTTTGTAGTGTGCATACTCCTGATCACTTTCAAAACTGCCTCGTATAACGCAGCAGCTCTGTATGAGGCATGGAAACTTAATACTCCTGATCAGGTATAAACTATTTAGATAAATAACATATCAATTAAGTAATGGCGGTGACTGAGGTTCAAGGGCGATAACTGAAGGGAAAAGCTACAAAAAAGATTACACATATACTTAAAAATAAAAAATAATTGAACAGTTATGGTGCTGGTACTCACAGCAGCTAGACTGCTGTGATGTTCGCCATCTCATGGCTATAGATGGCAAAACTGCGCTGGCCTGTTTGTAAGGTTGTTGGCAGCTTCTTGACTTCATACCACTTACCAAGGTACTATAGATATTATTTTATATAATGAGTATAAAATACAGTGGGTGCTCAGTGTTTAGTTTGGTTCATTGATCAGCAAAAGTGTGTTCATCCTGGAAACATTAAAGATGGGCTGAACTGCAGGCCGAGGACATTTGCCAATCGTCATGGACTCAACACTGGGTGCAATAATCAGCAGAGTCAAGGAAAGCACTTGCACGGCCTTCATCTTCTCAGCTCAATCTGCAGGGAAGAAAACAGGCGGCAGGACTTCATCTTTGTTGCCTTGAGAGAAAAAGATCAGTAGTTATGAACATAAAAAGCTGCTGTCTGTGTACCTATAATGTGCACAGCATTTTGTTTCCCCAGCAACATAAGTTTGTTATTGATAACATCCTTGAAACCCCCTCTGCGTGATGGAGATGGGGAGGGAGGGAGTGAGAGAGTTGGCCCCTGTTCAAATAAATACGCTGTTCAAACAGGCCTTTCACAGAAGTTTCTGGTTAGTGGAGTGGTCACGCGTGACTGGCGTGAACTAGATGCATCTGATTTGTTTATGTATCTGTGCAACTCAACATCACTTCAATAGTCATTAATATATCAGATAAAAATACTCCTTTAATGTCCAAAGGGCAAAAAGCAAGCAAACAGAAAATTTCTCTTAAAAAAAACACATAAAAAACAAAAACAACAACAACAAAAAAAACTAAACCAAACAAAAATCCCACATTTTAATTGGTCTGATTTGAAAAAACCTTCCCTTTGTGTTTGTTTGATTTCCAAGTAAGCAGCCCTTTAATAAATATTTAACTTTTATTCTCCAAAAATACATTTTCTGGTCTTCTAGATGCAACCCTCGTCCAACACAATAATGTAATGACACATTCATTTGACTCAGGTGTGTTTGACAGGGGTTGCATCTAAAGGTTGCAGGATGGTGGACCTCAAGAACCGAACCTGTGCATCCCTGGGCCATACCAAGTCATGGGGAGTTTACTTGGTGTTCCATTTCTTTTCTTTCTTTCATTGGCTCACTTTAATTATTTGTTTGGTTTGTGCAAATAGGTATTTGCTAAGTGAATTTATTTAAGAAGAAATAATTGAAATTTAGTTTTTTAAGATTCTCCCAAAATGTTTGAAACAATTTCCAACTTTTAATAAATGAAAAACCAGCTTTTGAAAATATCTAGTTTTGTTCCCTTTTTGTTAAACTGAAAATAAGAATAAGTTCTTTGGAAGAAAAAAAACAAAAACAAAACAAAAACAAACAAAAAAAAAAAGGCCTAAAAACTCAACAAATGCCAGACACCAAACAAAATACTTGCCAGTAAATGCCGATGAAACCTCAAATTGTCTACCTTTAGTGTTTGTTGTTATTGAATCTGAACCAGACTTTTTTTTAGGAGAAAACTAAAGCAGATTCAGTCACAACAACTCTCTTTGTTTCTGGCTTAACTTTAAATCCCTTCCCTGCTTTAACAAAGAGCTTTGGATGCTGGACTGGAACTAGTTTGGAGTTAAACCAGTTCATGAGTTTGTATACATTCACAGACCCCTGTCATGTGGCACATCCCACACTGCAAAATGTAATAATGGCAGAGAAAAGTATTCAGCTGTTAACTGTATTAAAATACAAATAACACATTGTTTAACTTTTGTTGAAGGAAAAGGAAGAAGATCTCATCCTAACTTACAATTAGATCAAAATTGTTAGGAGGATCAAGTAGGACAAATAGCAAGTATATATATATATGTGTATATATATATATATATATATATATATACACTGTGATGGGCAAGGCAAGGCAAGTTTATTTGTATAGCACCTTTCATGTACAAGACAATTCAAAGTGCTTTACATGAAACATTAAAAGCATTACAGAAAAAAAGCACAAAAGAAAATACAAATGAAGCCGGGTTAGAAGGAGCACACAAAGCTTCAAATACAGCTCGTCTTTGTGAGGGTCTTGATCTCCCGTATTTTTATTGCCAGTGCATTTCAACTCTGATTAACAAAAAAATAAGCTGGATAAAATAAAAATAAAGATGCTGGACTGGAACTAGTTTGGAGTTAAACCAGTTCATGAGTTTGTCACCAGAAAACATAAACTGCAGAACACAAATTTATACGACATGATGACTCGTAGAGGAATACAGAAAAAAGCACATGGTGAAAATATATTCTTAGTAAAGTTACAGTTAATTCATGCTGTTCAGTCACAGTCTATGCATGTGTGTGTGTTTTCTTTTGAGCTTTCTTGTAATCTGGATATTATCCTCCAGCAAATAAAGTGTTCAGCCTTATCTTCCAGGGATTTCTATTAAAACTGTGATATTTCCGTCCTACATGTGCTTTACTCTTGTAAATGATTTGCTTAAACGATTATTTCTGACTGCATTGCTTTGTTGTCAGGTTTCACATCCTTGGTGAAATAATCATAATGTTGCTTTGGGGTTTGGGTTTGACTCAATCAGGTTTCATCAAAAACAGATCTTCACCTGAGAAATAACCTCAATCTTTCCAGCCTTGAAATCTTCCCGTTGTTGAAGTATTTGTGTCAGTTTAGCAAAATACACACATCCCTTGAATCAGAATGTATTGGACAATCCACAGCATTTAAAAGCATAGAGATCACATTGGTCAATCAATTCAAGAATAGTTTAATATTAAAATATGATTATTTATTCTTTAAAAAATGTAAACCGGAGATTAAACTTTTAACCAAGGTTAAAATCTTATTAGTGTTTCTCTTTTAAATCATAGTTATTTGTTTTTACTTTATATATAATTCAACTTGCAGAATTTATTGTCATTTCATATTCTTCTTCCAGATCTCCACATTTTGCTGATGAAATGTTTCGCATAACTTCTTGTGGTTGCTCATCTTTTTGGGTCTCAGCCAAGAAGTGACAATAGCGATACAGTAACAGAATTGAGCTTGTTCCCTCTTAGAAACAGAAAAAAATGTTGTTAGATAACTGAGTTTCTAAAATGAATATTAAAAAAAAAATTATAACATTTGTCAATATCAGCTAAATAGCAAATTAAAAGCCACAAGCCAACCAAAGAGTTTTACTGAAATATATTCAGAAAGAAGATTAAAGCAAAAATATAAAAAAGATGAAATCCAGTAGAGGTGACTCTGCTCAGCCAAAAACCAGACTGAACAAGTGGGTCTTAAGACATGTTTTAGAAATGAACAGACTAATCATAGATTGTATAGAAAGAGTTCTCTCAGAATCACTCTCTCTCTTTCCTGCGCTCTGTCTGCCCTGGGTGGCCGGTGCCCGGCGGGGCCGGTCCTTGCTGGCTGGGGCCTGTTTCCCTTGACTGCGGGGGACCCTGGCTGGGGCCCCCCCTCTGCCTCCTCCTGGGTGGGTGTGTGGTGTGTGGCTGGCTCTGGATTGGGGCGGTTGGGGTTTGTGCCTGGATTCTCCTGGCCTCCCTTTTGCCTTTGTTTAGGTGGTGTCACATTGGCATGATCACTCTTCTCTGAACACGTTCCACTCTGTTCTGCATGTGACACAGTCACTGAGTCTCCTGCAGGTTTATTCATTAACAGCAGCTAGTTTTCTTTCTGTGTTTTTCATTTATATTTAACTTGTTAGTTTCTGGTGCCTCCGACAGTTGATGGGTTAGGCCTTCGCAGGGGGAATATGAATCTAAGATTGGCTTGTATGTGTGTGTATGTAAATGTGTTCATACAGGCAAGTGCATATATGCATATATATGTGCATATGTATGTTTTTCTTTCTCTATCTCTTCATCTCTCTCTTCTTCTCTTCCTCTATGAGGTGTTTTCTCTGTTTACTCTTCTTTCTCTTTTCTTCTATCCTCTCTGGTCCAGTCCAGCAGTGCAGACTCTGCAATACAAACAATAATGTAAAATAAATAGAGAAATAAAATAGGAATTCAGAAAATTAAGCAGATCATTATATCTATAAAGCTCCCCCTGGTAAAGTAAGAACACAGCATCCAGACCATCATTCTGCTTGCTTAAATGCTGGACAGGACACAAAAAAAAGAAAAAAAAAAAAAGATTGTAAAGGGGCAACGTGTTCTGCAATGTGGGGGCAACGGCTGCAAAGGCTCAATCCCCCTTGGTTTTCATGAAGGATGGAGGAATATCTGGGACCATCTAGTCATCTGATTCATGGGCTCTGGAGGGTTGATTCACCTTAACAAGATCATATTGATAATCTGGGGTCAGTCCATTCAAAGGCTTAAAAACACAACTCAGAACTTTTGCCATTCCCCCGTCACACACCCCTTATCAAGGCAGCCATCTTGCATCCTACCTGACCTGTTAGCCCTCTCCCGCCAGTAAAAGGCAATCTCACGATGACTCTTGTTTTGTTACTTTCTTACTTTTAATCTTCTTCTTTGCTGAATCAGCGACATTGCTTGTTCAAAACAGCCAGTATGTTTTCCAGCGTGAAGCAAAACTCTACTGCAATGTTACATCGTGTCCTGGATGTAAAAGTTGTATAGTGCAGTTTCTCAGCCTGCTGCTGGCAGCAGAAACTCCAGAAATGCACCTGAGAGATGCCACTGTGTTTTAAGGTCAGGAAATGATGTAATGTGTCTTTAAAAACAAATACAGGAATTGGTAATAATTTTAAAACAAACAGGAATTATTATTTTAGAAAGGAAATAACTATTCAGGAGCATTTGTCTTCTACTTGCCAGAGATATTTGAGGGAAAGATTTATCCAGATTTTAGCAGCACTTAATAAGATGCACCCAAGACGATACTCTGGGATAGTTACTTGTAAAAAGGGATTATTGCAGGGAAGGAAGAGAACAGCAACAACAACAAAAAATTAAATAGAATTGCACTGTTCTGGTTGTAAATGGAAGCACCTCTGTCCAACTGGACTGGCAGCAGTCTGACCAGCACTTATCAATGATGCCCCCTGCTGTTTGATTTCTTGCTTGTGTTGTTCTCACTCTCAGATGTATATCGCTGTGTAGAAAAGTGTAAATGATTGTAGAATCTTTTTTTTTTTTTTAATACATATTTAATCTGTGCTGAGTTTTTTTTTATTTTTATTTTTTTATCAGCGCTGTGTAAATGGTCATAATCAGGTATCAGGAGGTTGCTGGTTTTTTTAAATTTCCCAAACAGGAAGTCAGTTCAGTAGTCTAGTTGGTCCATGACCTTACTTACCTTACTCTCCTCTGATTTCTGCCTTTAATTCTTTTTTTTTTTTTTTTTTTTTTTTTTAATTCCAGTTTAAGGTTCTGTAAACCTGCGATGGACTGGCGAGCTGTCCAGGGTGTACCCTGCCTGTCGCCCAAAGCCAGCTGGGATAGGCTCCAGCTTCCCCGCGACCCTGAATTGGATTAAGCGGTTCAGAAAATGTATGCAAAAAAGGTTCTGTAAAGGCAGATAGAAATAGAAAAGAAGTCATGGTATAAATATGAGAAGTATGGTACGATTTTTATGGTTACATTTTCATTTCTGTTATATTCACAACAAATTTCCTGGTGTCGTTTCTATTTTGTCATTTTATTTTATAATTTTAAATAATTGCAAAGTTTGGCATTACTTTTAATTTGATCTTATTTTTAGATTTACAGAACATGGTGTTTTTGCATCCATTCCATGTTTTTTCATTTTCACCAGGTTGAAGTTGTTAAAAACATATTCTCTAATACACATTTTATTCATAAGAGTGTCTGCAAAGGTTCATGTGGGTCTGAGCAAAGCAAATGTTATCCCACTTGTTCGCATGGGGGCTCCTCAGGGACCCATCTGTACCTCTATGATCATTAAAAATCACTGCCATGAAAGATAGGATATGTATTTTTCTTCTTGACAAGTACAGGAGCCGTGAAGTCCTCAGTTTCTGTACTGACAGAACAGAGTGTATGAATTGGCAGAAAACATTAAATTGCCCCAAACATAAAGTATCACTAGTAAGCTTTGACAGACTTTTGCAGTTTGCGCCTCGCAATTAAAGACTAATTCGGCTTCCAGGCTTGTCTGAAGTTTCTCCAGCTAATAAAACTCAGTCTGATTGATTTTGACACTTAACTTATCTCTTGCTCTGTAAACTTGCATCTTTTCCTCCCTCTCTTACTCCTATATTAAAAACGACTTGTGAGAATATTTACATTTCATTCAAAATACATGTGCAATTAACTTGAAGTTTTTTATATTAAAAATACTAAGATTATACTCTAGAAAATAAAAGCATCAGTTATTAATTGTGATGTCAACCATCCTCTAACATTTTTCTTTGTCAGGGAGTGAAAAGGTTTTTACAAGCTTTGAACCCAAACTCCCCACTTTCTGAAAGATTTCTTAAATAAACCAGTGGTTCAAATACTGAGAGCTGTTGGGTCTGTTTGGCTGAAACACCAATATAAAGATGTGACCTTGGTTGTTCCTCAGCAGCAGCAAGTGCACATGTGTAACACCATACTTCAAGCATGTTCTCTTCTCATGTTAAATCTGCAGTGTGTGTGTGTGTGTGTGTGCAGCTGTCGGTCTTTAACACACATGACACATAACATTGTCAACTACATTACCAAAGCATGTGTTGGACTGTGTTTTACCTCCACATGTTCATCAAGTACACATGTTTTCCCTTTGACGATAAGTCAGTAGTTTTTTATGATCATTTTAGTTTGGTACACCCTATCCTTTTTCAAACACTGTTATGGCCTCTTGTGCTGCCCCCAAGTGGAGAAAACCTAAATTAATTCATGCTTTGGAAAACTTCCACACCCATCCAGCTTTGCTGCAGTACAAAATAATCACAGCATATGAGGGAATAAGCAGAAAGATCAAGTCACCCAGTGTAAAAAGCAAAGTTAACACCAATAACACTTTAACACTTCTTTTGGTTGTTTAAAAGGAGCATTAAACATCTGCAACTCACCCAGAATGCTGCTAGAGCTTTAACTAGAACTAAGAGGTCTGAACACATCACACCAGTCTTAAAATCTTTACACTGGCTTCCAGTCAATCACAGTATAGATTTCAAAACCCTGCTGATTGTTTACAAATCCCAGAATGGTTTAGGACCAGAATACACTGGTGATATGTTCAGAGAATATAAACCAAGCAGAGCTCTTTGACCCAAAGGCTCAGGTCAACTAGTCCAGACCAGAGTCCAGACTGAACATGGAGAAGCGACATTTGGCTGCAAAGAAGTGGAATAAACTATCAGTGGAGATTAAACTCTCACCAAATGCAGAAACCTTTAGATCCAGGTTAAAAACATTTCTTTTCTCATGCGCCTATGCATGACACCTGCACAGTAACTCATACTTAATTCTGCTTTTAATTATTTGAATATAATTAGTCATTTTATTGTGATTTTGTTATTTTTTGTTTTCTTTTATGCTTTTTTTGGCCTGTTTTTACACTGTCTGTAATGCTTTTAACGTTTCATGTAAAGGACTTTGAATTGTCTTGTACATGAAAGGTGCTATACAAATAAACTTGCATTGCCTTGCCTATAACCTAAAAGGCAGGGCTACGTCTCCCACCACCAATATCACCACCGCAGCTGGGACTGAACAGGTACAGTTTACCAGTTTTGGGAATCTGGCTTGATAACAAAACGTCTTTCTCACATCACATGAATATGTTGCAAACATCAAAGCATGACTTTTGCTTTTTATACAGAAAGAATAGACATTTACGGCTAAACGTCTGAAACACCGATCTTCTCTTATGTGACCACGGTGATAAAATCTACAGACACACACAGATTTTCTTCAAAAACTGGACGCAATCTACCACTCTGTAAGTGGATTGACAAGCAAGGTGACTCTTTAAGGAGTCACCTTGCTTTCCTCTCAGGTTTGATGGCCTTCATGATATACTTATTACGATGATCATGGGTTCCCGCTCATTTATAAAACACTCCAAAGTCATTCACCTCCACATCTACACAGTTTCTGCACCCAGTATCAGTAGTTCTGGTCTTCTAATCACATTATGCCACATAATCCAAAAACCAAGTCTTGCTTTGGTCAAAAGCCTTTTTCATTTATTGCATCATCTGACTGGACCTTAAAAACCCTGAAACTGGATGCTTCTCTTTTTATCTCTGCTTGTAAACAGGAGATTTTTTTTAATGGCTACAATTTAATACTACTTTAAAAATGTTTCAAAGGGTTTAATGATATCTTTGTGCATTTTTGTTTATTGTTTGTTTGTTTTTTTTCTTTATGTCCAACATCGTAAATAAAGAAAATGTTCTTAATGTATTGCCTGGTGAAATAAAGGTTAAAATCTCAGGAGGACAATGCAGAATTTATTTTTGTTTTTTAACAAAAATAAAAGTTTTGAAATGTTGTTTACTAAACTCCAAGTGATGGAAGAGCAGAATAAAATTATAATTTAATTCAAGTGGAGGCATATTGTCCTCAGAAATCCATCTTCATGGTCTTTATGCAGCATCTTTAACTTCTCTCAGCCCTTTGATACTGTGTGTCTCCATCTTACAGCCCACTGGTTGTGTGCTTGGTTCTTTCCTTGATCTTCTGACCAGTCGCGCTCGTCGTGCTCATCCAGGGAGAAACCAGGCATCTCTGCTTTAACCAAGCTTTGATGTATTTGGCTGCGGCTAACAAGTCACTCTGCTCTGAAGTGTATTAGCTGGAAATGTAGCCGTTTGATCTTCTTCTTCTTTTAATTTCAACATGTTTGTAGCCAGTGAGCTTTGTCTAGAAGCAGAGATCATTTATTAGTTTTTGCATGTAATAGACCGTGTTTTGTTTAAACTATTTTGCATGTTAAACAGCAACAAGACATTTCAGATGATTAAATGTCAGAGAAAAGACTGAGATACAGATGACTGATGCTTCTCTGCTCTTACGCTTTTATGTTTGAATATTCTATAAACTAAATGTCCCCCCTGAATAGTTTGGTTTGTGAACAGACTTTGACTTTGTTTCTTACTTTAAATGTTTCCTTTATGAATGGTTGACATCTACCCCCTAAACTTTTAATTATGCAGAAAAGTAGAAAACTCAAGCAAGTTTATTTAAGCATTTGTTTACCCACTGAACAAAGTGATTAAATCTTTAGGTGTTGCCAGGAGGAGTGTACGTACCCTCTATACTTTAACACTACTGAACCAGCTGAGGAACTTTTACTATTGACGCGTGACATGCCTGCAATTATAACAAGAAGCAACGGCATGCATTCTGCAGGCTGTGTTGGACAATTTTCAGATAATCACGACGTTTTGAAATCATTAAACTAATTTTCTGCTGCAGTGTGGATGCCAGTGCCAGCAGGGAAGGGAGCGAGCAAGCTGCCTTACACACATGTACAATCAATTGGTCTTTTCATCTTTTGTCTTTGAGTTGTTGCTTTCCATTTCAGAGCCTCTATGGGAAAATTAAAGATGATAAAAGTGACTGTTATGAAAGAGTGAGCTATGCCCACCCGCAGAGCACCCCCCCCCCCCCCTCCCCCAAATGAAATGTCAGCGTCTGTTTCCTTCAGAGCAGATCAGAGCCAATAAGTACCTGCATCTACAGCAGCTGTTTGATGAATATTGATCAAACTCTTTCTTTCCAAAGCCAGATGTTAAAAGCTATTTTTTTTCCCCCCTCCATCACCACATGTTGTACGGATGTGGAAAACAATTTGCTTCATTTGTTCACTGCCATGTTAACTTTTGCAGTTGCAGTTACTTTTCTGTGCTTTGGCCTGGTATTCATCACTCAAGTATCCCCAAAAAAAAACCCAATCATTCTAGTCAGGCGTGTAAAAAGGGCTTGAGGCAAGCAATGATCCTTACCATGACTGTTTCTTTGCTTTAGCTTTCACCTGTGTAAGTTTCCACATTCTGCATCTCAGTTAACATGTCTTCCTGTTTCATATATTTAGCTTTTCCTTGTGCACTTAGTTACATTTTTTTCCTGTTTATTGAGTGTTTAAAGCTTGTAGGCTACGTGTGGGGCTGACTCTGGGTCATCATTGAACTGAAATATAGTATCTTTCTCCTAATCTTCACAGTATCTTCACCTTAAATGTAACAAAAACCCCCAAAACAAACAAACTGCAAATAAACTTATGACAAAATATGAAGAAAAATAGAACTTCAGTGGAAAAGTAAACTAAACAAAAGGTAGAAAAGAGGTTGAAATCTGTATTTGCTTATCATAAAAAGGGAATTGTTTCCTTGGGAAAGACAGAAAACACTAGAGGACTATTTCACAGATTGCAGTGAGATTACAATAGTTTATGAAAGACAGGAGAACAAGAATGCTGCAAATAACCCAAATTGAATGAAAATCCTCAACAAATGTAAGGTTAGTATCCATAGTCTAGTTAAAAAATTCTGTGTTTGTTTAGACTTTCAAATCGTTGGGTTATCTGACTGATTTGGTCACATTTCCCAGATAAAACTGCTCAAATCACAACCTGGGACCTGTCCCAGTAAACTACCACGATGTGAACATGACTAGACATTGTTAGATTTGGTTGAATCTAATTATTCTGTACCACCCCTTTGCATAAACAAACTTTATTTAGCCAAGTTCTTTCTAAATTTGTTGATCCACTTTCCTGTACTTAAAATCATTTTTAAATAGTCCTGCAACAGCTTTGTCCACAACAGAGATGTCCTGCAGTCAAACAAACCAGCTAAATAAATTCAGGGATTATAAACAGCACAGTGATGTAAACAAACACATGAATTCATAAAAAGAGGCCCATTCACCCCCACCTGGAGCAGGAGAGCATCCTGATTGTTTTATAACATTTTCACTGGAATGTCCCCCATGACTCCAATTTGCTAATAACTCACTTCATGTCAGAAATAAAACACAAAGACTCCCATTGACGACACAGAGTCAGAGAACGGCAAAACCTTCCAGAGAACTACATCTCTGGGACAAACAACACAATCTGTAAAGAGAGGGAACGTATCAGACCAGCGGGACAAAGAGGTAAGAAAAATAATACTTCACAGTGTGCGTGAATGTTCAAATTACAGACATATAACATTTTGTAGTAAAACTTCATTTATCTGAAGTGATATGAAGCTTTGTTTGTGGAACGATGTTAAAAGATACGTAAGTAAAATAAGACTTTGTGTTTGAATAGTGAGGCATGATTGTTTTTATTTCTGCAGGTACCATGAAGTTTGTTCTGGTTTTTGCTCTCATCCTACCGGTTATCTGGGCTCAGGTTCCTCACTGGGGCCCATGTCCGGAGCCAGCAGTCCAACCCGCATTCAACCTCAAACAGGTACGAGTAAGGGGTCTGAATATATTGGATTGATTGCTTGTGCATGACATGATGGCCCTTTGCTCCTCTTACAGTAATGTTTTACAGAGTAAACTTCAGTTTTAACAAACTTTCATCCATTCAGTTTTAAATGCACAAATAGACTTTTCTTGTTTTTCACCAGGACAGATGTCATTTACTGATAATCTCAAAAAGCTTCAAAACTTTTAGAGCAAGTTTTCAAGTCTTTTACTACATTTAATTCTTTTTTAAATGTTGTCATAAAAGCATGTAGACGCTCAAACACCATGCCAGATGAGAAATATACGCAAGTAAAAACTGCATCTGCAGCAAATAAGTGGAAAAGCTTGATCATTCCTTCTGCTGTTCTGTGTAAAGTACTTAATAACTTCCCACCGGTCTCAAAGAGCATGTTTGAAAGGACATTTGTCGTACATATTACACAACTCATTACAGTATGTAGATTTATTCATAGTCTCTTCTAACGTTGCTCTAAATTGCCTTTGAACTTGTCTGCTCCTGCCCTTGCAGTTCATGGGGAGATGGTTTGAAATTGCCAAACTGCCAGCCCAGTTTGAGAAGGGCCGCTGCATTGAAACCAATTTCACTATGAGGACCGACAACTCCATTCGAGTGGTCAGCTCTGAAATACTGTGAGTCTCTGAGTGCAATTCATTAGTGTAAATAGTGAGTTGGGAAGTAATATTTGCATGCTGTGAATTTGTTTTAACTCAACTTGAAATCTGTGCTCATGGAATGAAACAGAAAAGGAGAGGTGAGGAAAATCGAAGGGACTGGTGTCATAGAGGATATGAAGAATCCAGCCAAACTTGGAATAAGTTATTCCTATGGTGAGTGGAGCCAGTATTTGCTGAGACAAACCCCCACTGCTCTGTGCTGTGGAGGAAATGATAAGAAATTGTAATCAGAAGTCTGATTTAGTTAGTGCTTTGTGCCGTCTGATGTTTACATATTTTGCCTTCAATTCTCTCCACCACAGTTCTTCCCTATTCCCCTTACTGGATCATGTCCACTGACTATGTGAACTCAGCCCTGGTATATTCCTGCACGGATGTCCTCAGGCTCTTCCATGTCGACTTCGCCTGGATCCTGGGCCGAACACGGAGCTTGCCTGAGTCCACCATCGAGAGAGCCAGAGAGATCTTCGCCACCAACAACATTGATGTGACCAGGATGATCGCCAGCAGGCAGCAGGGCTGTGACAAAACTCTCTGAGCAGCAGAGGAAATGCAACATAAGGTGGTGCTGTTGCTGACCAGGGGAATGGAAATGATAGTTGGATTTGGCCCAGAAAGATCTTTGTCTTGTATTTCATAGTGATTGTGACAATGAGGTCAACTAAGTTTGCTGTGCTTGTTTATGTGAGGAAAAAGGCCAAATTCACATTTACAGTTATTAACAGTTTGTCTGCAGATTAAATAAATAAGTAATATAATGTATTTGTGTACATTGTAGAACAACGTGTAACATAATTTATCATCTTTTTCCACAATACAATGTGCAAACAAAGAAGGATGTTTGATTGCAACAAAGTGATTTTATTATAGAGGAATCACATGACACTGAGTAATTTTAATATTTATTACGCTAATTAGAAACATTAAGGGTCTAATTAGTCTTCATATAAGTCGATTAAACATGTGACCTTTGCTTGTCCAGAAGTTTTTTTTTTTTTTAAAGATGTCATCAGTCATCACCACAGCAAACAACTCAAACTAAAGGCTTTTTTTTCTTTAACAAAATACCTTCAAAACATCTTAGATAGTTACATTTTGTTCTTGACATAACTAATTTCATCTTCAGTTTTCAGCCAATCCCTTTGTCCCCTTATAATTTTTAATGAGAACAATGTAGCAAATGAACACTTCAACTTAAAAAGAGAGTTTTCTCTGAAGAGTTCACTTACCAAGCCGGGCAACACTTAGAAAGAGCCAGACAAATAAGTCCAGCACTGTAAGTGACATGATGACAGTCATCATCCCTCATCACTGATATTACTCATTTTCTTCATCAACACAATGCCTCTGTAAGAGCTTAGCAAGAGCTCCATAGACACACCCAAAGATTGGTCATCGCTTTTCTGTTACACACAGCTAAACGTCCATTTTCCCTATGAATGTGACATCGTGTTTTATTGGAATCATGCAGTCTTTATTAGTTGATATTAGAGCAGATGATTAGGTTGGTTGGTGCACATCATGCCGTAGCTCCCTCAGTGACCCTTTTTCTAAAATACACACTTGAGGACATTTTTATTTGCTTTTTTTTCTTTCTTTAATATTAAACACTGACATAAATAAAAGGTATGGAATAGGTATGGAATAAAAGGTTGGGAAATGTAAAGCAGCAAGTGAACAGGAAGAGCTTGGAGCTGATGAGGTGGAAGCAGGAGATGGGCGATCTAAGGACCTGAGTGACTTGGTTGAGCATGTTGGCAAGACATCTGGATCAGGTTTTTGTCTTTCTGACATGCAGTGGTTCGTTTTTAAAGCCCAAGGACAAACAACAGGCAAAGCAGGAACAAGGTCACAGGCACGTAAGACTCATAAATGTATGTGAGACATCAGTGTGGGACAATCCAAAATACAAAAAGAAGCAGTATGAGAGAAGACATTTCAAACCGTGAACTTTCTCTGCAGAGTTCAGGGTTTAGCTGTAGAATATCTAGAATATCTGTCCACTGCTGAAGCTGCCTGAGATGGGAACATGAAAGTCTGAAATGAATGTTAGGCCATAAAAGATGGTGGCCTAGCATAATTTTCTTATTTTTATTAAATCTACCTAAAATAAAAAAATTCTATTCAGCATCTGGAGAAGAAAAAAATACAAATAGAACAAAGTCTATTCAACTGAATCAACTAAATAAAAGAGTACAAAATAAATGAATTACATTCATACATCCACATATTTATAGTATGCACATTCGCACACAGATCCATTCATACATTATAAGGCACTTAGCTGATCTTCCTTACTTCTCACATTGAAGCTACACATTGGCAGATTTTCTCAGTCTTGGCTCCTCTAACGAAGGTTATTTCTGCATCTATCTAATATCGTATCTCTTCTCTAAGATCTTTCCACCCAACAAAAAGTCAGTCCAAACCTAACTCGTCTTGTCATCTTGCATTTATTTGCTAAATGCTGTTTGTTTAAAATGACCAGTGTGTTTATATTGCTGGAATGTGACACTGTGCTGCAAAGCACACCATATGATGCAGCGGGATGACATGTTGTTTACTGAGCTCTAGGATGCTGCAACACAACTAGAGCTCCAGGAATGGACATAAACAATATCAATGTTAAGATCTCACAAACATTTTAGTAGAAGAAGAGGTTTGACTGAATTGAAGGCTCAGGATAAATCCACAGAATTCAAATCCAAGTATGCATTCATATAATCTGGCCTTGGGTTCTTCCTTTAGGGAGTATCTTTTCAGTTAACCCCTTTTTACCAGGTGGCTTTTTCTCTTGAGCAGGATAATGCATGACAAGCGATTGTCTTGATTTGTCACAATTTAACCCCTAAAAAAAGAAATGTGATGCATAGAGGAGCAACGTTAAAATGTAATTTGTTTAAGTCCCAGCAAGATATATCATATCAGCTTTTCTAAGATAATTTTATAAAAAGAGCTGCTGTTCATAATTGAGTAGCTTATATGAAGTGACTAATAATGCAGCAGTAAAACTAAATCATGGCAATCTAAAAAAAAAGAAGTTTTTTTTTTTTTTTTTTTAGTTTGCTGGTCATTTCACAGATGAAGCTGCTGACTGGTTTCTCAGGTTAAGTCTGTGCCTGTTAACTGCATGTTTGCTTACTGGCAGGCTGGGGGAAGCACAGGACTGCTGATGGGCTGAGCTGTCAAACAGGCTTTTCCCTCAGACCTGTTCAAGACTAAACATTTTTCACACACATAACCAACACACTAGACCTCATCTTCCCTAGATAAGGTAACACAAATCAATCTATTCACAAATTTATGTGTCCCATACACATGCATCTGCACGTTTCATTGCAAATGTAAATGTTTCAGACGTCTCTTTTTATCATCATTTGTATTCTAAAAATCAATATCTGCTTCTTGGTTCTGTGCAATTCCAAGAGAAACAACAAAGACATCAGAAAAACCGTGTAATGACTGGCAGCATATTAGTTCAAAAGATATAAGATAAATTATTTATACTAAGAAACATACCAGCATATATTAATATATGCAAATGAGATTTCTTCAACTGTGTGATTTAGGAACATTTCTGTTAAGAGTAAGGGTGAGATCTAGTCAAATTTAACACTTAATGGGGATATTTAGTTCAATTAAAAGGGCTTATATTTCCTTAAA
Source organism: Telmatherina bonti (assembly GCF_933228915.1). Classification (NCBI taxonomy): domain Eukaryota; kingdom Metazoa; phylum Chordata; class Actinopteri; order Atheriniformes; family Telmatherinidae; genus Telmatherina; species Telmatherina bonti. The sequence continues at coordinate 17,176,550 of NC_136625.1, forward strand.
CTACCTGCATCTAAGATATAGAAACAACAATGTCTGTCAGGCATTTCTAGGTTGATAGATGAAAATCACGTCTCCAGTTCCAACTGATTTGTGGGCAGAGTTTTTGGCCAGAAGTTGCTTTAGATTCTAGATGCTGAAAACAATCTGTCGGCTCCTGTGTGAAGTCTGACTTTGAACTCAAGGCTGCCTTGCAAATACACAATAAGTATGATAGTTTCCTTTAGATGAAAGAAGGGATTTTAAAGGTATTCTACAAGAGAGAACAAAATTAAAAGATTAGACCAGATTTGGACCAGATTTTGGTCACAAAAAGCAGCTTTTAGGCTTCAGGATTGTCCAAATGAAATGGCATAATCCTGAATAACACCCTGCTAATGAGCATTATGACACTTTCACATGTACTGATCGTCTTGACAGATTTAACAAATACAAGTTATCTTTTCCAGCTGGGTAATTTGAAGTGAACTGAGGAGGAGCCTGTCATCTTCAGATAGGAAATTGTCAGTCAGGGCAGATTGAATTCATTAATGCATGATGATTAGCTCCTGGGCGTCAGAGCGCTGCTGGTTCCACAGCAGGAAATCTTTTTTACTGGCCTTAAAACAGTTTGGATTCCCCACCCCCATTTTACAAACTGTGTTTTATGTCAGAGTGTGATCTCTGTCCCGAGGCCTCTCTACATCAAACAGCCACAACTTCACGCCATGTGTGACACAGATTCCACACAGACCCCTCAGCAGGAGTTTTGCTGATGTGCTTTTTATGAGGCTCATTTAGGGTGGCAGGCTTTGTTCTCCCCTGATATAGATGTGTACCATTTAACCGTCTCATGAGCCACTGAAGCAGCTCCCAATCTGCTGGCCTACATTTATGAAGAGATTTTAAATGTTCATTAGTTTAAACAATCAGAGGCACAATGCCTCTGTTGTCACAGTCACAGGAGTAAACGGCTTTGACAGTTTTGTCCCATTTTGTGTTGTGAAATATTCGGGCTGCAGTCATTCTGTGGAAAAAGAACTTTATTGTCTTTTGAGCTGATGTGAAACTTTCACAGTGGATAAAACAATAGTTGTCGGGCTTTTTATGGAAATGCATTTTTTAGTTTCAGATGTAAGTATTTCAATCCAGTTTGACCATGACAGGTTTATGTATTCAGCCGGAGTACTTCGCTCTCAGACTGCAGACTTGTTTCTCGAGTTTCTGAAAGTGGGCCTTGTATCAAGCCCTGTGGTTTATGGAACCAGCTCCCAGTTTGGGTTTGGGAAGCAAACACCCTCACTACCTTTAAGATTACACTTTAAACTAGACGTTTTGATGAAACATATAGTTTTGGCTGAGCAATGCCTTTCCTGTGATACTGCCATGGACTGAGGCTGCTTGCTGATGTTCCATGAAACACTGAGCACCTTCCTGTTATTTTCTCTTTTTGTTCTTTATTGTCCAAATAATAATTCATGACATTGCTGTTGTCACTGATTTGTGCTCCTCTTATTTCTCAGCAGGCATCCCTGCCTTAGAGTCATAGTGCAGTTAACCCCTCTTCCCAGTCCTCTCAACCTCCAACTGGTCAAGACAGATGACTTCCTGAGTCTAGTTGTGGTAGATGTTTTCTGTTAAAAGGGAGTTTTTTTTTCTTTCCATGTACGTGTGTGGGCTTGGGGATTGAATTTAAAGAACGAAAACTATTTTGAAAACTATCTGAACTTATACATTTTTTCAGTAAAGAATTTCTAAACTAAACTCTAAAATTCATTCTACTCTAAGAGATACCTGACAGACTCTCGTCAGAAAAGAATCATGAAAATTGTAACATATCATTTATTTATCTATCAGTTATGGTTTTGGGCACACATTTGTTTTTTTTTTTCATCAGATAAAGCACTTTATCATCATGCTTCCACCCATTCCAACATGATGGAGCAGCTGTTGCTATTGGTGACGGTGTATAGATGATGCTGTTTGTTGATTTAAGAATGACTTTTTATAATGAATGATAGCTTGCAAATTGTCGTAGCTACATGTTATAGCAGCCAGAAAGAGGTATCAAGTATGTTTTATAACAGTTATTAATCTGAAAAATTCTGATTCTGGTACACCCTAGACAGCTCGCCAGTCCATCACAGGGCCACACACACACACACACACACACACACGTATATATTATATATATGTTGAGGTGTGGTGTGGTGTGGTTGTTGAGGTGTGGCGCCATAGATGTGAGGGATTGTACTGTTCGGCTCCCTCATAGGGCTTTTCCACCGAGCTGGTTCCAGAGCTGGTTCGGAGCCAGAGCCAGACTTAGTACTGGTTCTTTGGTTTTCGACCGCCTAAACTCTGGCTCTTGGCTCTCAAAACCGGTTCTATCCTGACACCAGGATACGAGCATAGCATTGACCAACTGGTTAATAAATTAAAAAAACTTTAAAAAAGATTTCAGAGACCAGAAGAGGGAGCTGGGATGTAGCGGCAATGGCCTAGAAAGAACCCACACTTTGATATCTTGGACTCCATTATTGGTGACCGGCCGGCGAATCAAACGACCAGCGCCCTGAACTCTGCCATGGTTAATTCAATTTCCCAGCCCATGGCAGATGAAACCCTGATGGCTGGCAATGCAACATTTAAGCAGTCTGGTAAGTGTAGCCGTTTATGCACTAATGCACATATCCTGCAGTCTGAGATGTGGAGTGAATAGATTTTGACTGCAGTCTTTTGTTAGTGAAGCTAACATGCTAACAAATTGGTCACGTGATACACGTTCGCCGATAACAATCGCGACTGTCTCTAGATATGCAAGCATTGTGGTAAGTGTAGCTGTTTCACACTGTTACACTTTTGCAACAGGGGGATGTCTTGTGACATTACATGTGGAGGGAATCGATTTTGACCCGTTTAAACCTGTTGTTTTTGTTAGCGAAACCAACATGCTAACAAAACAAATGAGTCACGTGATTCACGTTTGCCAGTATCCCCAGATATGGATGAGTTATCCATATGATGTATGATGTGGCACATCAAAACTGATTGCTTTTTTTCTCCCTGTGTTTGCAACAGAACTGGCATCAGTGGAGTTGGAGCATACACTCTCGCCTGCGGCATGCAGCTCACCTGTGCCAGGAATACCTTCTTCACCATCCTCCACATCCACATCACGATCTTGCAGACCAGGTAAACAAGTTCACGGCACAAATTTTTGCAACGGGTTAGTTTAAAGCACCTATGCACTGCTTGGGAATGTTTTGGTGACACCATTTTTGTCCGGTGAACAAGTAAACAAAAGCAGGACACCGATGCAGACCTGCTGGGTTTCCTGGAAAGGTCGGAGGACAGAGTACAGCAGGACAGGGAGAGGGATGAACAATTTACTGTTGGCCTACTGGAAAGTCTGAGAAGGATGGAGGACCACAGCAGCGCTATGTGTTGTAGTGTAGGACAAACAAGGACCCAAGTGCAGATTGGATGTGGATACTAGGACAGGTTTATTGTTCTCCTGGGCAGAATGGTAGGCGGGCAGGCAGGCTGGTAGGCGGGCAGGCAGGCTGGTTGGCGGGCAGGCAGGCAGGTTGGCGGGCAGGCAGGCAGGTTGGCGGGCAGGCAGGCAGGTTGACGGGCAGGCAGGCAGGTTGACGGGCAGGCAGGCAAGAATCATGCACTGGTGACAGAACAGACAGTTGTGAAACAAGTCGTTTAAATTCTTAAACAGAAATGCTGCAATGGCCGAGAGCTGTTACCACAGATGAAACAACAATCAGGCGATGACTGGTGAACTGAGCTGGCCTTTTATCTTGCTGCCGCTGATTACCCGATGAGAACCTGGTGTGGACTTGATTGCCAGGGAAACAGGCACACCCACTGCAGCACAGGACAGAGCAGGAACCACAACACTATGGTTGGACTGATGGGGCGTATGTTATCCGTAATGGATATTATTAACGTAATGGATGTTATTAACCTTTGAATTCACTTTATTTGATTACTCACTGACCAAAAATAAATTCTACTATAGTAGATGTTTATCAGACAATAATATTACAAAATTTAAACAATCAATTGAATCAATTTTTTCACCTCTACCATGTGTTAGCATGACTGAGAGTCCCCCTTTAAGCCTTACTCCTGCTCAGATTGATCAACATGCTGATACTATAACAGCTTCAATGCGTACAACCTTGGATAATGTTGCCCCCCTAAAGAAGAAGAAATTAGGTAAGATTATGAAGGCTCCCTGGTTTAATTCCCAGCTTCGAGCTCTAAAACAGGCATCAAGGCGTTTGGAAAACAGATGGCGTTCATCAGGACTAGAGGAGTCTCACTTAACCTGGAAAGAAAGTTTAATTGTATACAAAAAAGCCTTACGTACGGCAAGAACAGCTTATTATTCATCATTGATAGAGGAAAACAAAAACAACCCTCGGTTTCTTTTCAGCACTGTCGCTAGGCTTACTAGGAGCCGGAGCGCTGTGGAGCCATGTATTCCTTTCTCACTTAGCTGTGATGATTTCATGTATTTTTTCAGGAATAAAATTGACACTATAAGAGATCAAATTCACAATACTCTTCCTTCTACCTATAATGTTGAGCCTGTTGTGGTCTCTGAAGCATCCTTAGAACCAGGATCTGACTTGTGTCTAAATAGTTTCTGTCCTGTCCAACCCTCTGAATTAACTAAAATAATAGCTTCATCTAAACCATCCACCTGTATCTTAGACCCTCTCCCAACGAGCCTATTTAAGGACATTTTCCCTTTAATTAATACATCACTACTAAATCTTATCAATATGTCTTTAGTGACAGGATATGTACCACAATCATTTAAAACTGCTGTAATCAAGCCTTTACTTAAAAAGCAATCTCTGGATCCAGAGGTGATGGCAAATTATAGACCTATATCTAACCTCCCGTTTATGTCCAAAATTCTGGAGAAAATAGTTTCCGCTCAGCTACATGCCCACCTGAGCAGAAATAATTTATGCGAGGAGTTTCAGTCAGGATTTAGAGCTCATCATAGCACTAAGACAGCATTGGTGAAAGTTACTAATGACCTTCTTATGGCCTCAGACAAAGGACTTGTGTCCGTACTTATCTTGCTTGATCTTAGTGCTGCATTTGATACAGTCGATCATAACATTCTGTTACAAAGACTAGAACAGGTGATTGGAATTACAGGTACAGCGTTAAGCTGGTTTAAATCATATTTATCTGATAGACTTCAGTTCGTTCATGTAAATGACAAGTCCTCCTCCCAAACTACAGTAAGTCATGGAATTCCTCAAGGTTCTGTACTTGGACCAATACTCTTCACGCTATATATGCTCCCTTTAGGCAAAATTATTAGACAGCATGGAATAAACTTTCATTGTTATGCAGATGATACTCAACTATACTTATCCTTTAAACCAGATGAAACAAATCAGCCCAATAGGCTACAAAATTGTCTCATAGACATAAAGACTTGGATGTCTAGTAATTTTCTCCTCTTAAACTCAGATAAGACTGAAGTAATTCTCGTTGGATCTGAAAAACTCAGAGCTAAATTTTCCGGTTTTGTAATGAACCTGGATGGCATTACTTTAGCTTCCAGTGCTACAGTGAGAAACCTTGGAGTAATATTTGACCCTGACCTGTCCTTTGGTCCACATATTAAGCAGGTTACTAAAACAGCCTTCTTTCATTTACGTAATATAGCCAAAATTAGGGACATTCTGTCTCAGAGTGATGCAGAAAAACTAGTTCACGCTTTTGTTACTTCGAGACTAGATTACTGTAACTCTCTATTACTGGGTTGTCCTAAATATGCCCTGAAAAGCCTTCAGCTGATCCAGAATTCTGCAGCCAGAGTCCTGACCAGAACCAGCAGGAGAGATCATATTTCTCCAGTTTTAGCCTCTCTTCATTGGCTGCCTGTTGAATCTAGAATAGAATTTAAAATCCTTCTCCTTACATATAAAGCCCTCCACAACCAGGCACCACTATATATCAAAGACCTCATTGTTCCTTATATACCAAGCAGAGTACTTCGTTCGCAGACTGCAGGCTTACTTGTGGTTCCTAGAGTCTCAAAGAGCCGAGCAGGAGGCAGAGCCTTTGGTTATCAGGCCCCTCTCTTATGGAATAAGCTCCCAGTTAGTGTTAGGGAAGCAGACACCCTCCCCACCTTTAAGACTAGGCTGAAGACTTATCTTTTTGATAAGTCCTATAGCTAGGGATGGTTAGCATCCCTTAGTTATGCTGCTATAGGTTTAGACTGCTGAGGGACATTTCCTGATACACTGAGCTTCTTTCTTTTTCTCTTTATCTCTTTCTTTTACCCCCCCCCCCATAACAGTGTTGCATCATTAACATGTATGTCTCCTGTCTCAGCAGGTCTCCCTGGCCGGGAGTAGCAGTTCCTGTTGTCTGTTGTCTTTCTGTCCTCTTCCCCCCACACAGCAGAGGCAGATGGCTGCCTGTCCTGAGCCGGTACGGTAGGCCCGAAGCAGCATCCCCTCCCCTGGTGGTGGTTTTCTTCAAGTGTTTCGTTTTGTTTGCAGTGTTCTGGTGGTTTGGTTTGTCAGTTTTTCCCCTTTTTGTTTAGATGCTGCTACGGCCATACCTCACTCCTTACATTTGAGCTGGTTTAGCTCAACTGTTTCTTTTAATATACCTGATTTTAGTTTTGTGTTAAATAAAAATTGTGTTTAAACTTGAACAGTCAATGCCTATGTGTAACTAACCTGTGTGCCAAATCAGTGGATACCAGGTTAGGAGTTTCCCAGGGGTGAAATTCCCTTGGGTGGCGTTGTCAGAACTATCGATTCTTGGATTGTTCCTCCCCATCACGCCACACACTGTTAGCTGAGAACATGATTTACAGCAAAGCATATAGGTTGTGTTGCAGAATAATTATGGTCTTAAGGACATTAGAGGTCATTGGAATTGTTGCTTTTTTTGCATAGCCTACTGCAATTTTGTCAATTTACCATTTTCTTGGCAATGCATTGAGAGATAAGGGTTTGATTTCATACTTTTTTTCTGTACCATAGAAGTTGATGCATTTAATAACTCTAGCAGAATCCATTAAGTATGGAACCAACAGATACCATCAAAAGGCCTTTTGCTGCAGCTTGTTTGTGTGTTCTGTTTTAAGTGGGGTTAAATCACACTGTGCTGAGTGGAGGCCACATGATTGACTCTGCCATTTAAGACCATGACATTTCTTTGCCTTAAGAAGTGTAAGCTTGTTTGGGTGGACACCAAAATGCCAATCTGGTCACTGCTTTAAAGTTATGGTCTTGGTCCAGTGAAGCACTGTTCCAATTAATTTCAAAGTACAATCATATGACTTGAAGTACTTAGGCTGCAATCTAACCTTCTGCCACAGCTTGTGCATCTGTTAATGTCAACAGATTCTGTGAGATTGAATGGATCAGGGTGGCAAAGTTTAGCTATAAGAGGAATTTTCTCATCTCTCCTACATATGCTGTGGGTTTTTGGTTAATGACTAGGCCTACATTCTTAAATCGAGAAAAGACCAAAAGCATGTAAAGTCCCTTTAAAAACAAGGCACTAATTGTTCTAAGAACTAAATCCTGTGCTATATATCCCACAGTACATCCTTCTAAACACATCCATCTTTTATTAAGCAGCTTTTAAAGCTGAAATCTACCTAAATATCCCATCCTCCTCAGTGTTAAAACTCATTCAAGTACTTTGGAATTTAAGAAGTGACAAACCCACAGATGACCCACAAAACAATTCACATTGCTATCCATATGTTACAAATAGCCACTATTAAATCAGCAGTTACCTCATGGGTAACATGGTGCATGTAACAGAGATGTTTAGTTTCCAAATCGTTTTATTGGTTAGATTAAGGTTTGATATGCTGTAGGGAAACACTGTTCCTTTATTCATTGCAAAGCTACGACACCGTGTCCGCATGGCAGCTAAAGCTGCAACCAGCCCAAGGTTGCACCTGTAGTCCCCTTGCTTCTTGGGAACAAAGAGATACTTGAAAACTGTCCTTGCACAAGCGCATGCCAGATCCCCGAGGGTGCCTGTAAATAAGAGGAGAAAGTTGTTACCCTGCAGGGAAGAAAAACAGCCACCTAACCCTGGAGCCATGCCTCTGGGGTACGTGATGAGTACTTGGTGGCTGAAATAATGATGTGATGTGGAGGGACAATGTGGGCTTATCATTTATAAGGCCCAAATTAGAAATGTTTTTTTTGTGTTAAAATGACATTTCTTCATAAATCGTTCTGTAAATAGTGAAGGTGAAACATAGAGACATAAGAAAACGTGATTAACGATTATTAGAGAATTTTATGTACCTTGAGTATTTTTTTTTTTTTAACCTCCTTCCCAAGGCAGCTAAACTGATCAGCAGAGCAGCGTAAGACAAACAGCGATGTCGGTCACTGCAATCCAATCTTGGTCACCTCATTTCCAATCCGTCACGGTGGTGTGCAGAATTAAAATGATGATTTTTTTTTTTTAATGAATTACTCGTGGACCTTACAGTAGCTACTGAAACATACACATTCAGGTTTTAGCTACCGTAACGTTACCCGGCAATCATACAGCATGTGTTCAGAGTTCAGAGTTCATCTGGGTTTCATAATGTGATGTAAACAATGGTTAGGAGAAAATATATTGGTTCTTTTTCTGTTTAGTCTTGTCTTTTTCTGTTGTAGTGTAGGACAAACAAGGACCCAAGTGCAGATTGGATGTGGATACTAGGACAGGTTTATTGTTCTCCTGGGCAGAATGGTAGGTGGCCAGGCAGGCAGGTTGGCGGGCAGGCAGGCTGGTTGACGGGCAGGCAGGCAGGTCGACGGGCAGGCAGGCAGGTCGGCGGGCAGGCAGGCAGGTTGACGGGCAGGCAGGCAAGACTCATGCACTGGTGACAGAACAGACAGTTGTGAAACAAGCAGTTTAACTTCTTAAGCAGAAATGCTGCAATGGCCGAGAGCTGTTACCACAGATGAAACAACAATCAGGCGATGACTGGTGAACTGAGCTGGCCTTTTATCTTGCTGCTGCTGATTACCCGATGAGAACCTGGTGTGGACTTGATTGCCAGGGAAACAGGCACACCCACTGCAGCACAGGTCAGAGCAGGAACCACAACATTTTCAATGCTATAATAAGACTAAATATTGTTATCTGTCTTAGATTTGAGTGTTTTGTCAGAAACAGCATAAGTAAACAGGAAATTCTTTGATGTGGCATGTGTAGAAATGCGGTTTTTGAATTTTGCTTCAGCTTGGACTTCAGTAATCTGGGCTCATACTTTTTCTGTCTTACTGTGGCTTTAAAAAAAACAAAACAACTGATTATAAAAACCATTTTTACATTCATTGGCATTAAGAAATCATTGAAATCATTGACTTTGATTTTACCAGGAGATCAGTGAAAAGACTGAGAAACAAGATTCATCACAGTTTACTTGCAATAACTCTGCAGCCTTTTCTGTAATCAACTGACGCAACCAAGCACAATAAATCTATCATAAAGGAGATATTTGCCAAGCACTTACACGCTCAGTGTTATTTGGAGGATCTATTTATTGGAAAGAATATAACACACTGCGGTCAAGTACACCATCCACTGCAACTTATTTATTCGAACAATGTTTAAAATTAAAAGTTTATTGTTGTTTGTCTTGCACAGGTACTTTAGTGAAACCTGCTGGTCTGCTTTTAAATTTGCCCAGCAGTCCTATTACCAGAGAAGACAAAACTCACAACATTACAAAACAAATTAAAAGAGTAGATTGTTAACAAAAAAAGACTGTGTTGTTGAAACAGTCTCTCCCTGACAAGGAATGATCTACTCAGGGGATGCAACACCAACTGATTGAACTAACATTTACTGATGACAGCTTATTTTCCTCCGAGCTGAATTTTAATGAGTGTTAAATGTCGACTAGCTGCAGAAACAGAGGATGTTGCACATATTCCTGTGCATGTTCGTACAGTGCTCCACCTGACCTGTGACCTCACAAACTCTCAGACCCACAGGAAGGCCACTCTGCAACCTCCCCAGCAAGTGCATTCCCAGATCCTTCTGATTTTATTACCTTGCACCCCTCTAACCCACCAACTTACAAAGCTGCTTCATGGCAAAATACCTGGCTTAAAAGAAATATGTGATTTTGCTCTGCTTTTCTGCATTCAGTCTAATGATTGTGATTAATTTTTCACTAATTTTATGTTTTTAGAAGAAACCAACACATCCTCTGGAAGACTGATGGATGAAATCTGCACCTTTTTGTCCTTGTACATGTTTTGTGGGTAGCAAACCCAATCATTTTCCTTCTAATGACATATAATTTCCTTTCATAGTTGTCCAAGTTTCATGTTTTTTTTGTTTTTTTTAAGGCATCCTTAAAAAGTGCTCACCCCCTCCAGATGTTGTGAAATTCTTAAGATCTCAGGGATTCGGCATGTCAAAATTATGAGTTTGTATCGTTTTCATGTCTTCAACTGCTCCTGAGGTGGATTGCAGGTTTAAGAGCATAGAGGAACACCTGTTAGGGGTATAATTATACTGTATATACACTGTGCTGTGGCTCCATATGCTGTCATGCTTAAATGCGCTGCAGATGGCATGTGATAAATGATGGTCTGCAAAAATCTCTCAAATTACTTCTGTGACAGTAAAAAATTGTAACATGCATTCTGCACGTTTGGATTTATGCATTCAATGTCTTCAGTTGCATAATGAATTTACACACATACCCTGGTCAAACCTCTAAACAATTCATAAATCATACATTTATACATAAATTAAGAAACATGTATATATGTATATAATGATACTACAATATATATACATTGTAGTATCATAGTAGTTGCTCAAGTTGCTTTAATTGATGTATTAATAGATAAATAACACAAGTCAAAGTTAATACATGTATTATCTTGTATGTAACGATTTACATGACTGATTCCAATTTAAAATTTACAAGGTAGGTCAAATACTTATATAACCAAACTATGGTGATGGAATCGCATGTTTCTCCATAGAAGTGTTCTGATAGTCTTCAGTTTGCTGACATTTATGTATGCTCTGAGAGAAAACTTGAAACTTGAAATATTGTTAATATAGTTATATATCTCATTTAAAAGATCAGGCAAATGACAAATCTTTCACTTGTACATGTTTCTTAAAGGTAAAGATCTGACATTTAACTTAAACATCTATTCTCAGAATGAATAGTCATTTGAATAAACAAGTCATAATTTGTATTATTATTTCTTCTTCTTATTTCTTCAATAAAATAGTGGATTGATGTTGTATAATTTGTTGATTTACCTCCAGTATATTATCCCAAATGTTTCCAGCTTTGTTCACACACAGAAATCTGCCAAGGCTGTTGAGAACATCCAGATTGTACAGCTCTGACCAGAAGCTTAGATATAAAACTTGCTTACTTAGAGCTTTTGTCTAATTTTTTTCTGCCACACAACCTTTAAATGTCATTGTTTACGTGCTCATTTGGAACACAATACTTGAATAGAGAGGTCCGTTTGTGGAAGTTGATATTATGTACAATAAGTGGCTCATTTCAGCCACCCAAGTCATACTTAAGGTAGCATAGCTCTGTAATATCACAGGAACTGTCAGCATTCTTTCATATTTTGTAGAGTTACTGTTTTAACTTTTGCTTATAAATACTACATGAAGGGAGGGGTTAGCTTGTTTGAAAGTAAGTTATCGATTAATACATTCACATTTTTATTTGAATGAAAAAATAGGGTATAAACATATTAAACTAAATATAATATATAAACATTTAAATGTTCTCCGTTGATATGAATGTAATGTCAGATATGTTTATGTCTGGTGAAGGCAACAACTCCCATTATCCCATAGAGCTTCATGTATCCAACAGTTTGAACTGAGATTATTTATTTTCCCATTCACACATCCTCAGCTCCTTTTTTCTTTGTCCCTCCCACCTGAGAGGTGAATGGAAGAGATGAGGACTGATATGAGGAAAAAAGCTGTGAGGTGACAGACATTTGATAAAATGAGACAGATTTCCTTTTGAAGCTGTTATTTAAAAACCAACATCAATCCATGGTGGCAGCTGCATCTAAACGTTGTTATTATCCTGTCTACTGAAGTATTCCATCATTTCTGTCAAATGAACATTAAAAAGTGTATATATTGTATTTGCTTTTCATTCACTTTACCGTGTGGACTGAGTCTGTAAGATGTGGCAGCAGCTGAACAGACTTGCAGACTTGCAGACTTTAGCAGCGATTCCCCGTTTCCTCTCGCTCCTCTTACCTCCGGGTGAATGTTCGGACACATCACTATTACTTACTATTATGTGAAAATATAATATTATTATTATTATTATTAGTAATATTATTCCCTGCGATGGACTGGCGAGCTGTCCAGGGTGTACCTTGCCTTTCGCCCAAAGACAGCTGGGATAGGTCCCAGCTTCCATGTGACCCTGAATTGGATTAAGCGGTTTGGAAAGTGAATGGATAAATGAATTATTATTATTATTATTATTATTATTATTATTATTATCATCATCAATAATAATAATAATTAGGAACCTAGGGGTCCTGAGGGAACTTTTTTAATCTTACAGGAGCAGGCAGTGAGAGAATAAACCAAGTCCCAGAGTGATACAGCTCCTGTAATATTTGTATTTACAAATGAAGTTGAGGAGGTTTGAAGCAAGACGTTACAGTAGAACATAAAGCTCAGGCTTGAAGAAAGACAAAACAACACAAAAGTGTGACATTTCTTCCATTCATGTAGTTATGTGAAATACATCAGAGAATATTTTGGGTATGGGATATTATTACCTAGTAGTGATCAGAATACCAGCGGTGAAAAGCAGGTTCCACTGTATACAGTTCAAGATAATCAGCTTATAGATAATAAACTTGTTTTTACAAAATATTTTTGATTCATTCATTCATTCATTCTTGTACAACGAGTTATAGGACCTATCCAGGAGTCTGATGTTTTGGAGCTAAACTGTAACTTAGGGAGCTTGGCGCTTTGGAGTGAAGGTAATAAACTTCATCACAGTGAAATGTGATAACTTTTATGAGTATTTAAGGAAAAACAGTATTTATCTGGCAGGAGAATCACCACATAGACTTTGCTGTGAGACTCAAGGTACCACCAACAGCAAGGAGCTAAACCTCAAGGTCAGTTATATGTTTAGCTGTACATTCTCTGCTTTTCAGACATAATTTTAGTGCTATTCAGCACAAGTTGGAGAGTGATGAGGCTTCAGGAGAATATAAAATGGAAACTCCAGGTTTTTGAAAGTTGGCTGAACAGATTTAGAAAAGCGGCAAAGTTCGGAGAAATATCATGCAATTTCACAGAAAACTGTGGTATTGATTCAAACAAATTTTTTATTGTACATTTTCCGGTGCTGTACAATCTGACTTTAATCCCAGCATCCACCAAAAAAGTTTAAAGATTTGGGGTGTTAATAGGTGCCATAGATGATTATAAAGACTTTAAAAAGTAGTGATGAGTTAAGAGCCAAATACAAAAGCAACAATATTAAATCAAAGTTTATTTCTATTGCACTTTTGGGTAGCACAAAGTACTTTATAGAATAAAAAGCAAAGCTAAAACAAGGTTAAAAATACACCTTCAAATGCAAAAACATATGATTCACCCACGGTCGAATACATACTCTCATGTTTTTACACACACTCACATAGGTAAAACATATAAAACACTCTCATCCAACCCTTTAGGCAAACATTAGATCCCAACACCAAGCTCAGTGGACAGTGTGGATGGATATCCATCCACACTGGGACACTAAGCATGACCACAAAGGCCACCACCACAAGACCCACCCACCAGTAGTTATTAGGAAGTGGAGAACGCACCAACCCACCATGACAATAGCAATCTCTGCAGTGGTGACTCCATGAACTCGTTTGAGAAATAAGAGAAGAGATTTTACCACAAATATATGTGCAAATGTGTAAAAGCCTTGTTACTGACCTTAACATAAACACATTTGTGGACAAGGTGGTGACCAAAACAAAAAAGAAAGATGTATAATATGTTTTTAAATGAGTAGTTCTGTTGTATCCTTAAATTTTACATCACATGTCATACATATAACTTCCCTAGTGCTCATCTGGCTCTGCAGAAGCCTGATATTAACCCTTTCATTTGAATAAAAGAAACCAAGATGCCTCATATTCCAGGATTTTAAAACAGAGATCAAAACCTGCATAATACCTTTACATAATACCTAAAAGGCTTATCAACTCAGTTTAATAGTTATATCTGTTATTACAGCATGATCAACTCCAACCACAACTAAAGTACCTTAAAAACCTTCAAACAACCGTCAGGCAGTATCATTTAACAAGAGTCTGTGTTTTTCATCAAACACGTGCTTCGTTATGAGTTCTTCTCCACTAAAACTGTTGCCTGTGTTATTTCCATGCACAGAGAGAAACAGATGTCTCCTGATGGCAACTGGAAATATAACAGTTTGACTCCTTTAGAAATGTGTAAATTGCTGATGTTGAGTCATCATCAGTCATACAGGAGGGACAAGTGTCCTAAGGGTCCTCAGGGGCCAACTGTTTGACTTCAGAAAAGCAACATTTTGGACCAGCTGTGGAAAAAATTGTGCTTATATTCTGTAACTTCATTTAGTCTTGTTCTCAATTTGAAATGGCAAAGGGAAAATATGGGGGGGGGGGGGGGGGGGGGGGTCACAAATTCTGCAATGAAACATCTTAATGACATTTTAAGACATAAACAAAATATAAGCAAAAAAAAACCAAACCACTTATAAGGCTGGAAAATTGCAACTCCAATCAGTTCTTTTGTTTGCTGGCTTTAGTGTGCTTAGTGGGCAGGTGGGGATTAAAAAAGTGCAGCACTTCATGTCATTTCTAGTAACTTTGTTTTAAATTTAACATTTAATAAAATGTGTCTGATGATTTTTTCCTTTTTCTAATTTCTTTTCAAAAAGAAGTAAAACTTTGGCTTTATTCTATTCATTTAGCAGAACCTTTTCTCCAAAGGGATAAACTAGAATACAGTATTTATAGTGAGAATCTCACTAATGAAAGCACAAAACCAAGCATAGTTTCAGCACAGGCGGGGGGTGCACAGCTTTGTAGAATTTGCCTAAAGGGGGTCCTCAAGGACAATAAGCTGGGAACTAAAGTTATAGAGCATACAGAACGTAGCCTCCCTAATCACTGATGTCTACCAGGCAAAATCTTCTCGCAAATGATTTTTTTCAGCATTGCTAAGCAGTCCATGTGATATCTATTTCAGATGGAGCATGTGATGTGATGATGCTTTGAGTCGTAACTTCAAACACCAAATGACATTGCTAAAATAAATAAATAAATAAATAAATAAATAAATAAAAAATAAAAGGTTTTTTTTCTTAAAGAAGATTATTTTTAAATGGTTAGTAAATATTTTCATTAAAATTCAGGTTTTTTTTCTTTTGAGTCCGACCTTTGGTTATTGTAATTAATTTGCTCCAGTCTGATTAAATATGTTAATTTTATCATAAAAAGGAGTCAAAATTCAAGTAATTTTCTTTAAATTAAATTGACAGGAAAATACTTTTAATTTAGAAAAATAAAATTCTAGATATTTTTTCTCATGTACATGTAGTTTTACGAGAAGACCATATCATGTTATAATGTCATGCTTATAGATCATATAAATGTGAAATGTAGAGCATTATAACATCATACGTTTTGTGGTGAGAACATGGAATATAACTATATTTGCCTTTTGAATGAGTAAACTGTACATGCAGTATATCAGAAAAAATGGCTGTTCCAAATGGGAATAAGTTTTACTTCATACAGCGAGACAAGCAGAGATATGGTGTACGGTGGTGAATCTTATAAAACAATAAAAATTTGAGAAAAACAATTAATCATTGACATAAACAATGGAAATGTTTCTGCTTGATGACAACAATTTCCATAAAATGTATTTTGCTCCAATATTTCTTGGTCTCACCAACCTCTGCATACAGTAGTGTGATTTTCATGATCACACAATGAAACTTATCACAATCTGACATATGATCAACATTTTTACAATAAGATATTACATTATATGGATTATACCAATTTCTTTTTATTTGGGTGACAGCTTCCATATCATCACCATTTTTAAACATATTTCCAACAGAGTCATGATTGTTGGGACTGGTTTAAATGGTTTACTGAAAGATGAGTGGTTGAAATAACCAAAAGGTATTATAACATTGATGTGAAGCCAAAGTTAGTCAAATGCCAGCTAACAAAGCTGAAGTCATAAAAATGGATATAATAGTGAATGACTATAATAATTAGATTAAAGACATAACAATCAGTTGATTAGATCAGAAGCAAAAATATCAGACATGCTCATGAAAATATGCCTGTTAGAGATCGCTAGTTGTTGAAAAGGATGCTTGGGCCACCTTACAAAGATATACGACTGTCCTGGAATGTTTAAGGGCTCTTGTTCCCTCAAAGGCTGCCCGCCCTGTTTGATCTTTCCCATCTCAGTTTTTTTTTTTGCAGTTTCCACTGCTCCCACAGCCCTCTGCATGCTCCACTGACACAGCTGCAGGCTGTGAAGGCCACGTGGTACAAGCCAAGCATTACAATCATGTGCCAAGCTAAAAGAGCTATTGGCATGTTGGTTCAGCTGGCTTGGCCTTCAATAACACATTAAGCTCTTTCGTGTGTTTTATAAAACATGCATGTGTAAAAACATAAGCTATACTGCGAGCAAGATGCTTGAATTTCTTTAATTTTATTCAGATTTACAAATCTTTATTCTAAATTGGATAAAGGACTCTTCCTCAGACTGAATAAATTGGCTGAGTAATAGAACAACTCAGCAGACATCTGACACTTAGTTTAAAAACATTATCAAACAAGCTGGTGCAACAAAGTCTGCGATATTACATTGCACTGAGGTGAAATGAAGTCATATTATTGCCATCCTGGACAATACTGTTCACACGTTTGCCAATATACTGATGCAACACAGAGGTTTTTTGAGAAATAGTCTTTGCTGCAAATTCCTGCAGTTGGGCTGTTGTTCAGGGAGAAAAGTATTAGAAGAAACAAAACAGAGACTGCAAGCATAAGCAGGGGATGTTACTCTTGTTTACTGCTGCTGATGTATCTTTAGGAACGTGCCATGAATACCAGGAATGCTTTTTGAACTTTTAAGTTTTTCCTGATGTTGAAGGTACTTATCACAAGCACTGAAGCTGTGCGTTTTACAAGCTTGTTGTCTTTGTGTTTATGCACTGAAGTGTTTATGCTAATTCTAAAACTGATAAAATCTCAAAGTACACATATCAATTTACACATCAGCACAAATTCCAGAGCTATGAGGAAAGACGCTCAGCAGTAAATTGCACCCTGTTTGTTTCTTTTCTGAGAAGAGTCGTGCGGCTCACCTTTCCTAATTACAGGAACACTATTGGTTGGACGTTTGGCTTTATAGGAGCCAATCCTGGAGCACCTAACAGCATGCTGGAGCTGTATGACATGCCTTTTTGTTCTTAATGATCAAGGGAGCTCCTTAAAAATGTTTCCCCCCGTGTCTTTACCGTACAGGGGAGTAGAGAGTGAAAGAGTTTAGTTAGCTCAGATAACCACAGCGCAGCCAGCACCCCCTCCTCCCTCCGAAGAGAGCCACTGGATCCAGAGGTGATCACAGGACGCCACAACCTCAGCACCTTCGCAAGTAAGGACTGATGCCAAATTTACTCCAAGTCAATATATTTTTAGAGTGACTGACTGGAACTTTTGCTGCTTTGAATTTTTCTCAAAAGTGAGGAACTCAGAAGATTTACAAGCTGA
Source organism: Telmatherina bonti (assembly GCF_933228915.1). NCBI lineage: Eukaryota > Metazoa > Chordata > Actinopteri > Atheriniformes > Telmatherinidae > Telmatherina > Telmatherina bonti. The sequence continues at coordinate 17,194,402 of NC_136625.1, forward strand.
CTGTAGGAGACAATTAGTCTTTTTGAGAAAAGCCGCTGTAAATCCACCAGCTGAATAACAAAGAACATCAAGCTTTTGGTGGTTAGATTGTTGAATTCACTTGTTTTATTTGATATTCTGATATTCATAACCAAAGCCTTTTTTCTCTCAGTAATCCTTGGAAAGCTTTATTACAGTATGTCCTCAATCTTCTCCATTGTCTTGGCATCAGCCAGTGAAATAAAAGCACGGTTTTGTTCCAAATGCATTGTCTGTTCAAGGATTTTCATATCCAACAGCTTGCTGAAAAACTCGACAAAAAGCAATAAGACAGAAAGATCAATCAAAGCCTAGTTGCTTTGTAATATTACGGCCTGCTGGCAAAGATTCCCTCTGCAAATACTGTGAATATTGTTAACTGTTCCCTCAGGAAGCACCTAAAACAGAAAATGGCCCGTGCTGGTCAACCATCTCTTCACCTGATCCACATCGGATTCCTGTTAGCAGTTGTTTTATTACCAGGTAAGTTTAAAAATAACTAGTTTTAACAAGTTTCCAATTCATTTAACTTTTATTTAGCTTAATTAGTCACTGAATCAATGTTTGTTCTGAACATGGAAGACATGTCAAGGGTAGATTTTATTGACAAACTCTGGAGTGTTGAAAATGTTCAGTTAGCAATTTTATCATTTTGGCTTCCCAAATCTTTGTGTCAGCCAATCAGCATCTGTTATTACAGGCTGTACCTTTCATTGTAGATATCCAAAATGAAACATGTAATTACTTAGACTGAATGAATTCTGCTAATTTTTGTCAGCAAAAAGAGCCTATTTTACTGCACTGGAAGTGATTTCTTGATCTATAAGGGTATAACATTCATTCATTCTCTGAACTGCTCAGTCCAATTAAGGGTCACGGGGAAGCTGGAACCTATCCCAGCCATCTTTGGGCAAGACACGGGGTACAACCCAGACAGGTCGCCAGTCCATCACAGGGCTGGATATAACATTTCATTCATAAAACATGATCATGTACATGTGGTTTAAAGTCAGAACAATTAAAATGCTGCTAGCTTTGGTGCATCAATTAAACATATAAATTTAAACATATAAAGTGTAAATTTACCACTTATGTTCTCAACATAAAAACTTATGAACTTTATTTCTTTTTTTTTTTATATTAAAAAGATTTCTTAGCATTTCTTAGCATTAGCATAGATAAAGGCAACATACTGTTATAAGTTAAGCTTGGATAAAAAAATTCATAAATCAATACATAATAACATAAAAGAAATTGTTGTTTTCTTGCAGAATCTTGTAAGAGATTTTTTTTTTTTTATCGTTAACATTCCTCCAGACTTATTTTACAGTCTTTTATATCTGGACTCTTCTTATTTGGTGTAAACTAGTCATGATGGCTGATTCATTCATTTATCAATAAATTTACTATATCAGTCACACTGAAACAGAAAGGTTTTATAACATCGCAATGTCGTGATTGATTGTAAAGAACATCCATTAATCAATGGACAAATACAAGGCAATTTCACAAATAAATGAATAAAAAACAGAAATAAATAAATAAATCTTTTTAAAAAAGTGTAATTACTACATTTTCCCTCCTCAGTTCTCTACTATAAAGATGAGGATGTCTAAATGTATTTTGAATTAGAATTAGTGCACATGGTTTTGATGTTCAAAACAACATGGATAGATTTAAAACGTATGCAGTGTCACAGAATGTAGTTTACTTGTTGGTCATGGGTCCTGTCATGTGACAGGACACTACATGGTTCAAAATAACTGCATTCCAAAATATATCTACATCACAATTTTCACACCCAGATTGTGAAACTTATGCATATTGTATTTGTGAACAAATAGTCAGTTTTAACAAATCCTGCAATAGCATCCAGTGTGTTGGAAAATGGTGGTGACTTTGAACCCAAAAAACAGGTCAAAACACATTTTAAATCGTGCCTATTTCAATAAATTGTGTAGTTTAAGTGCATTTTGATGTTAATTCAATCAGCAATTGAAGTTTTTTCTTGAAAATTATATTGTGAGAATGCTCAAGACAAAATTTGAAGCTGGAAATTGTCATGGCCAGAACAATGGCATGTTAATCTGTGCCCTAGATTTCTACAAACACTGTTACCCCTGTTGCTTCAGTTGTAAAAAAGCCTGCCTGGATGCTCTTTAGTAAAATGTTACCCTAATCATAAAAACCACATCTCTGGTTGTGGAAATTTTCCATATTATTAACTGAAAAGGACCGGAAGGCTCTGGGATAACCAGCTGACTTGACTGTTTTGATATAGTCATTAACCTCTGGAGCTGAAGACACTCAGACACGTCCTCTCTCTCCCACCAACCACTTTTACAGTGTATTTGTAATTGGCTTTTGGGAGGGCTTGTTCTTTGTAGTTTTACAGGTTAACATTGACGAGCCCCCAGTAGTGGTATAAACTCCACTGGTCTAGTTCAAAGCTAAAGAATATAACATGCTGCAGGCAGGGTGGAAACCTGGAGGTGAAAAAGGAGCAGGGGGATGGTTAATCTGCAGGATGGTGCCCATGTTAGGGTGCCAGAGCTCCAGTACCTGCCGTGTTTTACCCAGAGGCTTATTAGTAGGTCAGCGTTTTCCCTGATGCTGAGAAGGAAACTCAACATCTGGTTCAAGTCAGTGAATGCTGCTGCTGGTAACGTGGCTGCTGCTTATGTCTTTACAGACTTTCTGGGAGCGGTTCCAGTGGAGCAACGTAAGCAGGAGGAAGGTGAGGCGGTGTGACATGGCATCTATAAGCCAAGGAATTAAAGTATCTCAATCACTTACATTAATTTACATTTTTTAACTTCCTTTTACCATTTATGCAAGGTTTCCAAAGGGATCTTTTCTGGGTAGCTGCTTGTTAATATAATATACACCACCAGGTTATTCTGAAAGTATTTAAGCAGATTAGTAATGTTTATAAGTCATGTATATCACCCCCCTGTTCTTCTCTGTAAGATATTTGCTATTTTGCTTTTCAGATTTATGCTAGAGTGGTAAAAGTTTTTTTGACTATATTTTTAAGTCCAATATAAGGGCTGCACCAAAAGAAGTTATTCTGTCCCATGGAAAACTTAGTGTCCGAGCTGCCTGAAAAACTAGTTAGGTGGTATCAAGTACAACTTAAAGTATCTTCACTTTCATGAAACTCATTTTTATAATACCTGTGGCATAGTCAGAGTAGCTGACTTACAATTAGTGAGTTTCAAAGTAGACACTACAGTAAGTTCAATACGGACACTTTGAGCTTTAGTAATGTGGTTATACAGCTTTCAATACACCCCTTTCACCCTGCACTGGGACTGAACTGTATAAAGTTGCAGAATATAGGAAACTGAATGAAGCGGTCTTCCCGTGCTTTCTGGTTCTCAAAACTGAACAGAAACAAGCCCAGCCTTTATCAATGTAACTCTATGAAACAGTCGTGTTTGCTTTAAAGCTGATGGTGGAAAATATAAAGCTACAGCTAGGCACTTGCTAGCTTAACACAAGGACTGGAAACCACACAAACTTTAATATAACGCTAAATAAATTTTAAATTTTGCATAGAATAAAGAAATTTGGGGTTACATGTAATTAAACTGATTTAAGAAGTTTGGTCAACTGATTCTGATAACTTTGGAAATACTTGGGCTAGCTGTGCTAAGATGTGCTTTACTAAGCTAACAAGCTAACCTAAAAAGGGATGGTTGTAGCTTTATAGCTAATTTATACACATGGTGAGTCTTACCAATTTTCTCCAGAAAAAATAAAATAAACTATTTTTTTATATAGCTTAATATCTTTCTGAGGTAATGTAGGCTAAATGTCTTAAGATTATTTAAAACAACTTGAAAAAAAATATTTTTTTTATTATAAATTACTAATAAAATGAATATGATAAAAAATAACCTAATTTTAACATAATGAAATATTTAACATGAAGTCCAATATTAAGTGCATATTTATAAAAACATTTATGTGAAAATAAAGTCATCGGGATTGTCACCATGCCTGTAAGTTATAAAATAAACTGGAGTATAGGATGTTATTCAGCTTTTGAAAATCCAGATTTATACAGCTGAACTTTGGCACCAACACACCAACCTGACTCCTTTTTAATCTTCCTTCCCTGCCCTAACAGTGGCTGCAGTGTCTGATGATGTGAAAGCTGAGGCCATGGCCAACTTGAAAAAGCTGGTTCGTAACAGAAGGAATGTCCCAGTCTTGGCTGTGCCCCAGTTCAAACGCGTCCCTGACTTCTGGGGATGGTACAAGTACTTCATGGACAGTCACAACCAGGAGGGAGTGAGTTAAGCTTGTTTCACATTAATTATTCAGTTTCTCCCAGCCATGATTATAAAACATTGCAGATTTGCTTTTGCATAAATTAAAGCATTAATAAGCCATTTATTCATTCAGGCAATGCGATATGTTTCAGAGCTTGATACATTTATTTGTTCTCTGTTAAAAAACACAATTTTCAAAGATAAAGTAATGACAGAATATCAACAGCAAAGGGTGGCAAGGAATTTTATCATAGTTGCAATTAATCACGTAAATAGTTTTGGACCAAAACATGTTCATTTAACATCCATGCCACCTTTGTCTTCAGGTTGAGAACTTGGACCGTCTATACTTGGCCTACTTGCAGAACAAACATAGATCTGAGGAGGGACCCACTTTCAACCACTACCTCAAACACCTCAGTGAAATCTATAAAACCTGTGCTGATTCTGATGATCCAGAATGTATTGCTGAGTCTACCAGCAAGCCAAAGGCTGCTGTGGTGATGCCTGCCCCCATCAAGTCTGCTGCCATCAGGATGTGCAACCCCTACATTGATCCATACTGCCTCTATCCCATGATACCAAAAGCTGTTGCCCCAGAGCCTGAGCCAGAACCAGCTCCAGCTCCGGCCAAGGTACCAGCTCCCATCCTTACTCCTGTTCTGCCCTTGCCTTTGAAGGGGTCCACTGGTTTCTACTACTATGCACCAGTCCTTGAGCCCTTTCTGAGTGCTGAGCAGAGAGCTGAACTGCTGAGGATCTGCCACCCTGAAGATGTGGATTGCCTGCAATATCACCTGCGAGCAGCATATGGCTACCGCCCAGTCCTTGGTCCAGCCCCATCCTATGCTGCCCTCAAATGTGACCCCTCGGACCCCTACTGCCAGCCCCCCCTGGTCAAAAAGGCCCCCACTGGCTTCTACCACCTGCTGTACCCCAGCTGTGACCCAGCAGTGGATCCTCTGTGTGTGTCCAATGTCGCAGCCCCTGCCCCTCTGGCTGATGGGGAGGCCCCTAAAGAGCAGCACTGCAACCCTCTCTTTGATGCAGGCTGCAACCCCCTGACTGCCACCAGGCTGTCTGGCCTCACCAAGCCTGTCCTGGAGTATGCACCCAAGGATGCACCTGCTCCTCCTGCTGCTCCTCTGACCTGCGACCCTAGATACAACCCGTACTGCATACTGGCAGCAGCCGCTGCCCTGCGCTACCCAGTTCCACAGCTTCCCGAGCATCAGGTCTGAATCTGAAGTTCTGTTAGTAGTTTCTTTTTGACTAATCCAGTGTATTCTTGCTCTGTGGTTCTATCATTCCTAACATTTGGTTTATTAAATGTTATAGTAAAATGAAATGGGTGTTAAATAATGCTTTTACTTGAGCTTAAATCTGCTATGCATCTGTTTTAAACCAAAAACATAAATCAATCAATCAACCAGGTCCGCTACAATCTCGGAGTCCGTGGCAAGACCAAAGAGGGCTACGACTGCTTTGTGCACTATGACAAAGATTGCACCCCAGTCAAGTCTGGCCCAGAGGAACCATCTGCACCCTTCTGCCATCCATATGATCCCAACTGTGGCAAGTTTGCTTCACCCTCCAACATTGAGGCCCCAGAGCCCAGCAAGGATGGCATAGTCCTTCCAGATCCTGACTGCGACCCCGAGTACGACTACAACTGCCGTCTGCGCCATGCTGAGCCCGCTGCTTCTGCTGATGAGCCCATCGCTGATGAAGAAAAGGCTGCAGACGAACCAGCCAAGGAGGCCTTTGCTCCACATCTTGCTGTCCCAAGCTTTGATGATTTTCTTAGAGGTGTCATGAGCAAACATAAATAGATTTCAACCCCTGCCAGATAAACAAACTGGTAGCTATAGTGCTCACGCTCTTTATGGACTTTGTGGACCACAACCTTCCACAGTATCATCAAGGTGAAACAAAGCTATCAAATAAATTACAGAATAATGCCACTCCTAAACATCAACTATGAATTTCCCAGATAATCTGAAAGGTTTTTGTTTGTTCTAGTTTTAGTCTACATGAAAAGGACCAGGCAACACATACAGTCTCACTAAACTTGTGCATTGCATACATCATGGTTGTATGTTTGTAGAAAAGAGTCATATTTATAAATGTGTAGTAGAGTAGGGTTAGTATGAAACCGCGTTAGTGGGCAAAATATTCTCTCTGTTGTACATTCTTTTTATCCAAAGTGTATTTAATGTTGTTTTCCACAGTTTCCTGTTTCACCAAATCTGTCAGTGTTTCTTCAGTTTAGTTTTTATAAAGTTCTAAATAAAAAAGAAAAACATGTATTGAATTTCATTTGGCCAAACCATCAGCACCCTGAACATCTGTTCAGTAGCTAAAGATAATAAAAAAAAAGGAAGAAAACACTGTGTTACAGTGCAGACCAAATATTTAAACTTTGTTAGAGCGTTTGCTCTGTGGGTTTCATTTCAGAGCATCACATCGCAGCTGTTGGAACCAACATCCAGCATATAGTTGTGCCAGCTGGCATGTTGTGTTTGGTTCTCAGCGATTTGTGCTTCACCAGTGTTGAAATAACTTATTGTTACTCCATCTGGAGTTAATTTTCATCCATATTCAGCATAATAAATATGTTATGCATGACCCCTGATGAGTTAAAGCACAGATCAAATCATTAGAACAGATTTTGTTTTTTTAGCTTCTTGTTTTGAAAACACTTTTGGCATGTTGCTAGATTTTTTTTTTTTAAATGAGTAACAGGACACAAACTACAGGAAAAGACAGACTAATGACACACAACACAGTTAACAGCTGAAAGTAAACATGTCCGCTCATAAACTTTTTCTCCTAACCACAACATGTCAACCGAAAACCTCTTCTGGGAAGCAATTTAAAGATTCAGTTCATACAAAAATCTGACATGAAGCCACTCAGAAAATTCCTCTTTTGTAATTGAATTAAATAAAAAAAAACAAAAACAAACAAAAAATAAAAAAAACCTTAATAAGAATTAAAAAAAAATTTTTTTTGACTTATTTCTCAATACTGATGTAAGAAATGCAATGACAAGACAAGCATTGTAAAGAAATCAGGTAGTAAACACTGTGGTTAAACCTTTTTCACACTGAAACGGACTGCATTGTGCTCAACATAACAAAATATCCCATAGTGGAAATATCTACAATTTATCCCCACAAGTAATTTGTTTTCTTAATAACCATTATATTTACTTCTACTCTATAACTGAACTATAACTTCATTAAAGCATAATAATAATAATAATAATAATAATAATAATAATAATAATAATAATAATAATAATAATAATAATGTTGTATGCCTTTCGGCTTGTCCCTCTGAAGGGGTCGCAACAGAAAAATAATTGCACAGTGGAATCGGCACATTTTACACCGGATGTCCTGATGCAACCCTCTGCATTTATCCAGACTTGGAACCTCAACAATAGTGTCCCCTACAGGGCTGCACCAAGGAGGAGCAGGACTCGAACCACCGACCATCAGGTCACAAGACAAGCAGCTACACCACCTGAACTACTGCAAAAATGTTGTGGAGCCAACCTGCTCCAGACCAGGCTAAGTTTCAGGATTTATTTTTTCTCATCCCTAAATGAGTCAGCAGTCACTATAAATGGAAACTTATATTTATTTTAATGCCTGCTACACATTGTTGTCGCATCAAACTACCCATAGCTATTATTTGAATATTTGGCATAATTTTTTTTTTTTTTTTTTACAATCACTTAACTATAAATAACACAGATTTAATATGTATACACAATATAATGTTCATTCATTAAATGACATAATAATGAGAACAACAACAACAATAGCATACTGTACATTTACATTGCTTTTTCTCATATTTACTAATGAACAAAAGTGGAGTGGACTTGCTCCTGATGGAACAAGCTGCTTTTAGCAAGAACTGGATTGCAAATTCAGTTTGGTTGAATGTGAGCACTTCCTAGTTTTTAAGACACACTCAGAGACAAACTGCTACTTTCTCCTCTCCAGCTGACACATTATATTCTGAATGGCAAAGAACTGCAGGCATTTTCCTTTACAATCACCAACATTTCAGCAGCTCCTGCACACAGGAGACAGGCACTTCTGGTGCTGACAGTTTTAAAGGCAGCTAACACACAACATCATGTGGTAACGACTGCCTGAACACAACATGCACTCTAGGAAGCCCCATATGTCCCTAATTGTAGCTGTTGTCTGGTAAAGTTTGGACTTGTGCACAGCTCCTCTGCTGTCAGTCCAGTTTAGACTGAAAAGATTAATGTAATTGGCATCAATATATATCTAAAAAACCTGAAAATTATAAAAGTCTTTATAATGGGATGGTTTTGACAAAAAGAAGAACAAAACATATTTATTCATTAGCTCACTAATTGAGTTTATTTGGTGTCATGGGCCAATTTTCTGTCACAATTATCAGATTAAAGCATGCATACAATTTTCTGAGTGATCTACAACCTTTTGAAAGCATGCAGATGATGAGATGGTTGGCTGTGGGAGCACAAGTAAAAAAAAAGTTAAGAATGAAAATGAGCCACAGGTTCTGTTTTCACTGTTCTTTCACATCTTATGCTTCAAATTTACATCCAGCCTCCAGTAGGTGGTGCTGACCTCACAGAGCCCATCTGTGCAGGTCTGCAGGCTTTCTGCTTAGATCTGCAACCATCCCAGCATGCTTCTCATGTCTGTTTAAATAAAATATTATCCATAAATAAATGTCCATCTCTTAATTAAGTGAGTGTTAGAACACCTCATCACTTGTGCCAGTGACAGCATTTTATCTTCTGAGCTACAAACAAAAATTAATCAAGAATGACACTTTGAAATCTGTTTTTTTTTTTTTTTTTTTTTTTTTTTTTTTTTTTTTTTAAATCTTAAGGTGAGATGTGTAAGTGTTGCAGAAATGGTCCTCCTTCAAAGGCGAATTTTATTAAAGGTTGTCTCGGGGGAGCAGAGATCAAACAGTGTGAGGAGGAGAAAAAGAAAATGTTTGGAATCAATTTCACGCCTCTGTGAAGAATAATTGCTGTGGATTTTAAACATTATGATATTAAGATAAAGGCCTCTCAGCCTGTCACAGCAGAATGCATTAAGTCAGCTGGTTTATCACGGCTGTCTGTTCTACGTTAATTACTAAATAAATGATGAACTTATCTGCTGTGAAAAAACCTTTTCCCTGCGGCTCCTGTCTGTGATTCTAAAATGTAGATAGAAAGATAAAGGTATAAACAAAGATCAGGTTTAAATACAATTAAAAATAAGAGATAAGATAAGATAAGATAAGATAAGATAAGATAAGATAAGATAAGATAAGATAAGACAACACAATATATAAAAAAAGATAATATAAGATAGGACATTCATAACATAACATAACATAACATGACATAACATAACATAACATAACATAACATAACATAACATAACATAACACAACACAACACAAAATACGGGGAGCAAGGCAGAGACACTGACTTGGAAAAGGGTGTTGTTTGTTGTTGTTTTTTTTTTTTTTTTTTAAATAAAACAGTTATTTACTAGGTGTAATCTTGCACCA